>NC_073302.1:89011838-89369338 GCF_027595985.1 Sorex araneus | reverse complement strand
CCCAGGGCTTGCAGACCCTGTGCCCCTGACCATCGCGACCCCTCCCCATCCCTTTCAAAACCTTTTTGTTTTTTAAAAAAAATTAACTTTATTTAAGCACTGTGGTTTACCAAATTGTTCATGATACAGTTTTTCAGGCCTTCAATGTCCCAACACCAATGCCACCCCCAGTGTAGCCCGACCTCTGCCCGCTCCCACACTCTCCCCAAGCCTCCTCCCTGAGCAGGCCCTAAATGATTTATTGTTTATTGCTTGTTACAAAGTCAGTCAAAGAGAATTTGTGAAAATCTTCTAACAGGTTCATTAAAGACCTCGTCTGAGGGTTTACTGAGCCGTGTGGCTAGTGGAGCCTTCTGTGTTACTGTTTTGCTTATTTAGCTTGGTGGGCTTCTTTGCTACTTTCCCATCTAATTGGCTCTATACTGGATTGTCAGGATATGGAATTTGGAGGTGTCGGAGACAAAGTCCCAGACCTCCTAAATAGGTAGCACTGTCACCCTATTGTCATCAATTTGCTCGAGCGGGCACCAGTAACGTCTCCATTGTGAGACTTGTTGTTACTGTTTTTTTTTATTTATTTATTTTTAATTAGTGAATCACCGTGAGGGCACAGTTACAGATTTATACATTTTTGTGCTCATGTTTCCCCCATACAAAGTTGGGGAACCCATCCCTTCACCAGTGCCCATTCTCCACTACCAGTAAACCCAGCGTCCCTCCCACCCTCCCCAGTCCCGTCTCCCCCCACCCCACACTGCCACTATGGCAGGGTATTCCCTTTCGTTCTCTCTCTCTGATTAGGTGTTGTGGTTTGCAATAAAGGTGTTGAGCGGCCATTGTGTTCAGTCTCTAGTCTACATTAGGCATGCATCACTCCTGTTGTTACTGTTTTTGGAATATCAAATATGCCACGGGTAGCTTGCCAGGCTCTGCCGTGCGGGCGGGATACTCTCGGTAGCTTGCCAGGATCTCTGAATAGGACTGAGGAATCAAACCCAGGTTGGCCGCGTGCAAGGCAATTGTCCTACCCGCTGTGCTAGGTATTGTGGCAAAAAGAGAACGACAATATACATGCAAAGAAAGTGAGATGACATGCTTCGTACCAGGATGGGGAGGGAGAGCAGCAACTCCATGACAGAAATCAGTGGGTTTCTGAGGAGATGCAAGGAGATGAGGGTTTGAGAACAGAAGGGTGAGCCCGTTCTCTGGCTGGGGAAAGGACATTCCAGGCAGTGGGAATGTTCACATCCCTTGTGCAAAGAAAGGGATCAGCTCTAATGTTTGCCTTTACGGAGTGTTTTGTTACTACTGTTTATATTTTGGGGGATTCCTGAGAGGAGCTCAGGAGGTCCTGAGATTCTCAAGCAGCTGGGTTGGAGTTCCGTGAGAGGGCCAAGTACAAGATGCTTCTCAAGTCCCACAGTGCGGGGCATCCCTGGACCACCCTGGTGGTGCTGGGGGAGCATCAGACCTGCACCCAGCAGTGCTTGGGAACTGGGTGGTGCCGGGAATTGAACCTGGGCCAGGTGCTTGTTAGGCTTGTGCCCTAACCACTGTGCTATCTCCCAGCCCCACCTCTGAGTTTTAGCTTACAAAGCACATTTTCTTTCTCTGTAAACCTCGCCCCAGTTTTCTCACAACAGAGTATGGAACAGCTCCCCATCAGCCCCAGTGCCGGCAAAAGCAGGGCCCAGTGAGGGCTGGCAGAGAGTTGGGTGCTGACAAAGGGCTATGCTGTCTGGGACGGCTGTGAACCTTTCCTGCTCTGGCAAAGGCTAAACTGCCCAGGAGACACAGAGAAACTCGTCAGACATCACAGAGAGGAGCCGCCAGCTACAAAATGGGGAATCTGTCAGTAATGCACTCAGATAGCCTTTCTTTCATTTTCCCTTCCTCTCTAGCTTCGCCAGCCTGGAAACTCACCGTGGCCAGTGTACTCAAAAGAATCTGCTTCATCAGGAGTGTCAAGTTCGTCCACATTGATATCAATTTCATCAGGGCTGTCCAGGTTATCATCAGAGAGGATAGATCCTTCACTTTGGTCCAGAGAAAGATTGATATTTGGGGCTGTGAGCTTGACTCTCCGAGGGTTAACACCATTTAGATCCAGAGAATTTGGAGGTTCTAAAGAGAAATAATAACACCGAATATCAGACCAGACATTTGACTGCTGAGAGTGAGCTTGGGTTCCAGTGAAAACATCTCCAAGCTTTCAGCAAGAGTGAACCTGCTCAAGGTCCTCCTATGGGCCTTGGACTCCTGCCTGGACTCGATGAATCTAACACCAACTTGCCCGACATGGAGAGAATTGGTGAGAGCCATCGCTAAGGAACTGGGGAGAGCATCAGGTGCCAGGGATCAAACCCAGGACTCATGCATGCAATGCATCCACTTTATCACTCCGTACCATCCCCAACCTCACACTCATTTTCAAAAGTCATGAGAGAAGACTTGGCACTGACATAATAGTGAATGAAATTTGTGTGGTGCAAACTGTAAAGAAGGAGCAGTCAAGTTTATGAGATTTTACTCTTGCTATGGAATGAAAGGTCACTGTCACTGTCACTGTCACATCCATGGCTCTCGTCTGTGTGTTTGCAGTGGCCTTTCCTTGAGGGGTGTTGTTGTTTTCTTAATGGAAACTGAGGTACCCTCTAGATTCATTCTTTGAATCTACATAAGCTGGAAATCTACGCAACGCTTTGACTGGTGCTAAATGGCACTGCTGCCTGACTTCAGTTATAACGTGAGTGATTGTCTTCTGAAGTTAAAGCTCGCTGTAGTAGTCTTTCATTCAACATATATTTGCTACTTGCATGCCATTGTTTTCTTTTTCTTTTTTTTTTTTGGAGGGGGGAACACTCAGTTCTGTGTATGAATTTATTTTTGGAGGTAGTTAGGGTTAGAGTTAGTGTTAGGGTTAGGGTTACACAGGAATGACTCCTGGTTTTGTGCTCAAGGATCATACCTGATGAGGCTTTGGGTGCTGAGGATTGAACCCAGCTCAGCTATCTGCAAGGCAAGGGCCCCACCCACTGACTATATTTTCAATTCCAAGATCTTTTTTTCTCATATAGGACATGACTCAAACTCTGCTCCAAGTAACATTTCTATGTATTACTGGAAAAAAGTTCACATTGAGCTACTTATATGATTTCTTAGAGCAGAGCTATACAGAAGGACTTTTTTTTTTTTTTTTTTGGTGTTCTGTGTTCTTGTGTATCTTGCTCGCATGGCAGAGCCTGGCTATGGTGTATTTATTCAATATGCCAAAAATAGTAACAAGTCTCACAATGAAGACATCACTGGTGCTTGCTCAAGCAAATTGATGGGCAATGGGACGACAGTGATACAGTTCTGTGTATGAAGTTTGAGTACTTGAAGTATACTGTAAGAACTGAACTATTCACATCTATTTAAAAATTTTAGTTAAGTAGCCATGCATCTTATATAATATGACAACCATAGCTTTGTGCCCTTATTATTCAAAAGGGTTTTTGTGAATCTTGAAAAATGAGATACTGATGCTGTGGCCAGCTTATTAGGCCACACCAGGTTTAAAAATAATGATGTCACTATACCAGTGGTGTGTGTGTGTGTGTGTGTGTGTGTGTGTGTGTGTG
The DNA here is from genome assembly GCF_027595985.1 of Sorex araneus. Taxonomy (NCBI): domain Eukaryota; kingdom Metazoa; phylum Chordata; class Mammalia; order Eulipotyphla; family Soricidae; genus Sorex; species Sorex araneus. Next base: position 89,365,715 of record NC_073302.1, on the reverse strand, counting down.
TGTGTGTGATTTATTTGGGGTGCGCGGGGGAGGTCACACCTGCTGGCACTCAGGGCTCACTCCCAGCTCTGCTCTGAGGGGCCTCTCCTGGCAGAGCTCAGCAGGACACAGAGAATCAAACTGGGTCAGCCACATGCAAGGTGTCTGACCGGTTTTACTATTTCTCCAGCCCCTGACTAGTGTTCTGATGAATGTACTCTGAGATGCTAGAAGAAGAAAAGTTAATTGATTCCCTTCTTCCTAGTCCACTCCAGATTTGACTGTTACCACAAAAGTTGGGCTTCTCTGTGAGATATTCAAGGCACTTCAGAGGCAAAGAAGTGACCCAAGACAAAGGGGGGCTTGCAGGCTAGAATTCAGTATTTACAATTCTGCTTTGGGCCAGAGAGATCATACAATAGGTTAGGTGCTTGCCTTGCACAAGGCAGGCCTGGGTTCCATCCCCAGAACCACGTATGTTTCCCCAAACACCACCAGGATTGAAGAGCCCCAAATGAAGTGCCAGGAATAAGCCCTGGGCACTGTTGAATGTGGTAAAAAAAAAAAAGAAAAGAAAATTCCTCTCTGTGGACAACTTAGGTTGTATCATTATTTAAAATAATCAAGACAGAGACCACTCTGCATAGAGTACTTGAAACATTGCCACTTTCAGTATACACTCGGTGCAGTTAGGCAAGAGTCTGACCATGGCCTCATGATGCAGGGTGGCACGGGAACTGGGCAACTGAAAACTTGGGTGGATAGAGCTGGGGCCCCATGAGTAAGATCGATATTCAACTCAACCCTGACATTAAGCAAATTGAGCCTAACACCTTCCTCACATTTCCCCCTCACCCCCTTCACTTTTATCTCTGAAATCACACCTTGGCTGCAGAGGAAATGGTTCTCTCACTGAATAATGACAGTCTTTAGATGTCATCTAGGCCACTGCAAATGAATAAACACGCCACTTACCAGGCCGCATGTCCACAGCATTAGGATTCAGCATCCCCTCCTCAAAGGGGTTGTCCATGCCTACATCCTCTGGCAATGGTCTGAAAAAGAGTAAAAGCCACAGTGAAACCCTGGGGGCATTTTGTGTTCCCAGAAAAGGAAGCCAGTCCAGATAATGATTCCCACTCCTGGGGCACACCAGAGTCTGTGACTCTCTCTCCTGTGAGCGGCTCTCAATAGCAAGAGATTTTGAGTCGCTGGATTTAAGAACCAGACCGCACCCTCACTTTAGGTGAACAGTAAGTTATTCTTGCTACCAGCTCCAGAGGTAAAGACATACTGAATGGAAAGATGAAAAGAAGTAAGAAAAGGCAAGTCAAGAATAAAATGTGATGAAGGGCACGTTTAGTTAACTTTTTCAGAAGACAGGCGGTTTTTTAGGCTTTGAGGCTACAGACAGACTGAGTTTGTCTAGAGACTTCTGCAACAAGTGGGACATGTGACTTGCACTAGAGAACAATACTGATCTCCCTCCCTTCACTTTTAAAGGGACAGAGCAGCCATCATGGTGATTTGTCAAGAAATGATTAAGCAAGGAATGTAAAAGTGCCTGACATTTCTGCAAAATATCAGCCAGTGTTTTTGTAACTTTGAGTATTGAAAGAGCATTGGGAATGGATATAGGTGAAGAGGCTTTTGGCCAGGCATTACTATTCCATGGTATCATGTCATAACAGTAATATCTTGTAAGATAAGTGCAGGGAATAGAAAAATTTTGGAGAAAATGGAGAAATATCTGTATTCCCTCATAGGAAATGGACCAATCTTCACACCGATTTCACTTTGATTTGTTTTCATCTCCCATTTCTTGCTCAGTACATGAGCACCCTTAGGATGATAATTTTTTCTTCTTCGGAGCATCCAGGTAACTTCAATCATTAAGGCAAATTCTTGCAATATAGGCACTAACTTAAAAATTGGCAGGTACCAAAGTATTTCTTTCTCTTACCAGCTAGAGAAAGGATGCTCATGTTTGAACAGAAGCCCTGGAAGAAAAGAATTTTCTCTACCCTGGAGTTCACTTTCTTCTCAACTACAGCTGCTCTCTCATTGGCTTCAAAGTGTCATGAAGACAGGAACCACTTCTGCTTTGTTTACTTTGATTTTTTGGTGGGGGACAGCATGGGAAGGGAGCACCAAGCTCTGATTGGGGGGTCCCACTGACAATTCTCAGCCAAAAGGATCAGCGGTTCAATACAGGGGCCTGAAGATACAATGCTACTCGGACCTGAGGTAGCAGGGACACGTGGGCCGCCTTGGCATTGCTGAAAGCCCTCTAGGGCTGCACCTAGTGATGCTCGGGTCCCACATTGTGGCAGGAATTAAACTTGGGTCAAGAGCCTGCTAGGCATAGGCCCTAAACACTATCTCCCAGTTCTGCTCTGTTATGTTTATGTTTAGAACACTGCATAGAAATCAATGCCCAACCAGTCCATGTTGGATAAATCTACTGGGCTTGAAACACCTTCCTCCTCTTATACGTTATTTTATCTATCTCCTGTTTATAAGTTAACCTAAAAACAAACAAAAAAGACATCATAGAAATATCTGTCTGACAGAGCACATAGGATACTGATCTGAGTTCCAAGATAAATATAAGAATTGTTAAATAGAAGAGAGAGGCCGAAGAGAGAATGCAGAAACTTGCACATGGCTGACCTGGGTTTAATCCTCAGTGCAATATGGTTCCCTGAGCATACCAGGAGCCCTCAGCACAGAGGCACGATTAAGCTCTAAGCACTCGGACCTGAGGCCACCAAGTGTGGCTCCCAAATAAACAAAAATATTAAAAAGTAAATAGTACAGTTTTAAAGCTCCCCGTGGCATATTCGATATGCCAAAAATAGTAACAACAAGTCTCACAATGGAGACGTTACTGGTGCCTGCTCGAGCAAATCGATGGGCAACGGGATGACAGTGGTTGCTAAATTTGTCAAGCGATGAGTAACACAGAAAATATCCTAGATATAAAGTTATATATAAAGGTTCACCCATTAGTGTTAACAAGATGAGAAAACTAGCTGACCATCTTTGTGGTTTTATTTTTATTTTTTAATTTATTTATTTATTTATTTATTTTTTTTGCTTTTTGGGTGACACCTGGTGATGCACAGGGGTTACTCCTGGCTCTGCACTAAGGAATTACTCCTGGCGGTGCTCAGGGGACCATATGGGATGCTGGGAATTGAACCCGGGTCAGCCGCGTGCAAGGCAAACACCCTACCCGCTGTGCTATCGCTCAAGCCCCATCTTTGTGGTTTTAAATGGAGAGCTCAGTGACTGTGGGGAATAAACAGAATGCACAGGAAAGTCCTTTACATCACAAAGTATACTACAAAGCATCGACTAAATCTAAGGTATTATATTCCTTCTCTTATAAACATATTAGGATTAGCGATTTAACATGAATTAAGGGAATTACATGCCAAGGTTGGGCAAAATGTAATCACAGTTACTGGGTTACTTTATTTACCTAGTAACTGGAAACCCTAGGACAGTTGTAGGTACTAGCCTTGGTAAGGAAAAACTTCAGTACTGTGCAGATTATAAATTGCCATAGATCTCCATGAGGGCCCTGATGCGTTGGTATTAGTGAATAGAATCTTTGTCCTGTTTATCCTCAGCACAGAGCAGAGCCCAGTGGAGAAGGTTATGGAAGCCAGTGTTAGCGCAAAGTGGAGGGGAACTGAAAGGCCAGAATGAGTAAGACTCACACACCCATAGGCAGTACAGGGTGTGGGGGGGGGGCAGGGAATGGGGGGAGGGGAGGGGAGACGCAGGACAACTCAACTACGACAATGACATTTCAGTGGACCTTGGGGCCGGAGAAAAATAACAGACCAGCCTCGAGGCACACCCAGGTATGTCATGCGAACAGTTCAATCGCACATCACCAACGAGGTCCAGGAACACTTGAGACGCGAAGTAGCTGGGCACAGTTGTAAACTCAGCGCCACTGGCTCACAGAGCAGGCCACTGGAAAGGTACTGCTCCCCCTCAGCCATCTGTGATTTGATGGGTTTGGGCTTTTCTGCGCACAGAAGGGAGTGATTAAAGAGGCTGGGGAAGCTGTTTCTTCTTTTTGAATTTTTATGGATTTTACTTTTCCAAATTTCATTGTAGTTTGGCTAAGTGACTACATTAGTGACAAAACAGATGGTATTGTGCAAAGTAACTGCACCCAACCACCACTGAAGTGCCCAAGACGCTTCGCCCCAGGCCAGTGTCACCGCCAGTCCTGTCACTGTTACCACCACTCGCAATCAGTGTCGTGATCCACGGTCATGGGTCTGCCAAGGCTCCGTATTGTTCAGTCGGAGTATATGTCACAGATGAGTGAGAGCTGAGAGACCGACCCTCTCCCTGCGGCTCCCTCCATGATCCCCAGTGCTGCCACTTTGCCGCCAAGCGCAGGGCTTCACCTCTGGCCTCTGCGGGATCTGTAGCCCCAGTGATCCCCAAGGCTGACTTCCCTGACAGATGTCCGGCCCCACATCTCCATCTACAGGATGAATCCAGAACTGTCTGCAGTAAGATTTCTCGTCCTTCTTACTCTTAGCCTTTTGGGGTACAGAGTCAAGTTGCATTTTTCTCCTCCCTCCCAGAATCAGGAGTGGGTCATGTGACTTTCTCTGACAAATGGGATGAGAGTGGAAGCCGCAGGGTCCCTCATGGGCAGATGCCTCTGAAGCAAGTGACAGAATGCCCCTTCTAGTTTCTCAAGCTGCGGAGGGGCAGTGCCCCAGCTGGAGGAGAGACCTAGACCCAACATAGTTGCACAAATGACACTCAGAAAGAAGTATCTATTCTGTTAAGAGATGTTGAGCTTCTTTATCATCACTAGCATTTATTTTTCATTCCAAGGATAATGCCTCACTCACACTAGCCAAATTTTATTGCTCAATCTGGGTAACTAATTTCCCATATAATCAACTCAGGGACTCACAAAAATTTCCTTTTTACCTTCCTTCCTTCCTTCCTTCCTTCCTTCCTTCCTTCCTTCCTTCCTTCCTTCCTTCCTTCCTTCCTTCCTTCCTTCCTTCCTCCCTCCCTCCCTCCCTCCCTCCCTCCCTCCCTCCCTCCCTCCCTCCCTCCTTCCTTCCCTCTTTTTCACTTTCTCTATTTCTCTTTCTTTCCCCCCCTCCCTCCCTTCCTCTTTCTACTTTTTGAAAAACGGGGACATGTGTTTGCCTCAGCAACATATGACCTGAAACAGAGCCTTGCAGAACAGATTGGCTGGAGCCTGAAACAGTACAGAAACACAGATTCATGAAGAAGTCCTTAATGTTCAAAGTGAGGTTGCAGGTTTCAGAAGGGAGGTCCCAAATACCTTGGAGGGCACTGTCCATGTGAAGAATAATGAATCCCTCTGCTGGCCTTTTCACTGTCATTGAGTGATTACCAATATACTCAGTTGATTAATTTAATTTAATTTATTTGTTTTTTTATTAATTTTAGTTAAGGCAGCCTGTTTATATGCCAGTCTATGTGGAAACTTAGAATCACTGACCTAAAAGAGTCACATAAATTAAATATAATAAAAAGAAAGTCATATGATTCAGTTGCTACCAAGGAGTAGAATCTCTCTCTAAGACCTTATCTCTCTGCTTTTAAACACTCGGGATGAGAAGAGGGGGAAGAGCAAGAAAGAGAGATAGAAAGAGCAAATGAGAGAGAGAGAGAGATTAAAAGTGTCTGGCAAGCTATAATGCCATGCACTATTAGAAATATTAAAGAAATTCTATGCAAGAAAGCATACCTTACAATTAAGCTAAAAATTAAAACTAAAATATTTACAAAATCTAAAGAATTCACAGAAAACCCCAAATTCCAGTGTGAAGTCGTTCTAAAAGCTACTAGGAAGACAGCATGCAGGGTTTTCTGCTGAACGTGGGCCTAACAACGCATGGAAGAAGCAAGCTTATATAAGTGGATGGTCATGGAGAGTATCATGCTAAGTGAAATGAGTCAGAAATGAGTCAGAAATAGAGGGACAGACATAGAATGACTGTACTCATTTGTATGAGACTCATGCCCAAGGACAGTAGAGATAAGGGCCAGTAATATTGCTCCATAGTTGGTAGCCTGCCTCATGAGCTGGGGAAGAAGGCAGCTGGGATAGAGAAAGGATCACGAAGACAATGATGGTTGGAGGGATCACTCGTGATGGGAGATGTGTGCTGAAAGTAGATAAAGGACCAAACGCAATAGCCTCTCAATATCTGTACTGCAATCCATAATGCCCATAAGTAGAGAGAGAGTATGGGGGAAATTGTCTACCATAGTGGCAGGGGAGGGTTGGGAGGGGAGGGATACTGGGGACATTGGTGGTGAATGTGCACTGGTGGACGGATGGGTGTTCAATCATTTCATGACCGAAACTCAAACATGAAAGCCTTAATACATTTTGTAAATGTATCTCACGGTGATTCAATAATTTTTTTTAAATAAAAGAAGAAAGCTTAGTGTAGAAGATATAAGCTTGGGTCTCACAGTGAAGCACTGATCTGAAAGACCTGTGCCCTTAATAAAAAGAGGATGAGAACAAACTCTATCATCTCACCTTAGAAAGTACAGTCTTCCTAAAATTTGGGGTGGAACTTTTTTTAAGTGTTAAAAATTAGAGAACTAATTGTTCACTCCCATATGTCTCAATTTGGGCCTAAGAGCTAGTACAGGTGTAAGACACTTTCCTTGCATATAATTTTTTAAAATTTTGTTTTTATAAAGTTGTTCACAATGTTTGATTACATTTAATATCCAAACACCAATCCCTCCACTGTTACACCTTCCCACCACCATATTTCAGATGTTTACATCCTGAACCCCAGCATTGCCCCCAAAGCAGAACCAAAGTAATTTATTTTGTATTGCTTCCTAATGAATAATCCACTAAAAATGATCCAAAAATGTTTCCTTAGAGGAAAGTGTGTGAAGATTGTTGTATTTCACCTAGAGCCATTAAGACCTTCTATAAGAGATTAGTAACATGCTGGTAAAGGTTGAATCTTGTGTGCTTATGTGTGTGTGTGTGTGTGTGTGTGTGTGTGTATGTGTGTATACTTACATTTGCCCCTAAGATTGGTTGCCTTCTACTTTAAATCCCATCAAATGTGGTGTAACCCTTGGTATATCAGTGGTGTAAAGTATGAGATGTCATTTGCAGCCTCGCCATCCAGGAATAAATTCACAAATGGGTGAGGCTTGTACGAGCCTATGGCGACCAGCCGTGAGCATGGTGGTGATTGAGTTCTGCCGAGGCTAACTCCATTGGGGCGGGGAGGGGAACTCCCCCCCACCCCACCCCCAAGTTGTCCAGATGAAAAAGCCTGGCATGGGGCCTGGAGGCATCTCTACAGCGTGTCCTCCTTGCATATAACTGACTTTGGTCCAATACTCCCATATGGTCCCAGAAGTCACAACAGGGGTCACTTCTAAGCACAGAGCCAGGACTAACTGGACTCAGAGGAATAGTCATCCTGCCCAATTTATATTACCTGAATAACAAAGGAAAACCAAGTCAAAGAAATTTAAATTTAAATTCAGACTGGGGTCTTACTCAGCCGTAGAGCACTTGTGTGGTACTGTGAGGCCCTAGGTTTGATCCCCAGAGCCATACAACAATAAAATTAAATAATAAAATCTGTTTTTGTTTTGGAGCTCCTTATTCAATGGTGCTCAGGGCTTACTTTTGGCTCTGTGCTCAGGTATCACTCTTGCTGAGCTCAGGGGACCATGTGTGGTGGCAGGGATAGAACCTGGGTCAATCACATGCAAGGCAAGTGTCCTACCCATTATATTATCTCTCCAGCACCCTAAATAATACATTTTAATTCATTGATGGTCACTGAAGATTTAGAGGTATAGGTTTCCAGAAGAATCAAATGGTCAAGTCACTTGATAGTGCTACTTTCACAACCTAGAATTCACTAGAAACTCACTAAGAGAAAGAAAATCCCTTTAAAGAATGAGTTCACACCAAAACAAACCGCCCCACACTGCAAACTGCACTAGGAATAAAATGTAGATACAGTAAACCAAAGGGTTGGAAATAAGTCCTAAAAAACTAGGAAAGAGATTGTAATGATTAAAGAGTAATTTTTAAACCTTCATGTATTAACCACTGTCATTTGGGGTGGTTCATCATAGAAGGTGCTGTTACTTGCCCTGACTAAACATTCTGCTTATGAATAGAATATCCAGGGTTGAAAGACTACTACAGCCAGTAGATTATTTACCTGGCATGCAGATGACCCGGGTTCATCCCTGGCAACTCAAATGGTCCTTTGAGCCAGCCAGTAGTAGACCCAGAACACCAGTAAGTGTGATACAACCGCCCCAAACCCAAGTTAGATAAAATAATGCAGATGTGTTCACAATAAAGTGATAGAAAAAATGTAGCAAAAATGCTGAGCACAGAAAAGAAGTCTGATTATTTAAAAAATGATAGACTGTAGAAGAGAACAGGCTTAAAAAAGCTCTTGTTTTGAGGCCAGGGATGAGATTTAGTGGTAGAGACATATTTGACATATGTAAGCCCTGAGTTTAATCCCTGGACTATTAAAAAAATACAGAAAAAAAAGAAAGAAGAAAGGCATTGTGTTATGAAAAAGGGTATGTTCAGTAAACAGAATAACTGAGAGCCAACATGGTTCAACAACACTGCCTAAAAACAAAATCATGAATATAGGTTTTAAGGAGGAAAAAATTCATGGAGAAAATCTGAAGATACTTCTCGAGAATTTAGAAATAAATCTTTAAAATGCTAAGGATAGAGAAGATCTGAACAATGTTGCAATATAAATTTATCTAATGGCCAGATTTGCACTGAATAAAATGGCCCAGTATTTTTCAAATTTGTGAAAATAAACAACATAGAATGTCTCACAAAGTACCAAAAATCAGCATCACATGTTTCACATGACTTTAGAAACATTCAGCTAAAATCAATTACAAAAAAATGGTTAGAAACTAATAAATATACTTATAAGTAACTATTATTTAAAGTAAATAAAAATAAAGCTTTTGGCATCAAAACCTGTAAAAACAGATAAGGAAATTTGCACAAGTAAACAAACAGCCAGTATTAAAAAATAAGATGAAGTGACCTGGCTAAAGTTTTTAACTGGAGGTAGAAGTGGAAAAAGTACCATGCATGAATGTAAATCAAAACTATTTCTACTAAATATGTGCACCCTTTTATGTCCCCACAAGCAAGTGGGGAACAGTGGCATAAAATATTATCTAACTTAAAAGTGGAACTGCATAGTTCAAGGGACTATGTTTCTGGTACTCTAGTAAATAAGCTGGCATGCAGTAACTTGGTAGTTCTTGTAGCATAGAATGAAGGACAACAAAGGTAAAATTCTGGGGCAGAGCTAACACATTCTCTTGCTTTTAGACCAGGTGCAAAGGTAAGCAGTCTACCTTTGATATTGCTCCAACATTTCTGAATCTGGAAGAATTTAATTGTTGAAGGATTAGTCTTGCCTGAGATCGGTTTTCTTTTAATAGGATAAGTAGTGAACCAAGACTTCACATACACACGCACGCGCACACACACACACACACACGCACACACACAAAATTTCTGAATGGTGATGTTTTTTGATAAGCTCGTACATCCAACAGCAAGCAATAGTTCATTTTGGAAATAACTATTCTTCTAAAATTGATACCTGAAAAATACTGCTCCAAAGCAGGTCAAGACTTTCATTGCACTGTAGAACGTTAGAGAATGGTTACACTGACATATTTTCATGGTACAGATTGCATAAAGAGAAAGTTCCTTTAGGCCAGAGTTTCTAAAATATCTTCCTGGCTTCCTTCTAGTCAAGCGAGATACACGGGCCAGATAAAGTTTCTTTAGATGGGGAGAGAAAAAAGAAAGAAGAAACAAGATCTTGCATGTGCCACCTTGATTCCTTGTGAAATACATAAATCAGCCCGATGGTTTGGACGAGACCCAAGTTAGGATCCTCTTGGGCCCCAGACTCTGGGCCTAGAAGGCAAGATTGCCTGGATTTCACACTCGGTGCCAAGGCTAAGGACACACAATAGAATTGGGTCTGAGTTGGGAAATGAGGCCCTTGTTAACAATTAACTACCAAACTGGGCCTCACTGACTCTGGAAGGGAAAATCCTGTTGGATTCTGGATAGAGCAGAGACAGACAGACAGACAGAGAAGGAAAGAGAGAAACAGAGAGAGAGAGAGGGGGGGAGAGAGAGAGAGAGAGAGGGGGGGGGGGAGAGAGAGAGAGAGAGGGAGAAAGAGAGAGGGCAGGAGGGAGAGAGGGAGGGAGGGAGGGAGAGAGAGAAGGAGGAAGGGGGGAGAGAAAAGAGAGAGAGGAGAGTTGGGGGTTGGGCAAAGAGAAGGCAGCAAACTAAAGACATGAGCACTGGTGTCTACCCAGATATCAACATCTCTAGGGAATTTGCAAAACCCACAACTCACAGCCATCTGCTCTCAGGTTCTGGGGAGAGGAACATGGCTCAGTGTCCTTACTCCTGTCAGGCTTGGGAAACAAACTACTAGGAAAAATCACAGGTACTTCAAAAAGCCCTGCAACCGTTTTTGTTTTTGTTTTTTTTACTTTGTTCCCTGAATGTTAGCATATGTGGCTCTGTGAATACAATCTTTCACGGGTAAGGTTTTAGAGAAACCTGAAATATTCAACTCCTTGCTTTTTCAGATGGTAATTTTAAAACTGGTTGTGAATAGCAGGTGTCATTGCTTGCCTGCAGAGTATATACCCCATTTTCTTTTCATGTGTCTTCAAGAAACATAATACCTTATTCATGAATTTGTAGTTGAGAAGGTTGAATTAAATAGCACATCACAGTGGAGAAAACAATACTTGCTTCTGATGTCAATTAGGGTTCACAACTTAGATTACTCAACTGCACCTTAATATTCAACAGGTACCGGATGGAAGGTAACACCTTCAACACCAGTTACTTTCTCCTATACCATTTCTGTGGTGATTTTTTTGAACTGCCCATAGGATGTGGACAATGGTAGAGTCTGTCCTGTCAAAGGCAGAGTCTCCATCCTTTCCCTCTTAAATGTGGACTAAACATTGGGTAGCACTGGCCATGGGCGTGGCTTCTCAGATGACATCCAAAGGGTTTGGTATCTGCCCTTTCTGTGACACTCACCATGGTATAGGGACAGTCACGCAGCTCTCCAGAGAGCCCTGTAGTATGGAGCTGAGACTGCCTGAGCTCTTGGCAAACAACCATATGAGTGAATCACCGTGAAGCAGATTCTCCCATCTGCAGCTCCTTCACTATAAAGAAGTAATTGCTTTAAAAAGGAATTTGGTAAAACTCACTAAGTGAGAACTCTCCTATGTTCTGGCTTCAATGAAACAAACTTCTCTTGAGTGATATCAAGAGCAACTGCAGGGGGAGAGAGGAGAGGGTAAGCTAAGCAGGGATTGTGTTCTTGCAAAGAAAGAAGAAGTAAAGTACATATTGTTCTATTTTCTCAAATGAAGACATTCTTCAGCTCCAACTCCTCCTTGAACACAATCTGAACAAACTGCAGGCTCTGCAGTTTGAGTTAACTAAGCCATGTTCTAGTGTGAGGCACTGATGGTAGGTGCCTGCATCAAGGTGTTAAGATGACCAAGTTTCCGGCATTTCTGTGCAGATTCCAGCAATCCTATCTCTCACCCAACTCGCCCAGCAATCCTATCTCTCCCCCTTCTCACCACTCAACACCATCTACCATCTATCCTTTATAATTATTAGGTGGGACAGATGCCACCTTCTATCCTTTTGCCCAAACAAAAAGCTCAAAAGGGTATCTCCCCTCAAAGGGCAAAGCAAGGATGGCACCATTCCAATACGGTTTCCTTCCCTTCAGTCACTCAAGAGTGTGGGCAATCTGGCACCAGACAAGCAAACAACAGGGACCCGGAAAGATTCTCTTCTAACCTCTGCACACAGTTACATTTGCAAACCCACAGGGCACGGTAGGAGGCTGAAAACGCTGACTTCTCTAGCGTAGGGAGCAACAGCTTTCTTTTTTCTATTTTCCTTTTTGGTTCTTGAGCCACACCTGGCAATGCTCAGGGGTCACTCCGAGCTCTGCACTCCAAGAATCACTCTTGGCAGTGCTGGTGGACCACATGGAATGTTGTTGATTAAACACAGGTGGCAGCATGCGAGGCAAATGCCCTGTTCAGTATACTGTTGCACAGCACCCCCAACTATGTTCTATAAAGGGCCTGTGGCTCAATGCACCCATGCTGGCAGGCCTCACCACCTCTGCCGCAATATTCCATTCAGTCACCTGAGCACAGGGGCAGCCACGGCACTGCAGTGCTCTGAGGAAACTTCAGCCTCAAAAGCAGCAGCCAGCTGGATCTGACCTAAGGAAACTAGTTTCCTCCCCTGGGTCCTACACCCAAGAAACTTGGCTCGAATTTCAATTCTCAGAGCTAGAGCGACATCTCTAACTCTATCTCTAATCTCTTGACGTGTCTAATTTCTCTCCCTATCTCCAGGGCTTTAATATTTTGCTCAAACATGGATGCGTAAGCAGCAATTGAGCTAAAGATTTAGACTGTATTTATCAAGACTCTGAAGGCAGATCAATTTTGACTACCATTTCACCTTTAAGAATATACAGTGCAAAACGCTCATAGCTAGATAGTGGTTATATGTAAAACATTCCCTGGGACCAGAGAGATAGAATAGTGGGGAGGCACTTGCCTTGCGTGTGGGTGCCCCAGGTTTAATTCCAGGCACCCCATATACTTCCCTGAACCCCATCAGGAATGTGCCCTGAGTGCAAAGCCAGGAGTAAGGCCTGAGCACTGTTGGGTGTGCCACCCTCCAAATAAAAAGCAAACAACCACCAAAAACTCTATAAACCTCTGTTCTGCAGGCGGCAATATAAATCTGATGCTAATATACCCATGAAATAGTGACAGCCTCTGATTGCTGCTCTCACACTTTGACTTTTTTTCTCCCTACTATAATTTATCTTGCACTTTTAGAACTCATACTGTTCAAATGTCCAATTTCTTAGACGAGCATCCCATATTCTTTCCACTGCTCCGAAGTTCTGAAATCATGCGTCAGGAACGTGGGCAGGAAAGGCCCCTCCATATCTCCTCACTCTCCCTCTCTGAGTCCCGGAGGAGAGATAAGACATAGGGTGTGTTGAGTTGATGGCACCAGACAGGCTTCCCCTTCTCAGCTCTTCTCAGCCCTCAGCCTGGCTTTGGTTCTTCTCCGTCTTGATGGAAGTTCCTGGAGCCTCCAAGCCCACTTGTTCGCACAGGAGATCTGGCTCAACTCCACAGGATCACTCTGTCTTCTCACTTCCAGTGCTTCATAGTTTGCTTGACCACCACTGCACCATCTCTTAGACTGGGTAACTTCAACATAGAAATCGGCTGGCACCAGATCCCAGATCCCAGAGCCCGGCTCCCAGAGATGTTGGTGTCCACAGCAGTGGCCCTCCTGAGGCCTCTCCCCGCCTTGAGGTGTGGTACACCTTGCTCTCTGCTCCGGCTTTCTCAGGCTCTTCACCGTGTGTGTGTCCATGATCTAGTCTCCTCTCCTAGGTGAGCTGTGATCTGTGTTAATTCTAACCACTCAAGAGTGCGCCCCCCAGTGGCGTGTTCCCTGATCTCCCATGAGGAAAGCACTATTCAGGGTCCTTGTCTTGCTGGTCTGCCGGCAGGCATGGATCCAGTTAGTGACATTTGCTGGTGACAAGTAAGGAAGCTTCTGGGTGGGTATTTTCAAATCCCACTGAGACCAAGATGCAGATCTTCCCTTTCGACAGAGGCGATGCTCCATGAGACATCACACCAGTCCTTTTGGGCCTGTGCAGGAGGCCTCTCTTCCATCCAGTCCCCGTCTAACTCAAACTGGAGATCTGTTAGAACAAGCCTCTCTCTTCCTCCCTCCCCCTTCTGTCCCACCCTCATAGTTCTCTCTCATTTTCTCCTCCCTCACCCACTTTTGTTGTTTCCAGTTTTGAGGCCATGCCCGTCTGTGCACAGGGCCAATTCCTAGCTCAGGGATCACTCCTAGTGGTGCTCAAGAGCCCATCCGTGGTACTGGGAGTGGAGCCAGGGTTGGCCACAAACAAGGCAAGAACCTAAACTCCCACGCTATCTTTTTTTTGGCCCCTTCTCTCACTGATTTTAAATTTAAAATTTGTTAAATTTGAAAAAGTCAATTGTTAAAAAATAAACCGCTCTTCACTCTTCTTTGGAGCATGACAGTTTTCCATTCCTCTATTTTTTTAAATAAAGTATTTTTATACTAAATTCATTTCTGAATACTTTCTGAAGTGGGAGTGCGAACCAAAAAAAGAAAAAAAAAACACAAAAAAGCAGGGTTAACCCATTTTAGACCTTCCTGGACCCCTGTTTCCTATATCATGAGAATCCCAGTCATAACAGACTTGAACTCTATCCTATAAAGCAGGTTATTTATTTAATAACCTCTCCAAAGACTCTGGCTCCAACTAGGAGTTAGGGCTTCAGTCTATGAATCTGGGAGACACAATTCAGCCAACGATCACTAGAATTCAGTGAAATAATTCAAGTCCGTGTCAGTTCTGGGGGTCACTGTACACTCCATCCTACACTGACCGCCATCTGGCGACACTTCTGGCCACCCCACAACTACCCTCTATCTAGTTTCCTTGTCAGTGCCTCTGGTGTGATGATGCAGGCTGCTCCACCCACAAGCCTGAGCAGCTACCCCAGGGCCTTAGCACCAGTCACCATTTGGTAGGTATCCCCATGGTCTCCCCAGGCCTCTGGACATTGGAGCAGGAAGGGACTCACCCCGCTCTTCCCAGGCAAAAACTCCAGTATTCCACTTTCTCCCCAACTCTGTCATACAGCTAGGACTGACAGGAATTGAACGACTGAAGTCACCTTTTAAGAGCCCTGCCCAGGTGAAGAGCTTCCTGTCACCTCTTGACAGGATGATGACTTTGCATCATTTCATACTTATCTTTGGCCTTAGTTGTTCATTGAGTGACTAATGAGCAACTTCCAATTTATTTTTTTGTTTGTTTGGGGGACACACTCCGCTGTGCTCAGGGCTTACCTCTAGTTCAGGGACCATTCTGGAAGAGTTCAGGTGACCATAAGCATTGCTAGGGATCAAGTCTGAATTGGTCATGGGCAAGACAAGTGCCTTAATCCTCATACTATCACTTTGACTCCCACCAATTATTTTTTTAAATGAGATAATCCAAATGCCCACCAAAGGGGAATGATTTGATATAGAAAATATTTGATAAGCTCTGTGCTCAGAGCTTACTTCTGGCCCTGCACTCAAGGATCACTCCTGGTGGACACTGGAAACCATTTGGCATGCCAAGAATCAAATTCAAGTCAACTGGATGTAAGGCAAGCATCTTACCCACTGTACTATTTCTCTAGTTCCTCATTCTGATATATTAATGTAACAACATTTCTGAATGTATTGACCTAGAATGGCATCTAAACTATATGTAATAAATCAAGTTACAGGTGGTATGTTTTGATGATATAATCTGTGTAAAGGTATGCCCATCTTTATATACTTTTAGACATAAATGGTATCTACAACATAAATACACTATTAATAGGGCTTACGAACTGAAAGAGACTTGGAGAGAAAAAAGATTATTATTTTTATTATTACTTTGCTTTTTGGGTCACACCTGGCGATGCACAGGGGTTACTCCTGGCTCTGCACTCAGGAATTACTCCTGGCAGTGCTCAGGGGACCATATGGGCTGCTGGGAATCAAACCCGGGTCGAATGCGTGCAAGGCAAACGACCTACCTGCTGTGCTATTGCGCCAGCCCTGAGAAAAAAGATTTTTGTTCTTTCATTCATTTACTTTTTTGTGTGGCCTTCATGTCTTAACACACAAGCAGAGACAACATTTTCAAACCACAAAAGGCCGTTTAATTATGAGAAGATTATACAAAAATTTCTGGAAATAGTCACTGGGGCAGAGCCAAGTTATCAGTAGAAAAAATTACACAGCAGGTGGTAATTTCCAGTGTTTATCACAAGTAATATTATGTTTTATGCCCCACTGTGACATCAGGACTCTCATTTTCCAAAGCAAAGCGTAGGAAGTAACAAAGCACATGAGCTGAGATGTGGAGGCGACCAGCCTTCACTTCCCACCCTGACAGAGGTATTCCTCCTTGGCCACCTACTTGCCATCTCCATTAGTCCTCAAAAGTACTTTCTTCTTAGTTTCTCAAATTGTTTTAAATCGGGCTTACCCCAGCTCTGCGGGAGCCTGCAGGGCTATGCAGACATGCTCAACAGGCCACACAGTACTGAGGTGGGATTCCAGGTCCTGTGCTCAGCCCTTTGAACCATCTCCCCTGGTCTGCAAGTATTAAAGTTTGATCTGTGCAAGTAGCAGAAGCCATACAATATCTAGCAGCCACAACCTGCTTCTTGTGGTAATCGGGTGATTCCTCTTCCAGAGTAGGCTGTTTTAGGTATCTCTAATTCTACCCTGGCTCTGCAGTCTGCCTTCGCATACTCAGCTTTTCTTTCTTCCTCACTGCTATTGAATCACAACGATCTACATTACTGGCAATGATAGTTTCATGCATCCAGTGTTCCAACACCATCCCTACCACCAGAGTGCCATCTTCCCTCCATCACTGGCCCCAGTGTCTCCTACTTCTCCTTCTCCACCAAGTCTTGTAGACCAACTCACCAGTTCAGCTCCCCTTGGTCATTTGTTGCTCCCTTACTGTGTATTTAGATGTCCCACCTGTGAGAAATATCATTCTCTGCGTGTCCCCATACTTCTGACTGACTTCACTCAATATGATACCTTCTAGCTTCATCCACCTAGTGGCAAATGACATGATTTCAACTTTTATTATAGCTTCATAGTATTTCATTGTGTTAAAACTCCACAACTTTTTGATCCTTAGTTAGACATTTAGTTTTCAATATCCTAGATATTATACTGAATGATGCACTGAACATATATGTGCACATATTCTTTCCAAGTCATGTTTTTGTTTGGGGGTAGGTGCCCAGAAGTGGTATCACTGGATCATAAGGGGGTTCTAGATCACTTTCCATGGAGTTTGAACCAGACTACTTGCTCTTTTCATTATTTCTTTCCCAATAGGCTATTCTTTGCTGTTTGTTCCTTCTATTGTTTTTCAAAAGTATTCTTAAATTTATTTCTCTACATTGTTCAATGTTGTTTTTCAAAGAATTATTTTTTGGCTATCAAATTCTTTATTTTATTTATGTTTTTTAGTTAAAGAAAAACAAATTCCGGGATGAGATATTGTGTCTCTCTAATTTCAAAAGTCTTAATACTTCTGATACAAACATTATTTCTTATAGCCCCCTAGAAGAGTATTTCCAGTTCCTGTTTCTCAGTGAAGAGCCGGGGCTGAGCATAAGAACACATTAAACCAGATGGGTTCACTGAGAGGCAGATCAAATAGAGCTGACTCGCTCACTCGCTCATGCCAGCGCTGTCCTGAACCTGCATCCAGGGCAGTGCCATCCACAGTAGCTGGGATCTGGGAAACACTCAGAACCCAACACCAGATGAGTGAGCACTTCTGCCTTTGCAACATGGAAGGAACTAAAGGGTATGAGAATAAGAGAATCAGTCAGAAGGAGAAAGACAAAACACGGGTTGACCTCAGTTATAGCAACATACAAAGAGGCGAAACAAGGGAAGAAGTGATGTCCAGTGAAGAACTTGTGTCAGACAACAGGCCTGTGGGTGCTGAGCTCTTGAGCAAGAGGGACAAAGGGCAGCACAATGGCACTGCACAGTGGGCATGAGTTGGTAAAACTGTGCCCTTAACATAAAACACTTTATATTCTTGTAAATAAGTTTTACCTTAATAAATTAATATTTTTTACAGATACACACAGAGTCAAATTCCACACCCATTCAAAAGGGCTAACTGACTCCATGTTTCCCTGAGAGCCCCTGAGGCCTGAGGGCAGGTCGGGGGCAGCTGTGATCTAGTG
Source organism: Sorex araneus (assembly GCF_027595985.1). NCBI lineage: Eukaryota > Metazoa > Chordata > Mammalia > Eulipotyphla > Soricidae > Sorex > Sorex araneus. The sequence goes on along the minus strand of NC_073302.1, from coordinate 89,347,709 downwards.
AACATTTTATTAAGAAATCCAAGAGAGATGAGCCAGACTTTGGTGCCTTTGATAATATCAGCCCAGGTCTGTTGGCATGTCTGATGTCCTTGCTGGCGTGTCTACTGTTCCTTACTTTTCTCTAGCACAGAATTTGCTTTCTGTCCCCACACAGTCTCTTGTCTGTGGCTAAACAGTCACTCTTCAACACTGGTGACCTCCGGGAGGGCTGTCAGAATCAGGGCAGATTTTCACAATCCACTCCCTCCATCAGCTCCCCTGAGCATAGAGCTGCGACACACAGACCCAGGCACTGACCTGCGAGGAGGGCTTGCACCTGAATACCCCAGGCTGTGTTGGGGCAAAAGAGACAGAGAAAAGGAATATGTGATCTGTTTAAACCAGGGCTTCCCAAAGCTCCAGTCCTGGGGGCAGGTGGGGGAGAACCCAAAGACTCCAAAAACTTTGTCTGTACAAGATGCTGAGGTTATTTTCTAGAAAACAATCTATCTCTCATTTTGACCAAGGAATCTTCTCTCTTTTTCTTTCTTTTTCTGTTTTCTATTTTCCTTCTTTCCATTCTCCTCCCTCTCTCCTTCCCTCCTTCCCTCCCTCCCTCCCTCCCTCTCTCTCCCTTTCTTCCTTCCTTCCTTTCTTTCTTTCTTTCTTTCTTTCTTTCTTTCTTTCTTTCTTTCTTTCTTTCTTTCTTTTCTTTCTTCCTTCCTTTCTTTCTTTCTTTCTTTCTTTCTTTCTTTTATTCTTTCTGTTTGCCTTTCTGTCTTTTTTCTAACAAAATTGATAATCTCATATTTCTTGATTTTAAAATATAATACAAAGCCAGATTAAGAAAATAATGTGTCATCATCATAAAGAGAGACACATAAGTAGCAGGAACAGAATAAAGAGACCAAAATAAATCCTCACAGAGGGACAAGTGATGTTTGGCTAGAATACTAAACACATGCAGTGAGGACAGGACAAGACAGTCTTGTCAGGAAATAGCACTGTAAAGACTACCTAAGCACATACAAAAGAAAGAAGGTGCATTCTCCTTGTATACCATGTACAAAAATAAACTCAAAAGGAATTAAAGTCTACACATAGGAAATACAACGATGAAACACCTGGAAGAAACACAGGAAAAAGCTGCATGATAATGAACCTGGCAATGACTTCTTAGATGACAGCAAAGCAAGGCAATGGAAGTAAAACTAGAAAATGGGACTACATCGAAGTAGGAGCTGGTGGGCTGGCGCACACTGAACACCAAGGCAGCACTGTTGGCTGAGGATGCCCTTCCCACGGCTTAGCCGCATTTCCTGCATCTTGCCAATGACTAGAGCAGAGCAGTCTGGTTGACCCGTTGGCAGTGAGAAAGTTATGGGTCACACAAGGTTCTGATGTTCTTTGGGGATTCCGGATTCCCTTAAAGCCACAAAAGAAGTTCCTTCATGACTCCTTCACCACTTCATTTTTTTTTTAACAAGGAATTATTTCTTAGACTATCAGAGCAGTTAATTTTTAATGATTTTTTAAAAATTGAGGCCACACCTGGTAGAGTTCAGCACCAAGGATCACTCCTGGTGGGGCTCAGGGACTATACAGGGTACAAGGGATCAAACCTGGTGGACATATGTAGGACATATGTAAGGCAAATGTCCTACCACCTGTACTGTCTCTCCAGCCCTGAGACCATCATCATCATCATCATCCCGTTGATCGTGGAATTTCTGGAGTGGTCTCGATAACATCTCCATTCGTCCTAGCCCTGAGATTTTAGAAGCCTCTCTTTACTCGTCCTTTCCAATGGTGCCTCATTGGAGGCTCTTTCGGGTCAGGGGAATGAGACCCATCATCGTTACTGGTTTGGGCATATGAATACGCTACGGGGAGTTTGCGAGGCTCTCCCATGTGGGCAGGAAACTCTCAGTAGCTTGCCAGGTTCTACCGAGAGTTTCCTGCCCACATGGGAGAGCCTCGCAAACTCTGGGAGAACTAGGCTATAAGATGTCGCTCTCTTCTGGGAGCTTGGCTTTACAGTCTCTGGATGTTGGCCATTGGTGGGATTAGACGGCACCAGGGGCAGTCCCTGGGTGTGACCACCTGGCTACTGGAAAATGGGGAATCTGGGCAGAAGAGGCGCAGTCCCAATCTGAGCATGCTTGGAGGTCTCAGCCCCAAGTCCCACACACCTGGGTTCCTCTGCCAGTTCCTTCCTTCATGAGGCTCATCCGAATGTGTGGAGAGGGGCCTTGGGCATGGCTGTGGCTAGGTTCCAGATGTCTTCGGCTGAGGGTGCTCTGCCCGGGGCGGGGAGGGAAACTGAAGCCCACCCCCTCCCTCCCAGGGGCCCCGGGGAAGACAGCCAGGCATGGGGGCAAGAGACTCTCTGCCTGAGACCAATGAACTTTAAACAAATAATAATGCTTACAAACAGGAAGAAAATTTATCTTGGAGGGGTCAAAGGGATTAACCTCATTTCTGCTACTTATTAACCATAGATGAACTGTGGCAAAGTTACTCAATTTCACTAATATCTAGTTTCTTCATCCACACAATGTGTATGATTAAATTATTTATTTCATTATTTTATGATTCTTATAACATTTAATAGAACTCTTTTATTATCTACTTGTATTCTTTTTATTCTTAGAAGATTTGGTGCTCAACAAAGCTTCCATTTCTTAAAGATGACATAGATCCCCTCAGCTACCCAAAGGCTAAACAGTGATTCAAGGAGGACCAGTCACTTTCACAAACAGTTCCGGTATAATCAATAGCACATTCCTAAAACAGGGCTGGATTTTGTACGCTCGGAATTCATATATTGAATCTCTAATCCCCAGTACCTCAGAATGCGAGTGTGTTGGAGATCATTTTAAAAAGCAATTAAGTCAAACTGAGGTGATTAGGGTAAGTCCTAATCTTGTATGACTGATGTCCTTAGTGGAAGAGAGGATTAGGCATGGCTAGAAATACTGAGAAGGTACCCAGAAACCAAGAAGGGACTTTAGGAGAAACCAACACTGCCCACCCCAATCCTGAACCTCCAGCCTCCAGAAACATGAAAAAAAAATATTTTCAGTCACCAGTTTACGATACTTTGTTCGGTAGTTCAAATGGATGAATACAGTATCTGATTTTTTTCCACTGGTATGTCAATTTTCAAGCAAGAGAAGTACAGCTGTGGAAGCCATTCTGTGTCCTTCCTTTTGTCCCTTCTACTAAAAGACCCTTTTACCGAGGCCTAACAGATCTAGAGTAAGAGAAAGGCCCAGTTACATCCCTTGAAACTGAGCAGAAGCAGCTTTCACATTTACTTACATGTGTCGCACTGCAGAGTTTAATGACATTCCACAAAGTCAATTTATGAGATTTGATTAATTTCATCCTCTCCTGAGGGCTATATTCAGTAATCATAAGGCTACATCAAGTTTGCAGGGAGATTGACTCATTTAGCTTTTTTTTTTTTCACATTGGCATGTCATTACTGTGTAAGTGTAGATTGCTATTTTGGGGTAAACAAGGTTATGCTTTTAAATAAATGTCATTCACAGCATTATAACATTGTATGGGATTCCAAGAGTCAGCCTAGTATAGCTCCAACATTCTCTAGTTAACCAATCGGGTCCCTGTGGCAAATAACAGAAGAACTGGGAAAGATCTATTGTCAATCCTGATATTCCCATCGATCACCGGTTTCCACCCTGCCTCTCTTCATCTAACTTGCCCTCATACCCTACCTACTGCACAGTTATTCTCTTGAGATCACACCATGTTAGTTTCACTCCTGTTTTATTTTAGGAAAAGCTATTTGTAGGACATCTGCTTCCACCATTCCTGAGTATTTCTGGAAGTTGAAAAATAGAATGGGTAAGTGGTAATATTTTTATTCCTTTGTGGTCATTTTCCTATATGGGCAATGATAGTTTTATGAATAAGGCTTTTATGTTGAGTTCGGACAACATTAAATCTTGCTTCCCAGGATGCCATGGAAAATCTGTGTTTCATTCTCATTTTTTGGATTGAAAAAGATATCTAAAGATCTCTGTCTTTAGGCAAAACCATACCTAGGCCTTCCAATGGACTACCTAAGGATTTCCAAAACAAATTCTCATAAGCTTAGATTTCTATGGTACTCAGATTTCTATGGTACTTAGTTTCTATGGTACTCACTGTTCCCAGGTTTTTCCTCTGGGTAGACGTCCAACAAACATTTTGGTCTTAACATCACACATAATAAGTGTTAAACTATCTTATAGATGGGCTTATAAAGGGAATAGACAAATATTCCACAATATTTGTCAAATATTGCACCCTCAGAATTTGAAAGCTAAAAAAATTAAAAAATAAGAATGGTTTACATAAACAGCACAAAATGCTACAAGAAAAGTAACAATGGAATTTCAGATGAATAACTCCTCCAATTCCAGATATTCTGTGGATAAACCTAAAAGCCTTCAAACAAGAAGTGGTATTTAGGATGGATCTCATACATAGGCTTAGAACTCTCCTGTTCCCTTTCTCCCTAGTTCATCCCAAGGCCCCATGCCTGAATCAAGACTCTTTCTGTTGTATTCTGAATCAAAATCTTCTTGGAACTTGTCAGGGGCAGCATTTAGACTGCTGCCTCTCTGAAAACTGGGATCTCTCTTTCTCTTTCTGGAAGGTTACTGTAAGGCCTTGCCAGATGTGGGGAGGGGAGGAAGGAGCCTGGAAGAGCTCTATCACCTAACTATCCTCTTTGCAGAAACAGATACACTGTAGCAGGTACAGTCTTGCTCACCATGCAAGAGAAACTTTGGCCATCCAACCTCAGGAGCTACTGACTCATTGGATGTGGGCTTAGCTTTTTGCCAGCTGCTGCCTAAGTTGACTTTCTCCTCTTCAGAGCATCGCATATTCTTCACCTTGCCTATATTTTAGCCAAGGTGCACTTACAGCAAGTGCACCACAGCATGACTGGAAGGAGTTAAAAGATAACTAATCTATGCCAGTTCTTCTCCAAATACCTCCCTCTGATCTCTGTCCATTTTAAGCACTATAGCATCTCTCTATGTCTACAGTTAGGATGTTGGCTCTCTGCTCGCCATTCTAAACATAGCTCCAATTTCTGTTTCAGGAACACTGCCCGCTTCCTTTAATCTCCTTCCTCTCCTGTAACCATTGCCAATCTATTGTTAATGGCAACACTCTGCTCAAAACAACAGACGCTGTCTGGCCATGGCCAGCACCATCAATAATGGAGAACATCCTGAGGTCCTGAGAGGTGTCTCTCCAAGACGTCCAGAGAGGCCTTCCTGAGACACACCACTTCAGCATGAGGATTAGTCTGACCCTAAAGTCAATCTATGTTCTGAAGAGTCAGGAGAAATTTTTATCCCTCCTTTAACTACAGAGAAGATTTTTTCCCAGAAGGGGGATTATACACAATTAGATTTTTATCAGCAATAACCTCTGGCTGCAGAAAACTATCTACATGGTAGGAAAAACATTAATTACAGAGCATTTGGTCTTTAGTGATGAATCACTTTCTCCTCATCATATGAATCAGCTTCCTCCCTCCCAGAAGCCTCAAGCTCCTACCCCAACCTTAGCTCTGGAGAAAAACCCTTATTTTACCCCAATTTACTTTAGGATTTTCACCCATATGAATTCTCCATTTATATGTAATTAAACTTGTTCTTTTCTCTCACTCTCTAAGATATAGGATTGCTCAGGCAATTTGGGAAGAACCCATCAGGGAAATTTCTTCTCTGCCCCATACAAGATATTTAATAAAATTTCTCTGCTTGATCTATGGGTTCTCCAGCATTTAGATCAATCTGATATTAACATCCCCAAATCTCTCTCTAACTTCACCAAGTAAATAGCCCATGTTTCTGTACTTCGGTTTATAGTCCTGTTTTCTGAAATTCTCCTTCATCTAACTGGAAAATCTAGCTCTTCAGGAAATTTGTACTTCTCTACAAGAAAGAAAGATCTAGCTTCTCCCATATGTAAGGGCCTGAGCCCCTGTATTATGGATTAGGATGGAATTTACTGCACACTTTATAAACCACTCATTTTACCTCTTACTCCCCACTTGGGTGAGACAAGAAACTGTGCCTTAATGATCTTTGTGGCACAAATAATCCTTACAGATAGCATCTTGTTCATAGTAAGAGCATAAACTTGCAGTTCAGTTTCATTTTCCTTAAATTTGTAAATAAATTAAGAAATGCTACTTTAGACTTAAAATGGAAGAGCAGTAGCCATAAGTTTTTGTTATTTTATTTTTCTAAGCCACAAGACATTTAAGCATTTTCCCTTTTCTTTTCCTTTCTCTCTTTCTTTTCTTCTTCTTCTTCTTCTTCTTTTTTTTTTAAATGTTTTTTGGGCCCATGCCCAGTGGTGCTCAGGGCTTACTCCTGGCTTTGCACTCAGGAATCACTCCTGGTGAGGCTCAGGGGACCATATAGAGTGCCAGGGATAGAACTGAGCCAACTGTGTGCAAAGCAAGTGCTATACTCAGTGGACTATTGCTACAGGCCGTTAAGCATATTTCTTACATTTAGCGCTCCAGAGCCCTGGGGTAAAAGGAAACAGCACTAGATCAGGAGCAGGACCACCTGGGGCCTGATCTGGTCCTGCTTGTGACCTTGAAATCTTGTTTTGGGAACTTCAAGTTCCCCAACAGTGCCAGGCCTGCTGGTTAAATGTTCAGCTTGGTGATGTGGTTTTGTTTGGGCCTGGTGGCTCTGAGAGCCACCAAGATCACCCACACAGTTCTGGGGCACTAGAAGGACACACCCAGAAGTGCTGGGGTAGGCCACATATTTGCGGGGATTGAATCTGGGGCCTCCTGCTCTACCTTTGAACCATCTCCCAGATTTTTGGCCTGTATTTGTGAGCCAATGATACATCCTTACAAGGGTTCATTTTCTTGCTTGTAAACCAAAAAAGTGAATGAAAGTGAATTTCAAAATTTTTAGCTTATCAAAACTGAGCAGTTGAAATGAGGAATTCAAGAACAGTATCGAGAGGGGCTGGAACAACAGCACAGCAGGTAGGGCGTTTGCCTTGCATTTGGCCAACCCGAGTTCAATTCCCAGCATCCCATATGGTCCCCTGAGCACCACCAGGAGTAATTCCTGAGTGCAGAGCCAGGAGTAACCTCTGTGCATTGCCAGGTATGACCCAAAAAGCAGAAAAATGAAGAACAGTATAGAGAATTAGAGAGCTATCAGAATAAGAGGTGAGAGACTAGACAGACCTGTCAAATGATCCTGATGCTCAGACAGCAGTCATCTCTGCATCTTCTACTCCCTCACTCGCCAATCTACCAACACTCACAGCTCCTCCCATCACGAATCCAGGAGACTCTGACATATTCTTTGCCAACTCTGACACAGACAGGACACAGGCACAGACCCTTTCTTTTACAACTTTTTCTTCTGCCTCTTCTCACCTCATGCCTAACCCCCATTTTTCCAAAGAAGTACAGTTGAGAACCTATTCCAAATTCAGGCACTACTCTGTCAGGAACTTGGTTCATGTACAGTCTCTTCCAGCATCATCTTTGCATGTCAAACAATGGGCCATGATTCCTTTTATTATTTACACTAAGGTAAATTCAAGCTTTCCCATATTGAGTTGTAACCTATATGGTTATAACCTGCACTGAGCACTCAACCTCTGTACAAACCCCACAATTTGTTTTCTACCTAACTAGAAAGTCTTCTCTCTTTTAGGAAGAGAGAAATCCTTTAGGCACAAAACCATTCACCAGTGGAAAATCAACTGGACTATAAATAGGAATTCACAAGCTTGCACTGGAGAGAGCCTTTAACCAGTGAGAAAAGGTTCTCTTCCTGGTATATACTTGATTTGTATATACCAAAAAGAGAACCTGGCATTTTATCCTTGTTAACATTCAAGGAGATAGAATCTAAAGGGTAAATCTGCATCACAACCTGAATCTCCCTAGGAGGGGGATGTTTAAGTTCTGCTGCTGTCCAACGACTGACTATTCTGAAATATTTAATTTACCAAGAGACATTTCTACAATGACAGTGTTTTGTTTTCCTTTCAGATAAAGAAGACTCCTGTCAATTATGAGAAATTTCATGGGCAATATTCAAAAACTTATCACCAGGAATTTTAATCTAATGATTTCAAATTTTATATTCCATGGTTATTATCAATTACAATGCTAAGAAAACTTCCATCAAACAAACATTTTGTGGTAGCTCTAGTTTTTCTGCACAGGAAGGACTTGGGAAGGTAGTCTGATTGGAAGCGAGTTGGAAGCTAAGCTTGCATACCAGTTTGCATGCATAAAATCCACGACACATCAAAAGTTCCTGTGAAAAGACAGTATGAGGAGATTGTGGCCCTGTCTCTTAAGCCACAGGGATGACCAGTACTCTGACCTGGCAGAATCATACCTGAAACCATTCCTACTACACAGAAATCTAGTTTGTTTTGTTTTTGTTTATTTGTTTGGGGGGGCTTCCACAAAGAAATTCAATAACCTATGCAATTGGTTGAAATTGGCTGCCTCCCCCACCAGATTTTCACCTAAATTAGTTTCTTAGAAAAATCCTGATATTATATAAGAAGCTGCTTCGGCTCTTGATTTTGAAAAGACAAAAGTGGAGAACATAAGCCCATCTTGGAGGCTGACCTATTTCTGCAGCTTAAAACTTAGACTGAATGGTTACAGGATGCATTAGAGAAAGAAGAAGAGGGAGAGAGAGAGAGAGAGAGAGAGAGAGAGAGAGAGAGAGAGAGAGAGAGAGAGAGAGAGAGAGAGAGAGAGAGTGCTGTGTTCCTAATTTCAATAACTATGAGGAATAATATTTTAAAAATAATAAAAATGCTTCGGCACCAGGGTCACTCTCTGCATAGAGACCGTGATACCTATTAGCTGGGAGCCCTAAAAGCTCTTCCCAAACTCATCCCCTTTGCTTTCCCATCTCCCACTTTCGTGCTAGACAGGAAAATCAAATCTGTTTACAGCTGTGGAGTCCGGAGCCCCGGGCGGGGGACGCAGAGGGCAGCAGCTCCTGTAGACACAGGACACAAATCTTTTCCAGTGCGAAGGAGCGGCGGCTGCCAGAACCCCAATCCCCTCACCGTCCTCCCCACCGCTCCCCCCACCACCATCCCACTCCCCAGAGCAGCAGAGCCCTGCAGCACAGTCCTCTCCATTGCATGCGGGGCTCCCCCCGGCCCACCTACCTCGGGGGCTGGCAGAGGCTTAGCTAGCGGGCGGCCGGGGATGCTCGGGTGGCCGGGGATGCTCGGCGCCCGGAGCGCGTCAGCAACTCCCCGCGGGGGCCCTTCCGCGCGCACGAGCACTCGCCGCTGTTTCCTGGTCACATGACCGCCGGCACCCTAAATAAGGACGGTCACCTGTCTCCCAGATTTCCCAGGACCGGCCCTTCGCTCCACGGAAGCCGCTGGAGCCGGGGTTGCGCAGCGTCCCGGGCGGGCGTCCGGCCCCCGGCTGTGGCGTCAGCGAGGCCCCGGGGGGTTTGTCTGCTCGGAAGAGGGGCTGCCTCTGGGGGTCGCCGGAGGCCAAGGGCCCCGGGATAAGAGGAAAGAAACGGAATGCCCTGAACCCTTAGCATTAACGCGTTTCAACCCGTAGCATCACAAAGACAGAGGAGCTTGTCCCTGCTGTCATTCCGTGCGCGTGGCTAAGGTCGGCGCCGAAACCAAGCGGACCTTTGGGATACAGTGAGACGCACGGGGAAGCTCGCACGGGGCTCCGGGGCAGTCTGGCTGCCCACGGCACGCTGTCCTGGCCCAGACGGACAAAGCGCGTGGCAGCTTGGCGTCGGAAAGTCGCGTGGGAATCACCGTGCCGAGCGAGGTAGAACCCCGACCAGACCACTGCGGCCACCTGACTGCCTCCGTGAATGGATGCTAATAAAGTGATGCGACTACGATCAGGATGATCTGATCGTGGGAATGGTACCCCGCTCTGGCAAGGGGTGTGATGAAGCTATGACACGTGTGACGCTGCACCACCATATTCATCTTGCACTGTAAGCCAATGGCAGTTCTATAAAGAAGTAATGCAAGATGATCTAAGTAAAGAAGTTGGAGACTGGGATAAAATCACTATAAATGTCAGTTATGAATACCAAAACTAATTCTAAAAACTGCTAGCAGATACATCTGATGTCATTAAGGTAAATGAAATATGGTAAAAAAGTCTGTCTAGTAACAATCTGTATCCCAAAAAGAAAAATAGATTGTCAGATAAAGCAGAGACAAGGAGTAAAATCAGGAAAAAATATCAATGGGAAATGTTACTAAGGAGCCATGGCTCAGAACTAGTTGTCTAAAAATTTCAACCTACGCAATATCTTTCTTTTTGGGGAAGGAGGGGGAAGAGCAGGCTGAGAGCGTGGCAGAATAGGACCCCTGTAGGCATCTCAGCTGATCTTATCCTAATAAAATGCACAAGAGAAATACTCCACAGAGGACCTGGCTTAAATACTAAAGAAACATCAGCTTCTGGTCTTAACTTGAAGGAAACTGTGTCTACCCAGTGGCAGTGGGGATATGGTGGAGAGGGCAGAAAGAGAGAAGAGAAAAAAATCAAATTTGGCCTGACTTATTTATGTATCTATATTTTTGGCTGGGAGACTGTAGCTGGCAGTGAGCAGGAAACTTACTCCTGGCCCCATGCTCAAGGGTCACTCCTTTTGAGTCTCACGGCTTCTGAATAGGTGTGGCCTTCTCTGCAGGTGGGAGAACTGAGTTGGTGTGACCCCAGATGGGTTCTGCCAGGGGTGAAACTAAAGATCTTGTTTTTGTGGAACTGGACTCCTTAGAAGGATTTTTCTACTTTGGTGGACAAGGGCAGAGGCAGGAACTCGGTGTTGTGGAACAGATATTGCTCTCCAGTCTGTCATACTCCCTGCCTTATTATCTCTTTTATGCCTGCTGACTTTCAGAGTCAGGAGTCAGCAGTGGGTCTGAGAAGGGGCTATGTTATTGCATCAAACCAATCAAAGTCATCTATAAAACATATAAGTGGCACTTAACAGAATAGGGAAATGTGATGCCAAACATAACATTTCTTTTGATTTTACATTGTTCAACCAGGAACAGAGAGATAACACAGTGGGAAGGCACTTTACTAAAATGCAGGTGACCCCGTTTAGATCCCAGGCACTATACATAGTGGAGGGAGGGAGCCCCAAGCACTTCTGGGTGGGGCTCAATACTACCCCAAATCTCCAACAAAAAGAAAAAGTCTTCCCAAACTCTGCCAGGGCAGACAAGTCTTAACCTAGAGGTCACTTGATGAAATTTATTATTTTATTCATTACATGGGAGCAGCTACAAGCATTTTTTAAATTACTGCTTTAAATGCACTAAGTAGAATACTGATTGTTATATAAACAAGAAGCTTGTGTGGATGTTTAAGTTCTCAAGAGGATTTCTGGTTATTCTTTGAAAGTATAAATCTCTGAAATGATTATTTAATAAATTGAGATTTGAAAACTAAATGAGGTCTTTGAAGTTCATATATTTTCAAGCTTTACTTGAGCTTGATAGTAAAACAGATGATTAAATAAGTGAAGAATTTTTCATCTCTGGACACTTAAATTGATGTAAACAACAGATGACCAAGAAGAAAAAACTAACAGATGAGCTTATTTCTTTTTATATGAAGTTGAGAGATGTGAATAACAATTCTCTAAGAAAACTGAAAGTTATGAGATTATTGAGGGAACTGTAATAGAAATATAAGAACACTAAAAATAGACAGCTATTATATCAAATTTCAAAAGAAGTCAAAATAATTGTGACATTATTTTTAAATATGCTTATCTTTGTTATGAAGTACATTTTTGTGTTTACTCCAATTTTTCTTTTGAAGTTCTTTGCCACCCCACATAATGGTACCACAAGGTGAGCTTGAGGAAATACTTAGGATTATATGAGAATATAGGGTTGAGTTTCATGAAGAGGTTTGATGTCCTTAAAGAGATTGCTGGAAAACTTTCACTCTCTTTTAAGATGTGAGGGTGCAAGAAAAGATGGATATTTGAAACCCTGAAGAGGATTCTCATCAAAATCCAAGCATACTGACATCCTGACTTCAGATTCCGGAACTATTGAAAAACTGTTACTGATAAATCATTCAGGCTATGGTAAAAGTATATAGCAGTTATCCACCCTAGTAGCTCAATTGACTAAGAAATTCTCAGACTTAATCTAGTTTAGACAAAGAAGTGATAAATACCACCACATATTATAGTTCCATTAAAAAATTGTATTAAGTGCTGGAGGAAAAGGCAGCTGAGATAGATAAGGGAACACCAAGTAGAGGATGCTGGGAGGACCCATTCAGGTTGAAAAATGCATGCCAAAAGTAGACTGTAGACTGAACATGATTTGCCACTCAATACCTCTATTGCAAACTACAACACTCAAAAAGAGAGAGAACAAAAGGGAATGTGCTGCCACAGAGGCAGAGTGGAGTGGTAGGGGATGGGGTGGGGGTGGTGGGAGGGATACTAGGATCATTGGTGGAGGAGAATGGGCACTGGTGGAGGGATGGGTAAATGATCACTGTATGAATGAAATGCAAACACAAAAGTTCTTAAGTTTGTAACTGTACCTCACAGTGATTCACTAATAAATTTTTTAAAAAAATTGTATTAGGCTGATTTACTTTCTATTTCAGTCATTTAATCAGGAATATTCATAAAGTGCCTAAGAGGTGGCAGGTTCTATTCTAAGCACAAAGTGACAAACAAGACAAAGCAAAGCTCTGGTTTCCCTGAGGTCACAATCTCATAGGCAGAGACAGACACAGCAAAATCAACACATAAATAGAAGATCTTTTCAAATAGAGAAAGAATGACATAAAGAAAATAAGAGGTCATAGAATACAGCTGGGGTCTCAATCTTGGTATGTTGACATTTGGTTTGAATAATCTTTTGGTGTGGATGACTCTACACTACGTAGGATATGAAGTAACATGCATGAATTCTACTCACTAGATCATTAGATGGTGGTTCTTCTATCTACCCCAGTTGTGACAATTAAACAGGTCTCTGGACATTCCCAAATGCTCTAGGACAGGGGAAGACAAAGATAAGGAAAAGTTTCACTCCTGTTTGAGAACTGTTGGGTTAGAATATCGTGGGGGTACAATTTCTGCTACTATACAGAAAAGAGAAGTTATAAAAAAAATCTCTCTGGAGAGTCATCAATGATAAGAAAAGTCAGGCACATCAAGAAAGTTCTAGACAGAGCAGAGCTAGTACTGATTCACTAAGCTGGAAATTGAATCTCATGTGCAAGACTTCAGACTGGTAGAATATGTAATCTTAATGATCTGCCTAATAAGTTAGGGTAAAGAGATAGGACTTTTATTAGAAATAAAAATTATATAACCATTAATATTATAGAGATTGAAAAATTGAGTATAGATGAATTATTTTATTCCAAAAATTCTGAAACTTTGATGAAATGAATAATTTCCTAGAAAAGTATTAAATAACTTAGTTGGCCCAAGATAGAAATAGAAACCTAAAATCCAGTGGTCAGTATGAAATAAAATTATTAATAAAAATTCTATCCTCTGCCACCCCAGAAAATTGACAACTCAGAGAATTTAATAAAAGAGCAGGAGGTTAGACGGAAGAGATAATAAAAGCCCTTCAATATGTCTTCTAAGCTTCATGCATTAGATGACTCCCTAGATTAGATGATTAGATGATATGTAGGGATTAAACTCAGACCTCGTGTATGCCAAGCATGCACTCTAGCCTGTTGAACTATCTCTTTGAACTCATAGATTATTTTTAATGGTCCTAATATAGCTCTGATTACCAAGCTATACAAGACTTATAAGATAAGGGAAAATTATAGGCTGGCATTTTTTGTTGAAATATTGAATGTAATCAAAGTAAAGTGAAAGTAAAGTGAAATTATCAGTTACACAGGCGGGGTGGGAGGCTGGGGAGGTGTGGGGGGGGAGGTATACTGTGATTTTTGGTGGTGGAATATGTGCACTGGTGAAGGGATGGGTGTTCGAGCATTGTATGACTGAGACTTAAACCTGAAAGCTTTGTAACTTTCCACATGGTGATTCAATAAAAGAATAAAATAATTTTAAAAAATCTAAATACTTTGCATGCTAGGAAAAAATTACTATCTAAGACCCACTCATCTAAATGTTTTTGCTCTTATCTTCAATTAATACTTAAGTTTTCTACCAAGGTAAGTGAACAATACAAAAGAAAAAAATTCAGGATTGTGCGCTGGAGCAATAGCACAGCGGGTAGGGCATTTGCCTTGCACGTGGCCAGCCCGGGTTCGATTCCCGGGCATGCCATATGGTCCCCTGAGCACCGCCAGGAGTGATTCCTGAGTGCAGAGCCAGGAGTAACCCCTGAGCATCGCCGGGTGTGACCCAAAAAGCAAAAAAAAAAAAAAAATCAGGACTGTGAAGAAACTATTGCATTCTCTGCAGTATGTTACAGGTACATCATTCTTTGCTCTGTTGGGCTTTTAATACAGGGAAGAGCTTGGAATGCATAAAGAATGGATGCACTGCATATTTTTTCTGGCCAGTCTGATAAATTCTGATTCTGATTTGTCTTTGCTTTGAAAAAGTTTAGGGAAGCTAATTAAAAATTTTACTTTCTGACCATGCCTGGAGCAAAGTTCTCTGATATTTATTTAGAAGATATATCCCAATCAACCGTTTAATAGAGAGACGGTAACATTCTCACTTCCTCCTTCTATAAAATTTGGGTTTTTACAATGGCTGACCCAATGCTGGAGGGACTTTTTCTCACATAGATATTGGAAACAGATGGCCCAACACACCAGCTTGTCTTGACACTCAAGGCTTTCTCTTGCAGTATCTGGAAAACTTAAATGCACATTGAAGGACTTTGATTCTTTCTTCCCTCTGGCCTACTGTCTGAGCTTACCCCACACACCACAGATGGGGAGCAACCTTTGACAAAGTAGTCATGTTCATGGGTTTGCTGTGGTGAAAAAAGAGCATTGTGGGTCATAGGGAAATACTGGCTCAGTAATTCTTAAAATACCTCATTGCAGATGGGCCAGCATGATCGTCAAAAAGCTGGATGCAGAAGTCCCAAGCCTTCAGAAGCAATCTGAGCACTTCTGTGTGTGACTCAAACACAAACAAGCAAACAATCTCACTGGGAACTTTGGCTATTTAACTTTGTGTGCCTTTCAGTAGCACAGTGAGAGACAGGAGTAAATCATCAACCTATAGAAACTGAATTGTTTTGGTCTCTATTTCTTATTGCCAAGCAGTGACAAAATCAGTTTGTGTCAGAGACTCACCAGACACGAGAAAGTTCATGTCTAGAGTCTGTTGGGACATTTGTGAAATAGGGATAATGAAACCTGCTGTCTCCGATGATGACTGGAGAAAGTAATTTGTCTGTCTGAAACAAGCTTTTACAGGAAGTCTGCTCAAGGTAGAAGTGCTGCAATAGCAGGGATGTGGCATACAGGGAAAGACACCAGCACTTAAAAATAAATAATTAAATAAATAAATAAATAAATAAATAAATAAATAAATAAACAAATAAATAAAAGGAGGTAAGAATCTGGATGAAAGCACAAATTCAAAGGAATTTTTTATAAGAGTTAATGATCACTACCAAGTCATACTCACACACACACACACACACACACACACACACACACACACACACACACAATAAAACCCAAAACCCAACATAGCAAATGATCAACCATAAGTAAGTACAAAAATAGATGTCTACAGTCACTGCCAACTTTTGTATCCCAGGTTTGGTCCAGGGCAAGGACCAAAACACATAACTCTTAACACAAGAGAACACTGTAGCTTCGAGAGGGTCTGACGACTTACCTTGAAGAAAGGGCAAGTGTTTGGAACTGGGACTCAGCCCATGCAAACAGCAAGATCTGGAGAGAGACACTCAGTGCTCAAAAAGCTGATTCTTCTCTGAGTGCCCAAATGTAGCATAACTCACACTTGAGAGAAAATGTTGGTGGATTTATTCTTCACCTGTTTTTCACTTTCAACATTCACATGGATGAAATTCCATATAATAAATCCCCCAACTGTAAGTCTCAGAAATAAAAGCTTGGTTTCAGAATGCCTTATAAAAAAATTAAGAAGGAGATATTTTAGTGTCACACCTGGGGAAAGTTGAACTCTTTTCCACAGTCTTCTTGGACAGAAAAGAGAGATCAGAAATGATTAATTTCAAAAGAAAGAATGCCCAGAGATGAGCCATAAAAAGCAGGTTGCAGGACTGGAGAACAGCAGCTATGGTGTTTGCCTTGTTCACAGTTGGTCTGGATTTGATCCGCAGCATCCTACTATGGGCCCCCCAAAGTCCTACCAGGAGTAATTTCTGAATGCGAGCCAGGAGTAACTCCTGTGCATCGCCAGGTGTGGCACAAACACCAAAAATAAATAAATAAATAAATAAATTTAAAATCTAAAGCTTAAAAAAAGAGAAGCAGGTTTCATAGACAATAAATAATACATGTTATGTTTAATGACCATTTTAATTTTAAGGAGGACCACATAACTCAACTCACATAACTAGAATACAAACCATAGTTCTACAAACACAAGAAACAGGTTACTTCTAAACACCAACTTTTAAGTATACAAGACAACAAATTCTCCTTGCCTCTCCTTAGCATCCCTCCATTCCCTCTGCTACACAGATCTTCAAAGACTGGATTAGTACTGTCAATCTCCTTATTTCTTTTGTCTGTTAGTCTTGAATAGACACCCTGAAGTGCTCAGGAGCCATGCAATGGAATTTGAGAAATTATAACTACAGTAGATCAACAGCCAAAGACCTCCAGAGCCTAGCCACAGCCATGCTCAAGGCCCCTCTCCACACATTTGAATAAGCCTCATGCATGAAGGAACCGGCAAAGGAACCCAGGAGTGTGGGATCCGGGGCTGAGACCTCCAAGCATGCTCAGATCGGGACTGGGCCTCTTCTGCCCAGATACCCCATTTTCTAGTAGCTAGGTGGTGACACCCAGGGACTGCCCTGGCACCATGTAATCCCATCAACGGCCAACATCCAGAGACTATAAAACCAAACTCCCAGAAGCTTGGACATCTTATGGCCTAGTTCTCCCTCTGTGAGAGCCTGGCAAGCTACTGAGAGTTTTCTGCTCACATGGGAGAGCCTCACAAACTCCCCATGGCGTATTCATACACCAAAACCAGTAACAATGCTGGGTCTCATTCCCCTGACCCTGACAGAGACTCCAATGTGGCACCATTGGAAAAAGGACGAGTCAAGAGAGGCTTCTAAAATCTCAGGGCTAGGATGAATGGAGACATTACTGAGACCACTCGAGAAATTTGACGATCAATGGGATGATGATGATGATGATGATGTAGATCAACTTAACAGAGAATAAGTGAGAAATAACCTTCAATGGTGATCAAGAAAAAAGTAAATTATTAGATATGTATAGAACATTTCACCTCCAAACAGCTGAATTTACATTTTTAAGGCATACAGAACATTTTCAAGGACAAAAAAAATTATCAATGAACTTATGAAGACTGAAACTATGCTAATTATTTTTTTCTGATCACAATGCTATAAAATTGCAACTTAACCACATAAAGAGAGCCAGAAAAACTCAAAACTTCAGAGACAAAAAAATCATGTTTCTCTTTAAACACTGGGAAGAAAATTGAAGCAGAAATTTAAAAATATTTAGAGACAAATTAAAATAAAAATATAATCTTTCAAATATGTGGAATACAAAAGTTATTCTAAGAGGGAAAATAATAGATACTTGATTTTATTTAAAAAATGAAAACAAACAAAAAATGACCTTATAGCTAAGTCAGCTGAAAAAGGAACAAGTAGGCCAAGAATTATTAGTAGAAGAAAGAAATAACAAAAATAAAAGTAGAAGTAAGTAAATTAGAAACAAAAATATATGGGCCAGAGATATAGTAGAGGGGTTAAGGAGTTGTCTTGAAAGTGGCCAACCCTGGTTTAATCCCTGGTACCACATAGGGTCCCCCAAGCAGTGTCATGAGTGATCTGTGAGCACAGAGCCAGGAGTAAGCCCTGAGCACTGCAAGGTGTGGACTCTCACTCCCCCAAAGGAAATAAAAACTATAAAAGAGCAATGGAATTAAAAACTATTAATTCAAAAAGAGAAATAAAATTGACAAGCCTTTACATTATTATTATTATTATTATTATTATTATTATTATTATTATTTTGAGTTTTGGGTCACACCCGGCAATGCTCAGGGGTTATTCCTGTCTCTGCACTCAGGAGTTACTCCTGGCGGTGCTCGGAGGGTCGTATGGGATGCTGGAAATCGAACCCAGGTCGTCTGAGTGCAAGGCAAATGCCTTACCCACTGTGCTATTGCTCCAGCCCCAAGCCTTTACTTTTAAAAGCTTTTAAAGAAGATGAAAAATTCTAACAATCAGGAATTAGAGACAAATTATTACAGATACCTTAGAAATACAAAGTATTGTAAAATATTTCTATGAACAAATACATGTGCCAACAAATTCAATTATCTATTAAAAAGAATAAAATTTTGGATTAATACAACCTACCAAGGGGCTGGAGCAATAGCACAGCAGGTAGGGCTTTTGCCTTGCACTCGGCCAACCCGGGTTTGATTCCCAGCATCTCATATGGTCCCCTGAGCACTGCTAGGAGTAATTCCTGAGTGCAGAGCCAGGAGTAAACCCTGTCCATCTCCAGGTGTGACCCAAAAGAGCAAAAAAAAAATACAACCGACCAAAACTAAAATAAAAAGAAACAGAAAACTTAAATTAACTAACTGATACTAGTAAGGAAATTGAAATTACAATAAAAATTCTCCCTCAAATCTATAGTCCTAGACCAGACGTGTTTGCCAGTGAATTATGCTAATTATTTTTTTAAAAATTACACCTATTCTCCTCAGAGTATTCAAAAATATTGTAGAAATACTTCCAAATAAATTTTTAGGAGATTAACATTAACCTGGTATCTAAACTAGACAAGAATGTCACACAAAAATGAAACTACAGACAGGAGTGTATGAGGAACATAGAAGCAAAAATGCTCAATAAAACTGAATTCAGCAATACATCAAAAGGATCAAAGAACAAAATCAAATAGCACGTATTCTATGAATATAGGGTAACTCAATATATACTAGTTAAAATCAATCAATACAATACTGTATGTCAGTAAAAGAAAAAATAGTTTTAGAGAAACATTTGACAAGAATTAGCAAAGTTATGATTAATAACTTTCCATAAAATGAAAATAGAAGGAAAATATCAGTATAATAAAGGCCATGTACTGTAAATCCACATTATATCTTAACTAATGGTAGAAAATAGAAATCTTTTGCTTAAAATCAGAAATGAGCTAAGGTTGTCTACTGTGACCACATCTATCTAAATTAGTATCAAGTATCTTAGCCAGAGCAATTTAATAAAACAATAAAAGGAATTTATATTAGAAAAGAAATGAAAGTATCATTATTTGTAGATGATATGATAATATATTTGGAAAGCACTGAGGACCCCATTAAAAAGCTATTAGAAACAATTAGTACAGCAAAGGGGCCAGTTGCAAAATCAATTTACAAAAATCTGTTGTGTTTCTATATGCTAAGAATGATTGAGAAGAAATTAAGAGACCAATCCAATTTACATTGCATTCAAATATAAAATACCTAGCAATAAATTTACCAAAGTTAATTCCACCAAAGGAGGTGCAAAGCCTTTATAACAAAAACTACAATAGAATAAGACATATAAAGGTGAAGAGCCATTCCATGGATGGGAAGAATTAATGTCATTGAAAGATCCATTCTACAAAAAGCAATATACAGATTTAACGCAATTCCAATAAAAATTTCAACAACTTTTTCAAAAGGAAGCCAATCACACACACACACACACACATATGCACGTGTTTTACTGGAATTAACCTTCATCTAATACAACAAGAAGGAGCAAACAAACCCCAACCAAAAATAAAGCAAATTTGAAGAGAAATTTGCCAAAGAGGATAGAGTGAGAGCCAACAGGCATATGAAAAATATCTATCATCACTGATTAGCAGGCAAGTACAAATTAAGACTGCAATGAGATATCACTTCACACCTATGAGAATGGTTTACCTCAAAAACAGAAATAACAAGTGTTAAAGAGAGTGTGGAGGAAATGGAACTCTTGGATGCTGTTGGTGGGATGCAAATTAGAGCAGCCATTTTGGACAAATGAATGGAGTTTTCTTAAGAAACTAAAGATAGAGCTATCATATGATCCAGCAATCCTACTTCTGGGAAAGAATACAAAACCGTTGACACAAAGTTTTATCTGCCCCATAATTTATCGCAGCATAATCGATTAATTAATTAATTTTATGATGTATTTACTTCATAACTATTATATTATTTATTTCATAACCCCATAATTTATTTATCTCAAAGCTAAAATATGAAGGTAATCCATGTACCTATCTTTAGGAGAATGGATAAAGATGTGAAACATTTAAAACTGTTTCTCATGTATGAATGGAATAATCTTATGCTATCTTTAGCTGTCTTTAGCTGACTGGATAAAGAAGATGTGAAACAACTTGGCTAGTCAATCTGAACATAGACAGACCAAGGTGGTGAGTGGCAGCTTCAGCATGGGTACCAGGACATCATATAAACTGCTGGGAGGTGGACCTCAGACCTTGATTCCCCCACACCTCTCATTACAGACGGATCAACCTTACCAAACACACAGGGGTTGACACACTTTCAGGTGAGTCCCACCAGGACCCCCAGTGCTGACCTATTATTCTGTCCTGCCATGAGATGGCATGCATGCAGTCTCTGGTTGGCCGCATGTAATCTTGTAGCACGCATCCCAAATGTTTAGTACATTTCCACAAATTTCAGCTAGGATGTGAAAATCACCTTGTTAGCATATAGAGTTCACAATGGAAAATTAAGAATTTTTTGCTTAGAGCATCACATTCAGACTTCTATCAATTTACTGTATCTCCTCAATATATCCAGTTGTGAATAACTATGTGCCACTCCAAGATTTTTATCAGCACAATTTTCTGAGCAAAATGATATTGCTGTATGACTGATACTCAATCATGAACAACTTTGTAACTGCATATCTCATGGTGATTCAATAAAATAATAAAATGTTATTGCTAATTAAATAAGGAATGAAATAAAGAAATGGAATACATATAAAAAAGATGTGGAACATTTAAAAAATGGAATAAAACCTATAAGAAGTGAAATTTGGGGCCTGGATAGGTGGTAAAGTAGGTAAAGCATTTGCCTTTACATGTGGTCAACCAGGATTTGATCTCTGGCATCATATAGGGAGTTCCCCTGAATTCCACCTATAGTGATCCCTGAGCACAGAGTAAGCCCTGAATACTGCAGGGTATGGTTTCAAAACAAAAACAAAAAAACAAGTGAAATTTTGCTCTTCACAGCAAAACAGAAAAAACTCATGGGGATTGCATGAAGTGTTGTAAGATAGAAGGAAAAAGACAAGTATTTGGATTATGTGTGCAACTGAAGGATATAATTAATAAGCAGGAAAAAACCCTCAAGGATATACATTATAAATACTGGTAATAAAATCAAGATTATCTGCAGAGAAGAGGGTAAGAGGAGGGACACAGGATACAGAGTGTAAGGAAAAATAGCATTTTAAAAAAGTAAAATAAAAATGAAAAAAATATGAGATGGGATCTCCCCATGGGATTCAGTTTATTTTATCAAGTGAGAAAACTGGGACTTCTAAAGTCAAATGACTTAAGGTCACATAATTTGGCAGCAGCAGGACCAGAAAAAAAACAATAAAAAACACCCCAAAACATTGGGTGGTCAAATAATTGTGCGAGCAAACATTGTGTGAGCAAATAATGAAGAGAGAATCTTCATCCAGGATCTCTTCACTAGAAAATCAGAGAGAGAGTGTCTCACTCTCTCTCTCTCTCTCTCTCTCTCTCTCAAATTCTAGAAAAATATTTCCAGAAATTATTACACAGAGTAGGATGTAGACCAGGACATCATCTGGGAGAAGGATGAGACAAAAGCAAGCCATGTAAAATTATCCTCCATTCTCAGCCTTTCTACATCTCTGGCTAGAAGTTCTGAAGAAGAAAACTTCTCGACGTAATTATCTCTAAATGTGTGGCATCAGTTCTTAGAGATTTACAATATGCTCTATGGTTGTACAACTAGGAGGCATCAAACTTCCAAAGACAAGCCATAACTCAGCATTTTAATGAGAGTCTTGTGTCCACACATTTCACCACCATGATTCATTTCTTTTCTGCATTCTCATCTCTTTCTGTTTCTTCTATGCCTAAACCACTCTGAGCCAAAGGATCACTCACTGCTTTTGCCTGATTCTTAACTAAAAATAAAAGCAACATGTAACATTATGCTCCAGCAAATACTGGGTTTTCCATAAAGGGCCTCAAAAAAAAAATAAACCAATTTCCCTTCATCCCCTTGAACAACTAGTTCCTTGACTCACACCTAGATAAAGTTGATGCATTTGTGGTTCAATTGTTACATTTTAATATAATTTTCTTTAATAATTTAAATGTTGAATTTACAAATGTCAATGGCTTCATGCTTGCTTAATATTAGTTCCATTTTTTAAAATAATATATAAACTATGATGGGCTAATTGTTATGTGTTAACTTGGCTAGGCTACAGATGGGGACCATTTATTTTGGTTATTGAGTATGACCTAGCTATAATCGTAAACATACATCAAGTTTCTTTTTGTGGGGAGGGGTGGCTATAGGCCACACCTGGCAGTTTTCAGGATTTACTCCTGACTCTGTGCCCACAGATCACTCCTTGTGGGGCTCAGGGGACCATATGTAGTGCCAGATATTGCACCCAGGCTGGTTCCATGCAAGGCAAGCGCTCTACATGCTGTACTATCACTCCGGCCCCTCCCAAAATTCCTCTGCTTTCTAACTAGCAAGTAGTTAGAAGGAACCAGAGGGAACGATTATTTGATATTACTGAACATTTATTTTTTCCCTTGTATAATTCTTACCTCACACAATCATCTTGACAATGTGGGATGATGAATATATTTAATGCATAAGATCTGGTTGGTGACAAATGCTCATAAGTACATTTATCTTTAAATGGACTCTGCTTATTAACTATCTTGATCAAAAAACTACATTGTTATCTATATTTTGTGGGGGTGAATGTTAGGGTTATACTTGGCTGTGCTCTGAGCTTACCCATGGCTCTGTGCTAGGGGGGGACACACCCTGGCAGGGTTCAGGGGCCCTATGAAGTGCCAGGGATCAAACCTGGACAGTCAAAACTGACTTGCAAACAGTCAGTATGCAAGGAAAGCACTTTGCCCACTGTCCTATCTCCTTGTCCCCCTTTATCTACCTTTTCTCTTATGTCTAATTCCTCAATTAAGCTGTGAATTCTGAGAGGACTGGAAAAAATTAAGATAAGTGGTTCTCAAGCCACCACACTCCACAGAAACACTGGAAGAAGGTGTTGGAACAGAAGGCATGGTTCTGCTCCCAATTCCTGATTCAGCAGGGTGGCCTGATCATGTGCACTCCTAACACTCACTTGCTCAGTGAGGCTGCTGCTGGTGGGCTTCAGTTCCTCTTTACAGAATCACGGTGTAGATCTGCATAACACCCCGATTAGAAGGAAGACTTCAAATGCACCCAGCATCAATGACTTATGCCAATGGAAGGACAAATAACAGTAGGATGCGCCCAGCTTATCCAGTTGTCAGAACATATTTGCTATCACAGGGGCCAAGAGAAGAAGAATGAGCAAAGAAATTGTATTGAAAAAAATAGATGCTGGTGAGACAACTGGATATTGTTGGATATTGGATATGATCATCTGGTGGATTTCAGAGGGCTGTGAGATTCTCAGACTCAAAGCCTAAGAGGACCAGAGAAACTAGAGAGATAGTACAGATAAAGGCACTGACCTTAGAAGGTTCTCTCAAGCCTGGCTAGAGTGAACCCTAAGCACACTGCCAGGAGTTGAGTTCCAAGCACAGGACACAGAGGTGTTGTTCACACACACACCATCACGGCGATTTGGAAGCTGACGTTTCAACAGTGTGAAAATTTTGTCAAGGACCTGGAAATGTTAGCAAGCTAAAATGCATCACAGATAAAAATGAAGAGCTCACTCAGTTGAATGCAGAACAAAAAAGCGAGAGGGAAAAAAAGTCAGAGGATGAAAAGAAAAATCCAGACGAGCCAGCCAAGGGGGGTGGGGGGGAGCAGCAGAGAATGAGGATTAAGCCCCGGTCCTTGGCAGAAGCCACGTCCTCAAAGCTGTGCAGGGCAGTGGTGTGCCCAGGAGGGGACTTTGCTTGGAGAAAGGGCGATTCGAGAGGGGGCCTGAGTCCTTCCATGCTGTTCTTCAGTCACTGTATCAGAGTCTGTCCAGAGCGGGAAAGGAAGTTCTCCCAGGAAGCATGTAAGCGAGGGTAGGTGTGCGGCAGTATTTTGGAAATTATTTCTTATAATTAATAAAATTGTGTTCGCAATGAAAGAAAAGTTAGGTATGTTTCTTCTCCCCTCCCCCCAAACCCCATAATATTTTTCTTTAAAAAGCCAAACAATATAGCAGAGCCAACTTGATGATGCCTGAGTTCTTAACTCAGTCTATAACAGTGCCAGCAGGACCGCTGGGCTCCATCTGCTGTGCTCCCTGATAACAGATCTGACGTCTCTCTGGACAGAAATAGCTTGACAGAAAGGGAAAAAAATCTGATTAACTGGAAAATGTCTGCATTTAAGAAACTACACTGGAATAGAGCATATTTGCTCTCACTCTGACACTTAACTAGCCTCCAACTCCCCTGTTATTCTGTTTCCTCTGTTCCTTTTATGAAGAAATGCAATTTGTAAACACCAGTGCACTCCTGGACATATTTCACTTACTATTTACACATGAATTAAATTTATGGAAGAGGAAGTTTAGGCTAGAGCACTCCCACATATACCATATAGCTAGTAATGGTAGAGAGGGGCTGGAACAGAAATTCTTTCATTCAAAGTGACATGGAAGTCCTTTATGTTCTCCAAGTAAGTAGGAAAAAAGATGCCTTTCTCCACTGCCTGTAAGGAGCAGACATGATTATTCTCTTTGTCCTAGTAAAATTTCCACAATATGGATTTAGTTCCTGGGAAGCAAGGGGGCTTTATGGGGCAAATGAAGAGAAATGACAAGTCCTCAACTGAGCAGGGCCTGAGAGCCAGATAACAGGGCGAGATGCTGGTTCCTCTGATTCAATCACTGGAGATTCAGACATCAACAGAGCGGTTTTTCAAACACCATACAATTAATGGATGGAAGAATGAATGGATGAATGAATGAATGAATGAATGAATGAGTGAAGAGTCATGCTGATGGATGGTGCTCATTTTTCTGCCAATTAGAGAATGAAATATTCCCATTGAACTTTTGAGCCTGTGGTAGAATCTCCTTGTTCCTAACAGTAAATTTCATGTATGTCTGGGATCATAATTTTCTTGTCTTGTGTGATGGGGGTGTGTGTGTCTGCTTGAGAAAAGCAGATATGGAATCTGTCATTGGAAACTTTGAACCCTGGAGTGTCAGCTGTGTTTACTTATTTCTAGGAAATCATAGAATGTTTCTGAACCCCAAGTCTTCTCTCCCACCAGCATATATTAAATACAGATTAATACCTTAGAATTGTTGTAAGAATTGGCACAAACTGCCTTGCATTATGCATAAATTAGTGCACCCCCATCCCCAGTTCCAGCTACATGTTTAATCAGAATAATAAAGATATTGAGTTGGTGGGGATTTAGTAGGGTAAGTTTAAAAGTAGATGGTGAAGGACAGTTCTTACCTGAAATTACAATATTATTATGACCACTATTATGATATGATTGCCCAACAGCTGTTTCTACAGATAGCAAGCATTGCAATAAATAAAAGCAATGACTCATCATCTAGATGTTCATACTTTATAATCCCTTGACATTATACCAATTTTTAATAAAATATTGCTTTCAGGTAAAAACATTAATTGAATTTTTAGCTTACTCATTTGGTTTTGATTTGCTTGCTCTGGGCTCAAGAAACTCCGTCTCCTCCTCCATTTCCATTTCAGGGATGGTATTCTTCGGAGAGGGCTGTGGGGAGAGCATTTCCCATTCATTGTCATGGGTGACCGTCTGCAAAAGAACGGCTTCTGGACCAGCCTGTTTTTGGCTCTTGCTCAGCTCTGATTGGCTGCCCAGACCAAAGGCTTCCTCTACTGCTAAAGAATCTGTAGGCTTCATTTCTCCCAGAACCTGCCTTTGGGAACCATCATCCAAGGTAACAGTAAAAGCTGACTGCACAGTCTTGCCATCTTCTTGAGGCCACGAGTCATTGGTTTCTGATGATAGCTTAGCAGCCTTATCATGGCCCAAGACCATCCAACTTGGATCTTGCCCTGGGCTTTCCAGAGGTGATCTCTTATCATCTGTTAAAGCTATTCTCTCCACAGAGTAAGGGCTTGTCTCATTGAAGGAGTCTGATTGGCATGTGTCAGGAGAGCTTGCTAACAGAGCGCCTGGCAGTCCCATTTCTTGGGTATCTCTATGAAATTCCTTCAAATCCGGCATGCTTTCTCCTGCTTCACTAGAATCTGTCTTTGGGGATAAATTCCCATCATGGTTTACCAGTATATAATCCATGTGTAGCACATGATGATCATTCTTCTCTAGACACGTTTCTTCTTCATATTTGGATTTGATCTCTTTGAGTTCTTTAGCAGGAATGATGTTCTCATCTCCCAACTGTGAAATCCTCTTGCTGGCACCTAGAGGTGAAAGATAAAGGTGAGAAGGGCAGAGCAGGTGATTTTGTGAGCACATTATGTGTTGGGGTTTGTGATCTTTAAAAATGTTATGTCTGAAAGAGGTGATTTAAGGAATCTATTTGGCAGAGCTATACCACTTGCTTTTACATTATCAGGCATCATACATGCCACAAATACCATAGCAGCAACACAAGATTTGTGTTAAATCACATCACAAATTTAATTGGTGCCTCCCCACTCACATTGGTAGGAAGAGCGTTTCACAAATGCTAAGTGAACAAAAACAGCAAGAGTGGGAAGTTACTTACCATCAGCTGGTCCTATGTCTCCACCTACTGGTACTGCTGAATTCTCCGTTTCTACCTCCCAGTCGATGCTTGATGGGGACAAGGCCGAGTTGTCAGTTCCTTCAGGTAAAGGATGTGACTTGGGGTCTTCATGAATGTGCAGGACCACCAGCTGGTGGCCAGGCTGGCTGTCCACGGTGTCAGAGTGGTCTCCCTTGCTGCTTGGATCAGGAGGGGCAGAGAGCAACATCTCTGGGGCTTCACTCCCTAGGGACTCGTTCTCTGAAGCCTCGGCAGCTGCTGTAGATTCTGTGAGGTAAGACAGATCAAAGGGAGGTGTATAAGGTGTATAAGGCGCCAGCGACTGCTTCAGCGAGTCTTCCTCTAGGGGAGCGTCTCCACCATAAAGAAAGTGTTCAGGCTCTTTCATTAAATCTTCATCCAAGGTTTGGCCCATGACGTCATATTCAAAATCACCCCATGACGCTTCCGATGAGCAGATATCTTGCTTCCCGCCATCCCCGTCTGCTGACATTTCAGAGTTGCCTTCTGATAAGGTCAATTTACTCATGTCGTCTATGGTTCCTGTGGATGTGTTGAGAGCCGAGGCTTTGCTGAAGCTGTGGTCAAAAGCAGCGTCACTTACATCCAGACAAGCATCTGAGGCTGGCGAAGCTCCACGAACCACAGCAAGAGCCTCACTAGCCAGCGACTGCTCAGTCTCCAGTAAGGCCCCTGCATTTTCCTGGCCATCCACAGAAAGGCCCTCGGCTGTCCAAGAGCTACTGATTTTTATTACTGGTTCTGGGTGACTTACAAAAATGCTGGCCCCTGCCTTTTCCATCGCTGGGACTATTGCATCAACAGCTTCCAAAGCTGGCGATCTCTCTGTGTCGGCTTTTTCTCCAGATGTTGTTAACCCGGTGTTGTTTTCATCACGTGTTTCAGAAGATTCAGGAGAACTTGCGAGAGAGGTAGGCTGAGATGCATCGTCGACACTCGCTGGCTCAGTAACTGGAGGCAATGAGACTGTGTTTTCAGGACACAGTTCTGAGACTGACGGAATGAATTCCTCCTCAGGCTCCTGATCAGGCTCTTGATCCGTCTTCGGCTTGGTGACATAGAGCTCACTGGATTCCCCGTCAGCCCCCACTGCCTCCTGGGCCTGTTTGCTATCAGACTCATCATATATATCTGGGCTGCTGGAAGCCTGGGAAGAGCAGTGTGTCAGGATATCGGGATTCTCACCCTCTGCCTTCAGACTGAAGGGCTGCTTGGCATCCATCCACACATCAGGTGATGCTGAGGTCAGTTGCCCACTCTCTTGGAAACTGCCATGTAGAATATCAGGAGTAGAGGTGCCTTGTGGCTTCTCACTGGGAGGATAGTCTTCCCGTTCAGAGCTAGACATTTCCATCAACTGGGTGGAAGAATGGACAACAGGAAAGTATTCTGAGGCAAGTTTTGACTCAGTCTTCCCATTGATGTAAGAGTTTTCTTGTTCCCACCAAACAGTTTCTTGATGTTTGGTGGTTGGAACATTGGATATAATGGATGCACTTTCATCTGCGTGAGCCAATGTTGGGTCAGGCTGATCCCAGGCAGACTGCCCTGGACTCTGACACTGCTCCTGGGTAGGTGTTTCAGACTTGAGCTCATCATCAGAGAAGGACACAGAACCTTGCTCTCTTGAATTGTCTTCTTTAACTTGGTCGAATGTCACAAGCTCGTTTAGCTGATCAGCTTCTGGATCTGATTGCCTTGGTTGAATGTTCCAAAACTGCTCATGGAAGTTCTGCCCATTACTGTCCAGAAAGGGTGACTCTTGCTTGTCACTGAAAGGACTCACACAGTGTGCTGCCATAGACTCGGTGTCACCCTGAATGGGGACTCCCCAGGGACCCACATTTTGGTATACTGAAGAATTACTCTCCATAACATCACTTGAGTTAGACAGATCCCTCTCAAATGCACTTGCAACTGGCAGGCCTTCCTGTGGGGAAGTATTCCACCACTCAGTGCTCTCCGTCGAGAAGCCAAGCATTTCCATCTTAGAACAGTTTTCACTCCTGGGTTCCATCTCGGGAGCTGTTTGCCATACGGTATCTGCCATATTTCCCGTCTCTGGAGAGGGAACCTTATCCTTATCCACTGTAGGCACATGCATTTCAGCCTCTTTGAGTGGGGAAAAATCCCAGTGTTCAAGGCTACTTTGCTGACTGTCACAGAGTTCATTTGTTTTGTTCTCATTTCCAGCTGGCTCTGAACTACCCTCAGACTTGGAATCAGCAGTGATCAAGAACTTTCTGGATTCATTCAATGATCTCCAGGATTCAGAATCATGTGAACTAAATTGGCTAGGGGTCTCTTTCTCCAATGACTCTTCATCATCTCTATCAGACTCTGAGCTTGGGGAAATGAACTTGGCATTCTCTGGCTGCACAGTTCCAGAATTCTCAGTTGGTTCATTTTGCTCCTGATGGTGAATCACTAGATTTCTTTCCTGAAATGTGCCTGGAGGTTCAAGACATTTGCCTGTTTCAGGGCTGGATAGGGAGGAGATGGCATTCCCATCTACTGGGTCATTCCAAACCTCTAAAAATTCAGAAGTTTTCTGATCGATGTTCTGTTGAAATCTGTCCAGTCTGTCTTCCTCCATGTTCTTTATTCCAGCAATTACTTCCACTTGGCCATCAATAGCATTTATTTCATTATGACTCCAATGGCCTTGATTTTCCTTCTGATGCTCAGCACTGAGTTCATGGTCCCAGGAGGGTTGTGTAGCTGAAGAATCATTTAGGCACGGACTTGACACACTTGAATGTGTACACTCACTAGAAATACTGTATCTGTCATCATTTACAGTTGGACTGGCTCCTAGAATGTTGGTCTCAGTACACTGAACTTCAAGATTCTTGATGATCTCGGAACTTGTGCCACTGATCTGCTGCCCTTCCCTGTCTGCAGAGACATCCCAAGCCGGGGGACTTGGGGGACACTGTTGCAGTGACACAGGACTCACTGTCTCCGGTCCCATCATATTGCATGTTTCAGTTTTCTCAAGAGCCATTTCCAGTGAGTCGACGCTTATTGTTAAATCCCATCTCCCTGAAATTTCACTGGCATTTCTGAGACTGGCGAGGTGCTCTTCGCGGGTCTCTTGTATCTGCAGGTGGTTTGGAGACTGGCCTGTTTGCTTATCGCACAGGTCTGAACTGAAAGATTCTTTCTCAGACTCTAAAACTTGCAGGGGTTCTTCTGACTGAGGACTGACTGGAACTGAAAGGGAGCGAATCCTTCCTGACTCATAGTTGGTTCCTCCATGTTCAGATGAGTCTAGAGAAAAGTGTTCTTGGCCACCTGGTCCAATTCCAGAAATCATGAGGTCTCTAGCCATCACCTCCTCCTCACCAAAGCACTCGCTCTCAGAAGTCCCATGCATTTCCTTTTGAGCTTCACTTTGTACATTGCTCAGATCATTCCATGGATCTGAGGATTCAAAGTGCCCTGGGTTGGCCATTGTGGTCATAAGAGATGCAGAATCCTGTGGCAAGGCCACACTGAGTGTGTCCTGTGTGTCAGGACCAGGTGTAAATGCTCCTAATCCACTGACCTCAGAAGTTTCTGGCATATCTGACACACTGTCCCCCTCAACTTCTGATGAGTGCAGATTGCCAAGAGGTGGATTGCTTTGCTCTGAGTCTGCAACGTACAACGTCCCTGAGAATATTGATGATGACATATTCTCTCTCATGACAGAATCCCAGATGCTGTTTGCAATGAGCTGCCCACTCTTCTCATGGGGCAGGTGACAGCCATCAGGAGCAGAATCCCTGCCATGCTTCGAAGGGGCGGGGCCTTCCCAATCTGCATGGTCTGATTCCTGGTATTCCACACCCCAGGGTTCTAGCTGTTTCACTGAAAATCGAGTTTCAGGCTCGACACTTTCAGCTATGTAGCCTTGGGCCTGACCTTCTCCTGGCACCAGCATGCCGCCACTACTGTCATCCCAGTCCAGATCATTGTCCATATCAGAGATGGTGGCTGTGGACTGGGTGTCTTCCAGGACCATCCCGTTCCAGGACTCCAGGGAGTCGGGGGCTGCATGTCGGGAGTTGGTGCTGCTCTGCAGAAGTGCAAACTGGCGGTTGGTCTCACTGCCCAGCCGCACGAGGCCTGGGTCATCGTAACTCGCCTGATGGCTTTGCTCTGGCATCTTTTCTGAGGTGCCAACTGTGTCCACTGTGGTCTCTGTGTCAAGTAAACCATCACCCGGGGCACAACCAGCATTCACATCAGGACTGGTCTCCATGGAGGGTGAAGCCCACATCTCTAAGGTCCCAGGATCTGAGCTAATTCGAGGTCTGGGAGGCTGCTGAGGAGACTGAGGGGCCTCTTCAGCTGTCTCTGCAGGAGTCTCCATGCCCCTTGCTGCCACACCTCCCACTTTACCAAAAGGTTTATTTTCTGATTCTTTGTCTTCGCCAGCAAATGTCGGTGACGTATAAGAGTCAGAGGTGGAGTAGTTGGTATCCAAGGGTGAAGGCACTGAATCTTCCCCAAGGTTGGATGCACTGTAGTCAGAACACTTGTATGCTAAGAAGGAATCTTCCCAAGGAGCTAGGACATCCGACCCTTCTTTCTTGGTATTCTCCTCAAAAAAGTTCCAGGAATCCACCTTTTCATATGAAGCCCCCCTCATTTTTTTACCTATTGTGCTCTTCTGCTCTGGCTCTGGACTTGACTTAGAACTAGCCCAGCCATGATCCCGATTAGACCTGGGTGTTCCAGATCCTACAATGTTATTTCTGGAGTCATGGTTCTTCTCATCCCAGATGTCTGGAGTTGCTCCACTACTTGCTTCACTGGGTGAATTTTCCCCTAGGTCTTCTGAAGGAAAAGAAAACCCACTTTTGGTCAAGGCCCACTCATTCAGGTCCCTCACAGAAGGTGCCTCGTTACTTGTTGGGTGCAGATTCCAGGTATTTTTCAAAGCATCAGTATCTTCATCTTTACTAAGTGCACTCCAGGTTGGGAAGGATGCTGCAGTGGCTGGTTGGTCACGGTCTTGGGGCTTTCCCCAGGGCTCCGGCATAGCTGTGGGAGAGCCATTGGAACACCACAGAGCTGCAAAGTCTTCTATCAAGTGGTTTGTTACCTGGGATGCATTCTGCAAATGCGGTTTCTCAGCCGGCAGGTTCTGACACTGGTAAATGGCTTCATTTTGGTCCTGTACAGCATTGCTGCCCAACCCAGGTTGACCCAAGTCAGAGTCCGGTTGAACTGACTTTGGGAATTCAAGACTCTTTGGTTCAAACATGGACTCAGAGGCTCTCCTCTCCAATGGGTTTGGTTTATGATCTCTCCATGATTCAGGACTCTGGAAGACAGACTCCTGTTGGCTGGAACTCCACGCCTCTGCAATGTTTCTAGAATCAATTTCCAAACCACCCCACCAACTACTGCATCGTGCACGTGTCTGCGGCGGCCCTGTGTGAGCTGTTGTGTTATCTGCTTTGGGGGCCAGATCATTTGCATATAGCAGAGCCGCATCTTCGCTGGTTGGTGAACTTTCTACAAAGCTGTTCATGGGCGTTGGTGGAATCTTCTTCCCACTATTTCCCAGCCGTTCTGGAGAAGGAGATTCATCTCCCGTAAAGCCCGTCAGGTTCAAATTTCTTTCAGAATTACCCCCGGGACTTTCATCTCTCTGGACAAAGTCCTCGTCAAATTCCACAGGGCTATCTTTGCCATCCCCTGACAAAAGCGAGCTGGATGAATAATTGGATGTGTTGATCCCTACCCCACTGAGTCCTTTTGGCCCATGAAGGAGCTGTCCTTCTGATGAGTCACTGTTAGGGAAGAAGTCATCTGCTGGGGAGTAGTCTGCAGAATGAGAAGATGGTTGGGACTGCCCAGAAACCATGGGCGCCGGGTCAAAGCTGAAGAGATCAAAGTGTTGTGTGTGTTCTCCAGACCTGGCATGCTCCTCTGCAACTACCCCCTCGGGAATTGGACTATAGGAGTCAAACCCGGGGAAGAGGTTGTGGTGAGGGCCAGCACCTTCTCCCACTGGGCTGTCATCACTGAGGAATACTGAGCTCTCTTTAGATGAACGGCTACTCCTGATGGTGGCCAGCCCACTATCTGGACTAACAAGGTCGATGTTGACATCCACCTGAGCCTGGTTAGAGTCATTGAGATCTGGTGGGTTTTCTATGAAATTTACAGAGCAAGGCTGAGGCTCTATGTCAGAACCATACAGCTCCATGATGCCAGAGGAGCCCTGGGAGAGTGGGGCGCTGCCTGCCACGGCTTCTGTTGAGGACGTCCGGCTGTTGGAGACCATCTCTGGACACCTCCTATTGATGACTTCCTTGACTAGGAGAACAACCTGGTCACAAGTCACTGAGGGATTCTCCTGCTGATATACCAGGATCTCATCACAACCACATTCAAAGGGTTCCAGCTCCAGACAAGGATTCTGGCACTCCTCCAGTTCACAACAAATCTGTTGGGGTAGGGAGCACAGAGATTTTTGTAAGTTATGGTGCTTTTCAGTTTGCTTTTCTTTTCTTTCTTTTTTTCTGGGAGGAGGGAGGTTAGTTTGGGCTACATCAGGAGGTGCTCAGACTTACTCCTGGCTCTGCACTCGAGAATTACTCCTGGAGACCTCTAGGAACTGTATGGGATCTCAGGAATCAAACCTGGGTCAGCATATGCAAGGTAAATGCCCTACTACCTATTTACTATCTCTTCAGCTCCAACAATTTGTCTTTCCTGATTTTCCTTAACATGATATGATATATGTTCATTCATCTATTTTATTATTTTATTTTATTATTATTATTATACTTTGCTTTTTAAGTCACACCCGGCGATGCACAAGAGTTACTCCTGGCTCTGCACTCAGGAATTATCCCTGGAGGTGCTCAGGGGACCATATGGGTTGCTGGGAATCGAACCCGGGTCGGCCGCATGCTAGGCAAACGCCCTACCTGCTGTGTTATTGCTCCAGCCCCCATTCATTCATCTATTTTAAATATCAACTAATTAACTAATTAATTTGGTTTGGGAGAAGCCACATCCTGTGATTCTCCAGGAGCTACTCCTAGTTCCATACTCAAGGATCATTCTTAGTGGTGCTTAGGGGACTGGGACATACTAGGATCAAACTTGGCTTTGAATGCGATGTCTGTGCTCCAGCCCATTGGGCTATCTCTCCAGTATTCATCTAAAAGAACTTAAGCAACTGAAACTTTTACAATGAAAACATGAGATATTCTACATCATGTGCCAATAGCTCTTTCTCTAATCCTTTCAACTTATACATTTTACTCAAAAATTAAACTGCTCATATTTTCTGGCTCCTGAAAGTGAAGGTAGAGAGATCTGAAGCCATCTGAAATCTGTTTTTGGTGTTTTAAGACATCATTTTCCAATAGGAATAAAACATAAGTTTGTAAAAATCAGAAACAATGCTGGTTGCTGAAAGTAGTAAAGTTTTAGGATAAGGCAAAACAGACCTTTTGAGAGATTAAGATACAAATAACTTGTTGATAAGCATGCATACGGGATATGCTTTAATTACCCACAATTTTATAAAGCAGAGGAGGAAGTAGAAAAGAGAAAGCAGTATCTGGGCAGAGCTCTTCAGGGGTACTTGGACCCTGGCAGCTTCTGCCCTCTTAGTGAATTTTAAGAAGTGTTATGGATATTTTGAACTCTAAGCCTCTTAACTAGGATAGTAACAAAAACAAAGAAGTACATACTTTTAGAGATATTAATAATTATAAAGAACATCAATGAAGCACTTTGATATGGCAGTGACATTTATGGTTACCTTATCCCCTTTAATAGTTCTGTAGGATAAGGCTTATTTTGTCTATTTTTTTAAATCTTTGTTCGTTGTTTGTTTGGGGTCATACCCAGTAATGCTGGGTGGGGGTGGGGCTGCCCCAGTGGTGCTAAAGGAACTGTATGGTTTTGAGGACTAAATGCAAGGTTCCAGTATACTGTACTCCATCCCTTTGAGCCAGCCCTCTGACCTGGGACAGAGATTTAAATACATACACATATAATTAGCAGCTACGTGATATGATTTCAATGCACACATATGTACATTAGAAGCTACATATACAAGTAGCTGCTAATACAACCTCATGAAAAGGAAGGAGAAAGGGGATATTGTAGCATCCATCAGAATCGTAAATTCATATTCCCTTTGTTATAACAATTCTATTCTAGAATGTTAGTCAGGCACTTCTTAGTACTGTCTCATTCAACAATGGACCACATATACATGAGTGGTCCCAATAAGCCACAGCATATAGAGTAAGTGTGTGGTCGGTGGAACCATCTGTTTTGTACAATGACATGCTTTGATGTTCACACAATGATGAAGTCTCCTGACAATACATTTCACAGAACTTATCAGAAGAGACATCTTTGATCCCCATTTTGTCACTGAGGAAAGAGAGACACAGGGAAGTTAAATAATGTGACAATGATACAGTTTACAGGTGACACTGAACTGCAGCTGAACTGCACAGGTAAGCCTTCACCAAATGCAGCCACAAGAGCTGAAGAAGTTTCTGCAGACCAGAGCTGCCTTCATTTTGCTGCCAGGACTCTAAGGTCAGGAAGAGAAGCAGGTGGGTTCATGGCAAGTCTTCTAATCCCTTTCTCTACTATTCAACTTTTGCCTATTTTAATGAGCTTTTGCTTGTTTGGGGGCCATAGCCAGCTGTGCTCATGGGTCACTCCTGGCAGGCTCAGGTGGCCATATGTGATGTTGGGGATCAAACCCGGGTGGGGTGAAGTGCCTGCAAGGAAAGGGCCCTGCCTGTTGTACTATGTCTCTAGCTCACTTTTGTCTATTTAATTTAACCCACTTAAAAGCCATTTTGCTGTTAAAAGCCATTTGAAAACCACCAAACTGGAGGTTTGGAAAAACCTGAGTTCTAACCCTCCAAAATCAGAGATTCAAGATAAAATTCAGTGACGAAATCCAATGCAGAGCAAAGCTCAGAGAAAATCAGACTGGTGAAGCAAAGGTCACACTATGTGATCAGATGAGAAAGTACAAAGGCTTCACTTCAGGTGCACGGGGCCAGGGACTACAGAGAGTCAGAGGCCCCTAACAGATATCTGTGATTTTATGTGACCAGAGCCAAGGTGGATCTCTTGAGGGACAGAAAATGAGAATTGGGGTTGGGGAGAGAACCCAAAGGTCTTGAGCTCCAGTCTGATGTGTGAGACCCAGAACTAGATTCCCTGCATCACATACCACTCCACCCCTAGCTTTGAAAGGTATAGCCCTGGTGGGCCCTGAGCTCTGATGGGTGGTCTTGGGCACACGAAATCCCAGTGGATTGGCAGTGGTGGTACCTGGGTCCCCTGAGTGCATGGCAGGTCTCCTCACTATACCCTCAATGCCACTCCCACACATGGAAAAAAATTAAGTTGTAGAAAAAAAATCAATCAAGATTTTTTTTTTAGCTACTTAGGGTACAGTGATCATTAGCAAGGAAAAACTAATGATGAAACCTATCTATGTGATATTCTTGTTACAAAACCTAGATGTTCCCGTGTTGATTGTTAAACAACCTGGTTTCATATGCCAGTGATCTATTTTGTTAGTACTATCTACTTATCATGCTGAAGGTAAAATAATCTTTGTCAGTTACTATGGGGTAATGGCACTCAAATATAAAAGACATCCAAAGGAAGACTTGGCTACATTTGGGTGGGGAAAATAGTGCTCTTTCTCTGATGGGTTCCATTTATAAGCACAAGACATACTGGGTTCTTCTGAAATACGCAACACTAGAGCTCTTAATCCAGAAGTTTGTCTCAGATCCACATTCTTATGTCAATGAGCCACTGTCCCCTTCCATGGTGGTTCTCCACACCAGCATGTAGGACACAGTGAAATGTGACTGTGGCAACAGGAGGCTCTTACCTGGCCACACAGCTCTATGTTCTCAGAGTACACAGCTATCTGTCTTCGCGGTTGCTGCTCGTCTGACAGGAAGCCGGCCAAGAGGAGGAGGACATCAAAGCCAAACTTGTCTGCAAATGCCTTCAGATCACTGGCAATGCTGTGGAACATACAGTTCTGAAAGAGCAGGCAACTTGCGATTAATGTCAGACCATCCCTCGCCGGGCAATTACAAACATGTCTACTCTGAGGAGTCCAACCATTGATATTCCTATATGTCAATAACATAAACAATCTGGATTGAGAATGTTTGGAAACATTTGTGCTCTTGCTTAAAATATAAATCTGTTACTTATGTTCATTGCAGTGATATTTGAAACACCCAAAATATGGAAATGACCCACATGTTCAATAAAGGATAAGTGCATAGAGAAGATGTGACTCATACACAATGGAATACCACTCAGCTATAAGGAAAACTGATCTGGCACATAAACAATGGAATACCACTTCGCTATAAAGAAAGCTATGCTCTTGCCTTTTGCTGCAAGGAGGATAAAGCTAGATAGCGTCACACTAAGTGAAGTAAGTCAGAAGGAAAAGAACAGATACCAGGTGACCTTACTCTTAGGCAGTCTACAGAGAAACTAATGACAGTAAACCCTGGGGCTTAGACTGAAGAAATTAGGTCACCAAGCAGTATGTGAGGGGCTGGGGAAGCAGACTAGAAATAACTAGAAAAATTGGGACACTAGGAGGGTCTTTGGCACTTTCGTGGCAGTAAAGGTACAGTGACTTAGTACATCAAAAGCATAAACATCAATACTACTGTAACCAAACGGCCTCAACTACAGTGAAAATAAAAAATAAAGTGCAAAGTCCTACGTAAAAAAAAAGGAAAAAATGCACAACAAACTCACTTTGTTCAAACCTGTACTGCCTCAGGACCAACTGTGCTTTGTTCTGTTTGATTTCTTTTATTGTCTTTGCCATTATTAGTAGAAAGATTTGAATAAGGGACAAACTTCTTAAATTTTTTTGTGGGGGTTATATGTAGAGATGCTCAGGATTTACTTCTGGTTCTGCAATCAGGGATCACATTTTGTGAGGCCTGGGGACAATATAGGGGATTGAATGAACCAAGGTATCGAATGAACCAGGGCTGGCTGAGTGTATGGCTAGCTCCCTACCTGCTTTTACTATTGCTTGGTCCCAGGGACAAACATCTTGATATTTTTCCTAAAATGTTTGTTAAAATATTGCACTGGCAAAAAGTACATTCTTATCACTCATAAACTACATAAGTGTCAGCTGATCATTTTTACTGGAAAATATATAAGAAAATATTCTTTTTTATAAATATACTCTAAGATTATTATTAACTCCAAACATAATTCCCAAAGATGAATAAGGCTGAATTCACCAAGTGTTTTTGATCACATTGTAAAAGTTCAGAATATCTGTGTTAGGGAGATGTCAGATGTGTTTGCTCTATGTAACAATGTAAGAAAAATGCCTAATTACAGAAAAGCATCCACTACAACAGAGCTTTGAAATCTTTGGCTCACAGTAGCCAGAGATATATGCTGTTTTTTTTAAGTTTACTAACTGCATGAGAACCATTTATTGCCATGATTATTTCTCTTCCTTAAAAAAAAATAGTGAATACCTCAAGTTTGTACCAAGCATAATGCAAAGCATATGCCTTTTGCTCAAGAAATGCTTGTTTAATGACTTCAGAGATATATTTACAAAATTAACTTCTTATGCAGAAAACTATTATAAAACTATTATAAACTGCATGTTTATAATAGTTTTATAAATTGTAATAGTTTATGCATATTTATAATAGTTTATAAATTTTAATATTTATAAACTATTATAAATATGTACAGTACAAATACACATATGATTATTACATATCATTCATCACCAGAGTCTACAACAAAATTATTGACATACTCAATATAGAAAAAGATTCTATGACATTTCATTTTCTGATGCAAAGTCATTAGATTATATATCATATAATTAACAATTTCTGTTAAAATATATAGAAATATGGAATTTTATGGCACATGAAGTGGAAGTGCTTCTCTTTACCTGCAGGAGTGGCTGTGAAAAGTTCAGTGCATTTGGTTACAGATTTCTTCCAAACCCAGGTTGATGGGACTATTCTTTGAAACCTGTGGCTTAGCCACTTGAAAGGATTTTTAAACATACATTCTACAATTCTGCTGGGTTGAATCTCAATATCTGGGGTCCCTGTGAAGCATTAGACACTTGGCAGAAAAGGACCCAGTTCTCGGCAGCTTCCCCACTTCAAGCTTGTCTTATCTTCCTGCGGTCACCACAGGAGAATTCACAAAGGCTGCAGGATATATTTCTGATCAATATTGTATTGACTCAGTAACAAAAAAGTAGCACGTTCAAATACTTCCTCAATCATATTTTGAAAATTCCTACTTTCTACTTTCATGCTTTTATTTATTGTCCAGGGGACATAATAATAATATTTACACAGGTGCTAAAAATTAATTCACCTACAATAGAAGCAGACATTCAGGAAGTATTTATTTAGTCAATCCTCATGTTAAAGAAATTGTGCCTTCAATAGCTACAATTATTTCAAATGATCCTTGGTGATATCCATTAAGAGCCTAAATGTAGAGATTTCTGCCACTCTGAGGTATGAAAGAAGATAAAGTCTCCAAGGAAAGTAAGGGTGGATATCAATGACCTATATCTTGGCACCAGTGATTGAAGGCTTTGACCAAGATTACAAATTTCTTTTCAAATTTTTTCATTGTGTACAGAAAAGAGACAAGTATATTTTTATTTTTTATAAATTTAATTTCCATTAGCACAGTGAGTAGGACATTTGCCTTGCACATGACCGACCTAGGTTTGATTCCTCCATCCCTCTCAGAGAGCCTGGCAAGTTACTGGTGGCATATTCAATATGCCAAAAACAGTAACAACAAGTCTCACAATGGAGACGTTACTGGTGCCCACCCGAGCAAATCGATGAACAACAGGACGACAGACAGTGCTACAAGCGCTAATTTCCATTATATTGGGGGCCTCCCAAGTGATGCTCAGAGGGCCCGGATCCCCCAGTTATTCTCAGCCAGCTGGACCTGAGGTTTAGTCTAGAATTTGAGGGTGTGGTGCTGCAGTGCTGGGGTTATCTGGGCCATTCAACTTGGGCGCTACAGTGGTGGGGGTTATCGGTACCATCCTAATGGTGCTTTGAGGCTTCCGGACCTGCAGCTGTGGACCATGTGGACCATCTGAAATCAAACAAGTTGAGCTGTATGGAAAGTGTCTGTATTCCTAAATTCATAAAAATTCTCAATTTTGTTTCTAGCTTTGGAGCAAATTAAAAATGTAAGAAAAGCACAGTGTGCAGTGTTCAGCTCTCTCTTCAGGGAAGGTTTGGGGGACCACATAGGGTGCCAGGGATCAAATGCAGATCAGCAGTGTACAAGGCAAGTGCCCCACCCTATGTATTATCTCTCTCGCCCACCTCAGGTTATTCTTATGATCAAGCTCTTTTTGGGTAACACTCTACTTATTTTTCCTCTGGGAGGCCCCAAACTCCAGATCAAGTGAATTATTGACCAAAATAAGATCTATGTGAGCCACTTAGCATGCTGGGGGTAAAAAGCTTAGATTTGAATGCAGTCCTAAGAGTCGACATTTATGTCCTCTCTATACTAATGAAAAGGTCCAAACC
Organism: Sorex araneus; assembly: GCF_027595985.1. Classification (NCBI taxonomy): domain Eukaryota; kingdom Metazoa; phylum Chordata; class Mammalia; order Eulipotyphla; family Soricidae; genus Sorex; species Sorex araneus. Next base: position 89,306,859 of record NC_073302.1, on the reverse strand, counting down.
TGATTCAGTCTTATTGGTATTGAGACAATGTCAAGAGTTTCCTTTCCAAACAGTCAAACAAGGGAATGAGTGAGATTCTTCAGGAATCCGGGGGACAGAGTGTATTTGTTCTGCTTTATTGCCGGTGCTGTTTGTATAGAAGATAATTTATTATTGTCTTCTAGCTATGCAGGAATCATGTGCTGCTAAGGCTCTTATGTTGCTGACAAGCTAGGCTGGGCCTGAATAAACAGCACTTCATCATCAACACAACCCAACTGGAGATACAGGTTGGGATTTTATTCCCTCCATCTGCCTTCTACCTGATAAATTACTGTTTTAGTTAGATGTATACAAATACTATTAGTTAATATGCTCAAATATATTCAAAATAGCCCCCACTATAAGTTATCCTTATATACATGGAATATCTGTGTGTGTATGCCTAAGGTTTAGAAAATAAAGAGATTCCACCTTAATTTACAACTTCCACCTCAATGATCCTTCACATTTAAAAAATGAGCCTAGACTAAGAAGGCTGTGTGGATAGAGAAGCTGCATTACCAATCGTTGCAACAGGAAAGTGTCTGGCAAAAGTCCAGACAATTCCCATGAGTGAAGAAAAGTGAAGATTTCTTATGTCAATGCTCTTTGTCCTGGGTGATTTCAGAGATTTGACCTGTAAGCATTCCTAGAGCTCATGAATCCTGCTGGACTCATTGCTAGTATGGGGCTGAGTAGGCAGGGCAAGAAACATGAGGAGGAAAAGCTTTGTTATTTCCCAGCTAAAAGCTTAAGTGAAGATCTCGGGGCCCAAAAATGAGCCCTGAGAATTATGAGGACAAAGAGGAGGAAACAGAAAAGCGTTGACTTTACTTCAACTCTCACAACAGCTAAGAGCAGGGCAGAGATTGTGGCCACTGTATCTACCACATTTGAAGCTCAAGGTGCTCAGACAGATGCAGTAGAACGTGTTTCATTCTCTCATCAAATTCCATTTTAGTTTTGATTTCATGCTTTGAAAAGACAGTCCTTCATGCCATATGTTGATAGCCAGAGCAAGTCCCATGAAACAAAAGTGATCTTAGATAAGGTGTTGTTCCATTGTCTTCTGAATTCTGCCTGTCAGATTTATGGCCCTATTATTCCACTCAATCTACTTTGAGATTGGGTGAAAAAAAACTACCAGCTACTGGCAAGTTACCAAACCCCCCAAATCAACTTCCTGCTCTTACTATTTTCTTTTTACTGAAGCATTTCAAGGACCCCTTCATCTTCCTGAAATGCTTCATTCCTTTATTTTCCTGATTTGACCCTCTCCTTGTTTTTGATTCCTCTTCTTTACTCAACTCCCAAAGGCCACTGCTCCAGATTTTTTGTTTTCTTTTCTATATCTTCTCCTTGGTGACTTCATCCAGTCACACACTGTCAAGGCATTTATCTGCCTGTGTCAACCAAATCTATAGCCATCTGAGCTCAACCACATCTATCCACATGATATTCCACACGTATGCCTAATAAGCCTTTAGAATAAGCTGATACCACTTCTATCTCTGCTTCCTCCATCACATTTGCACTAAAAGTGCTCAGTATTCAAGCCAAGTATCTAGGAATTATTCTTGATTCCTTTCCACCTTCGTCATCCAATAGCAAATCCATTCACTAATCCTGTTCATTTTCCTTCTAAGACATAACTTAGGTCCTGACACCTGCTACTCTCTCTTGATCGATACACTGTGGTGGTCACATCATCTCCTCCCTGAGTTTCAGTTACACAGCCTCCAACCTGGTTTTTCTGCAGCCTTTCCTGTTTCCTTGTAATAACTTCTCCATTCAGCACTGTGAGTACATTTTAAAAATGTTACAAATTCATCATCCCTCTGTTTAATACCCATTAAATTGGCCCTCTGCTGGGCCAATGGCATTCAAGATGCCTCTAGGTTCAACATCATGAAGGGTTCTACATACATTTTCCTCAATATGCTTTTTAGATTTTGGCATAATATCTACGTCCATTTTTGTGCGTGGTGTGAGAAAAGGGTCTGAATTCTTTTAAAAAAAAACATGTGACTGGCCAGTTTTCCTAGCACCATTCATTGAATAAGCTTTCCTTGCTTTATTTCATACTCCTGGCTCTGTTAAAATCCAAAGATCAAATTACCATGTACCTCTGGGCTTTCAATTATATTCCACTGGTCTGAGAATCTATTGTTATGCCAGCATCACACTGTCTTGATTACTCTGAATTTATAGGATAATTTAAAGTTGGAAAAAGAGAAATCTCCCTCTTCTTTTATCCTAGGATTGCTTTGGCTATTGAGGGGTTTTGTTACTACATATAAATACAAGAAGCACTTGGTTTGTGTCTTTTAAAAATAATATTGGCAGGAGCTGAAGTAGTAGCAGAGGGAAAGGCACTTGCCTTGCATGCCACAAGCTTCAGTTTGATCCCTGGCATCCTGTATGGTCACCCATGCACCATCAGGAGTAATTCCTGTGTGCAGAACCAGGAGTAAACTGGGTCTGGCCCCCAAACAACACCCCTCCAAATATATCATGGGCATTTTTATAGGAAGTACATTGAATCTTTTATTACTTTTGGTAGAAATCTTGCTGTGACAACAGTAGAGGGAAACAGATGTGTGTGTTTGTGTGTGTGTGTGTTGTATATGTGTGTATGTGTTGAGGGAGTGGTATTGATATGTCCTATTCATAAAACCCTATCATTGACAGTTATGTAAAATTGTAAATCATGTTGACTAAAATGAAAAAATAATTATGAAAAAAATCCACTCAAAAATGTTCCACGCAATGATCATTATTTAGTACTGTTTATTTCTGGGGTTTAGGGGGTGAGAGTCTACGTAATGCTCAGGGTCTCAGGGACCACTCCAGACAGGACTCGGCAAACTAGACTGGAGAGTTTAGTGCTGTTCAGGTCAGGTGCTGATGGCCAGCGAGGCAGTCCTAGTGATGCTCAAGGCCTCCAAGGCTACCCCTAGTGGTGCCCTATGGTCGTGTGAACAGGAATGGAACTCAAGATCACGGATCACCTCCATGCCTTGCATGCTAGTTTTTCTTTCTTAAATACAAGCAGAAGTTTCAATGTCCTTGAGAGTAAAAATTCTCAAAATTAATCAGAAAATGGTAGACACAGAAACTAGGAAAAAATAGCTGAGGAACATAAAAGGCCATTCACCATTGACATGGAAGTGGAAACTGAGTATCTAAGCTTATTGATAATCATCTAATAATATTTTGCTTTCTCTTTTCCAATTATTGGTAAATATTTCTGAGTGGTTATTCTTAGATATTCTCAGGAATATATTTTTAAAAGATAATCAAATTTGCACACAAAGATTGTGGTCAAACCATTAACCATATATCTATTTGAATAATCAAAACACTGAAACACTCTTAAATGTCCAACAATGAAGAAGTAATTAATTAAATTATGTAAGTCATAGAAATTATATTATGTTATTATAATTATATAAAATATATAATTATAGCATTATAATAGTATGCTATCATATGAAATAGCATTAAATTATACTATCAAAGTACATTTACAAATATAAGAAAACACTCATTAAGAACTATTAGAAAATACTTTTAATAATTACCACAAAATATAATTTAACTTCTCTGTATATGTACACATGTATATGTATGCAAATAAGAGAAGTGAAATCTAAATACAGTAAATTTATCATTCATATTGTCAATAGATTGGAAATTGATTTAAGGTGAAAGGGCATGTAAGAAAAGTGGGTGCAATCCTTGGGCTTTAGCATTGAACAATCTGCTTTTGTTGGCCGAGAGGAAAACAAAAGTAAAGGAAAACAGGTCCTCAAAAAGTACTGTTTTGGGGCTGGAGCAATAGCACAGCGCGTAGGGCATTTGCCTTGAACAGGGCCGACCGGGTTTGATTCCCAGCATCCCATATGGTCCCCAGAGCATCGCCAGGAGTAATTCCTGAGTCCATGAGTCAGGAATAACCCCTGTGCACTGCCAGGTGTGACTCCCCCAGAAAAGTACTGTTTTGTTTAATATCAGCTGGAATTGTTTTATATTCATCAACTCCGTGACAAAACAATGCCACAGAAAAATCGAGGTTATTCAAGTGTCTGCTGTACATAACCAATATTTAGTTGCCCTAATATTACATTATCCAAATTGTGGTCCCAATGGCTAACCTAAAATTGTGTCTAGTTGTGTCCTTGGTCCCCACTCCAGGTCTCCTTGGAGTTGGTTGGACATGAGGTGAGCTCCTTTTTTCAGTCACTTAGGAGTCTGGGAACTTGAATGTGTTCGACAGCCTCTCTGAGCCACAGTTTTACCTTCTGTGAATCTTTACTTCACAGGACTAATATACAGGTTAATAACACACTGGAAGTCTGCCCCAGAATGTGGCATCTAGTAGGTGGTAGATTTTCAGTTTCTTTCCTTCTCTGGTTCTTCAGTTATCAAAAGGTCATTGGAGCATATATGGAATCTTTCTGATTCACAGAAAGAATTTTGTGATTTCTTGGTATTCATAGTACAGTTTATTGTCCTAAATTCAATTATAATTGTAAACTTTTTAATGGAAATCACACACATCCAAAAGTTAGACAAGCAATTCACAGGCACAGTGTCTAAAGATGAGCTGACAAAGTTAAAGTGAAGCACATCATTTAAAAATGATGTAAGACAGAAAACATGGTGGCTAGGACACTATACAAGATACATAGGACACCATGTGTCTTGTCGGCAAATTCTATATCCTCAATTCCAGGCTAGACTTGATGAATGTGGCTCTGTTTGCTACAACAAAATAACAATTTTAAAAGCATACAAATATATAAAGATTTCTCCTTCAGCTTAATCACTTTTGATAGCACATTCTCTCATTATTTCCACTATTTGCACATCCATGTGACCAACAGCGGATTTTAGCCCCATTGCCAATACTTTCCATTTTGATACAAAATTCATACTGGGCTGTACACACAATCCCCAAATGGTCATCTCTCAAATTACAAGAGACAAATGCAGTACATGAAATAAATCTTTGGCTACACAAACCATTTTCTAATGTCACAAATTATTCTCAGATTTATTATGTCTGAAATTATTTCCTTCATGTAAGAAATAGAGAAATTAAGTGAGTTTGTATGATCTCTAGATAGAATGATTGTGGATAAAAATCAAGACCAAGATTAAGACAAAAGCTTGCACATTTCACTTTTGAGAACAGTGAATCTTAAAAACACAGTTTGACAATGTATAACCACCTTGTAAGCACAGCGGCCACGGACTGCTGAGGTACTAAAATTTAAAAGTATAGTTTGACATTTATATTCTGCATGGATTTATTTCTAAACTTAAGACTATTTTTTTATCAAGATATGGGAAAAATGCTGAGGTATGTACACAAATGCTCTAACTGAAAGCTTTATGATTTATGCTACCAAAATTTCATTATGATGTTTAAAATATTCAGCAATAATAAAGTCTGATAATTCTGACAGGAAAATGATTTATGAGAACACAAAATGCATAAATTAAGAGATTTTATTTATTCTGTTTTTCATATACTCTAATTGGTAAGCAAAGATATTTCCCATGTTTTACCAGATGTCATTTTTTTAAAGCTCTATTGTTCTTATTTTTATAAGCTAACCAAAGCATTTTAATGGTAAAAACTTCACTAGGTCTATTAAAACTATATTGTACATTGTGTTCTGAAAATTAAGTCAGGATGTACCTATTATCATCATTATAAAGAGAGAGCTTTTTTGTAAAAATGATTTTGTGAAAATTGATACGTCAGTATATAAGGGAATATGTAAATGCATAGATACACAGATATCAATATACTTTTATTTAAACTAATAACATATTGATATAATTTTATGAAGTCCTTCTTCTGCATTAGCACTAATGCAGAAGCAGGAAAAAATAATTCTGATAAAATTCTTTTAATCATCTTTTTTTTATAATTTAAGTTACCCTAGGGAGATAGATAATTTCATCTCAGTTTGACAGTAGAAAAAGGTAGACTTGAAAAGTTAAGGGTCTGAAGTCATATAAATCAAGCATATGGAAATGGACTCAAACCCAGGTGGGTCTGCCTTCAGAGGCAACATAATATTATGTTATTCTTGAATGAGAATATTTTCCCCCACCACCGATGTTAATAATTAAATTATAGTTATAGTTGTAATAAAAACGTTTTTTGCAATTCCATGAACTCAGTTTAGTACTGATTCTCCCTTGATATACAAACCACATTCTTGATTTTAACAAACACTCCTACTAATGTGCTGTTTATATTTTTTGATGATTGAAAATTATGCTTTATTAATCCTGAGTTTCCTACCTTCTGCTGAATGTATAAGTCAATTGATTATTAACTACCCATATGGCCCTATTATTGAAAAATTGTCAAATTACTCTAATAATATTTATGATATTCTTGCAACAATGTGTTCTTTTACCAAAATGGGCAGTCCTATATATACAGAGAAAAGCAAGTGGGAGAACGGTATAATCACTGGTATAATTCTGGTGACCAAGAATTATCCTTATAAGAATTTTTTTCTTCTATTAGCTTAGACACACACACAAATGAAGGATTCCACTTCACCAGTGTAGGTAAAAAGCTCATCAGCTAAGGATCTTTTTTCTCCTTCTGTCCAGAAGCATAGAGAAAACAAGAAACATGGGTTGTAGGGAAAAGATAGACAACTGATGTCACTTTTTAAAACTTCTAGATGGCAGGCATTTAAATCAGAGAAGTATACAGTATCACCGTCATAGCAAGAAAAATCCTTTATAAAAGGCATAGCATAAAAGGCAAAATAAACTGATCTGTAGAAGAATCACTTGATGGCAAGCATATCTAAATATTAGGGAAGAGACTCTTAAAATATATTTTAAAGTGCCTACTCTTAAAGCAGGCTGGGAAACATCCAGCCCACTAAATTATGTGGTCTGGCCCTGGTGCACGATGGAAAAGAAATCTCATACATTTCTCATCAGCTGATGACAACATACCACCTGCCTGTATTGTATGACCTGTGAACAATGTTATAAATATCCAACTGGCCCTTGAAAGAAAAAAAGTTTCTCCATAACTGTCTTAAAGGATCATCTTTGGGGTCCAAGGATTCAAGAACAGAAAGAGAAGCACATATTTATTGATAAAAAGAAAATCAATTTTTGTGCCATGTGACAAATATTACCTCCTGGGACTATATAATCACTATGTGAAAGAGAGACAGAGAGAAGAATGAAGAGAGGGGAGAAAGGAGGAGGTAGGGAAGACAAGAGGGAAGAGAGAAAAGATTATGATTTTGGAGATAATTGATGTGAAAGTATAGGTTTAAGTTAAGGACATCTTTAATAAAGTGGGATGGCTTCAGATCAACCTGAAATTCAGTAAGTTGAAATCCTAATCATCCTCATTGTCTCCATCATAAAGAGAATCAACTTCATGCTAATACAGAGTTGCCCTGGAAAGAGATGTTTAGATTCTGTTTCACAGAAGAGTGATCCTAGAAAGACACTCAGAATTGGCTGATAATAGAGTGAATTCTTGTATGTGACCATTTACAACCAATTAAAGACAAATAAGTCATCATCTCATTAACTAGCACAACCTAATTTACATTTTATTTAAGAACAGAGTCAAAAGCAGTAGAAGATTTTTGTGAGAAATGATCTAAATTTATTTGTTTTCCAAAAGAGTTCCTATATTAAAGTTGATGAATGCTTATAAAAATTTTTACATAGGAAGGAACAACTCAGGATCCAACTGTAATGGAAAATTCACTCATTCAGCAGGCATTGTTTCTGAAATGATAAAACCTGAGTAACACAACAAAAATGTTATTTGACAAGTCAAATGCAAATAGTATTTCCCTAATGTTCAAATATTATTTATTGTCTTGTTCTGGGACACAAATCTGGGCATACACAGTTTCAAATATTTGCCTTTGTAAAAGGAAATCATGGAATCTGAAAGTTCTTTCAAGAGAGAAGGATGCTTGACACCCTTGGTATGCTTTTCTGATTTATGGCAACTGCCAGTCCAGTGTGGAGAGTGCGTGCTGTACGTGTACACTGCACACCCATCTGAGTTTCCTAGGCTGTGTCAATATTAACCTGACCAAATGAAGAGCAAACTGTCTTTTTGTTCCTCGCTCTCCTCACATGGGGAGTGCAATATGGCTCTTGTCAGAGGTGCTTCATCATTCTTGGCTCAAGGAAAGCATCAGTACAGTTTGGGATTCGTTCTTCATGGGCAGATATCCTGATGGGTCTAATGAAGCCTTTCTGCTGACAACTCATTTGCTAAAAATACCCAACCATCACCAAATTTAAGTAGGAATATGGTTTTGTCCCCTCTACCGTCAACCCAGGAAAGTCATCTTTCCATTTTGAAGTCTGACAGAAACCTATTTTTCAAGGCACGTGCCTCTCACGGCCCATCTACGTGCTCTTTCTCACTGCCATTTGCTCACTGATAAACTTTATGACATTCCTAAATTGGAATATAATAGGGTGAAAACCAATCTTAGAGCGCACATGCAGAGCCAACAGTCTGTGTGTGCCATTTGCTGCAATCGCAGCTAATTACCAGAACCCCCTCCTACACTGTGGGGTTTGTAGTTTTAGTTTCTCTTGGAGACATCAGCAGTTAGAGGGAACTCAAGGAATTTGTTTTCAGGTAAGAACAATGTTGTGGTAACAGCCTCACTAGGTCACCTGTTGCAGAAATGTCAGTTGGGTCAAGTAAAGAGAATGTTGGAAGGATGTGAACAGTTCTCAGAGAGGGCGAGGAATACTAGGACAGAGATGTGTGGGTTTCTCAGCCTCTTAAATACTTACTGACTTTGTCCACCTATCCTGCAGCCAACTAGAATCTTCTCTGAGGTGAGAAAAATTGGAGGCTGTGCTCTTGGTTACACTTTTCAGTTTTAGTTATGACCCACACCCTCGTAAGCCTAAGTATAAAAATCCTGGAGAAGTAATTGTGTTTGTTCCCACTTGGATGGGATGTCCAATCTTGCCACAAACAGTGGTGGTAGACAAATAAATAAACATTTGCACTGGCACTGGGTATAACAAGGGTGATGGGGGAAGAGTTATTTCCTAGAGGAGGGAAATTGAACCAACAAACCCACAGGTGAGGATATCAAAGACAAAGCACTAACACACACAATTACATGCATAGCCACACATCAAATAACTTCCCAAATCTCCATTTGATTTCCCATCAAGTAAGCCCAGCCATCAAAAGAAAATACTAGGAAAAGATAACAAGTGTAGAGATTTAGTTGACTTCCATTTTCATGTAGTACTTTGCACTGCTACAAAGAGGAATGATAAAACATCTATAAAAATGTTAAGCTTATAAAGTGAAAACATGCTTAACTAATAAAACTTAAATCTATCCAACACAGGAAAAAAGAGTCCAGCCCTATTTATGTTTATTCTTTCAAGTAAATGTTTGGTATTTTTCTTTTTTGGTCCATGAAGATTTCAAATGTTCACAACTCCACTGTACCTGTTAAATTGTACCTCAAATTGGACCAAACAATGAGGAAGGGGTTCTCAACCTCAGCACTAACATTTGGTGATGGGTACTTCATTGATGCAGAGACAACCCTATGTACTTTGTATAGTTGTTTAATAGTGCTCCTCACCTCTACCCACTAGATGTCAGAGGAAACACTGCCCCTTGTTGTGACAATCCAGTATGTATCCAGATAGTGTCAAATGTCCTCAGGGAACAAACACATTGTAATTCAGAATAATTGTAGGAGAGTTTTGCAAACTTGAAATATAACTCAGAGGCCGGTGAGATAGAACAGCAGGTAGGATGCTTGCCTTGCACAAGGCCCACTTGGGTTCAATCCTCAGCATCCCATCTGATCCCCCGGGCACCTCAGGAGTTACCCCTGAGTGCAGAGCTAGAAATAAGCCTTGACTACTGCTGGGTGTGAGTTCAAATTACATTAAACTCAAATCACAAGTTGTATCTCAAATTACAAAAGCTTTCAGAAATAGTGCATAAAATATGACACGTCACTAAATTTAAGAAGTAAGAGAACTAAAAAATCAGGGACAAAGAGCACCTTCAACCGTACAATCAGGAATTCTTTATTCTATTCTTGGCTTACTTTGTGAACTTTCAGTCACTGTAGGAAACCCAACTTCCAAAAATAAATTCAGATTTTTTAATTAGACCAAATAAATAGATAATAAAGCATAGTGCTTAAAAGCACAGATTCTGAAGTCGAGCCAGCCAGGATTCAAACCATAGCTCCACACTCTATTATCTCTGCACCTTTAGGCAAGTTACTTGTTCATGCTAAGCTTCAGTTCCTTCATCTAGAAAACGAGGAAAATAACCTACTTTAGAAAATGAGATCATCGATAACTTTAGTCTAGCTCTCTCCAACTCAGCTTGCAAAACACAGAAGCCCCAGTGATTCCAGCATCAGGGCCAAAGCTACTGCTAACAGGACTTTTGTCAACTTATAAATTCTCAGTCTGGCCTGGGCAGATGACCAAAGGGCTGGAGCGCATGTTCTGCACCCAGAAGTCAAAGTTTGATGCCAGCACTGCCTGGGCTCCTGAGGCATATAGTGCAAAAGTCCAAGCCCATGAAGCAACTGGGTCTGCTTCAGTTCTGTTTCTGCTATATGGTCACTGTCATAAAAAAACAAAACAAAACACCCAGTTGTTAGCTGGTCAAATTCACATGGAGGACTTCTGAATGCACCAGGGTTCTATTCCCAGAGGTCTGGCTCAGCCATCTGATCGTCTGTGCTAGTGACTCCCAGTTGCTTTTCATCTAGACATCTCCTGTCTAGATAGTTCCCAAAAAATTCCTTCTTTTTTGCCCCTTCACTTTTCGGGGGCCATATACAACAGTGCTCAGGCCATACCCGGCAGTGTTACTCCTGACTCTGCAATCTGAAGTTACTCCTGGCGGTGCATGAGGGATCATATGGGATATCTGGAATTGAAGTCGAATCAGCCACATGCAAAACAAGCACCTTACCCCTGTCCTATGACCCTCAAACATTTCTTCTTCTAAGAGAGCTTTTACTATGTCTGCGTACAACCTTTCTAATATTCCTAATTGCAAATTGAGAACCAGATCACGTCATGAAAATGCCATCAGAATCATCTCCAAGAGCAGGACTCAGGCATCAGTAGTTTTTCTGGTTGGTTTGTTGTTGTTCTTTTGTTTGGGGGCCACACTGGATGGTGCTCAGGGCTTACTCTTGCCCTCTGAGATCACTCCTGGTGGGGATCAGGGGACCACCTGGGAATCAAACTCGGGTCAGTTGTGAAGTCAGTTTAGGCAATTCCATCATGCATCTTTGAGAACAATTGCTTTAAGGACCCACACAATGTGAACCACACTTTTATCCATGTTCATTTCCTGAGCCCCAATTCCAGATCTAAAAAAGGAGTTCCTTAAGACAATGACCTCATTCTTCTACTTTCCTTGCTTCTAAAACTAAAGTAATTCAGTCAAAATCTTCTACTGTGTTTTTCCTAATATTAACTAATGTTAATATTAGTTAATTATTTATTAACAAGCAATTAATTAACAAGCAATTGGTTGAAAATTTGGTTATGGAGGGATTAGTTTAATATACATGTTTCATTATAAAATAAAATATCAATTTTATTTGAATGTGAACATAAAGGCATCTACTTAATACAGTTTCATGCAGGTCCAAGATCTCTTAAAACATTTCTTGAGCACAGATTTAAGGGAGCTGCTCATCTCCTTTGTTGTATTAATCACAGACACAAAGCATAAAGTTTAATTCTTTTTAAAAAATGTTTTATTAGTGAATCACCGTGAGGTACAGTTACAGACTTACAAACTTTCATGCTTGCATTTCAGTCATACAGTGGTCAAGTGCCCATCCTTCCAACAGTGCCCATTTTCTACCATCAATGGTCCCAGCATCTCTCCCATTGCCCTCCCCCCTCCCCCACCCCACCCTGCCTCTGTGGCAGGGCATTCCCTTTTGCTCTCTCTCTCTCTCCTTCTGGGTGTTGTGGTTTGCAGTAGAGGTAATTTCAGTTTCATGAATGTGGAATACAAACACAGATATATGTGAAACAATATGAATGCACAGTCCTTCTGTATTTTTACAACCTAGCCCCACATTTTTAATAGGTTTCTCACTCTACTTTGAGAGCATGTTTCTAATGAGAGTTTATCACATTTTATTTCCAAAAGCATTGGAGAAACAATGATAATCTTTACTTCTACAAGTGCCTTTAAATTTAATAATTGTATTAACTAGTACAACTGGCACAGATAGGTTTGGGAGCAAACACAGCTGATTCTCCACAAACACTACTAGTGGGTGCGTATGCCCGGGCTAACTCACTCTAGAGGGACTGCAGTGAACTGCGAGCATGCGGCTAAGGTTGTCTTGCCAGTGTGGATTACTGTTTAGAGTAGGAAATGCATTTAATTCAACACAATTAGTTAAGGAAGATCAAGAAAACTTCCACTGTTAGAAGCAAAGCCTTCCTCATCAGTTCTTAAAAATAAGCATTTTGAGTTGCAAGATATTTTTTCTTTTTTTATTAATCAGTTGCATGATAACCCAAAGTTTATCACACTTAATACAAATCACCTGGAGAATCTTGTGGAAATTATGGCTTCATTTTAGGGGTCTAGGGGGATGATTCTGAGTTTCTACAAGCCACAGGTGATATATTGCAGCTGCACTATGGATTCTTTGAGAAGTATAATATTTACTAATGCTATTATCAGATGCTATTTTGAAAAAGGGTGGGGGGGAGATCCATCCTGAAAAGGAAACTAAAAGTATGAAGCTGGAGTGACTCTGGAAAGAAATATTTAATATTCTTAACATTTATTTCTCTTTTGGAAAATGAGAAAAACAAAACATATAGGATTCACCCAAGTATAATTCAGTATCCTAATATGATAGAAAGCTTGATTTAAAACTAGGAGTATAGTAATAAAAGTGGTTTTCAATTATATTTTATCAGTCACCAAATCAAAGCAAAGCTTTTTGCTTATGTAAAACTAGTCAGACATTTTGTTTTAGTTTTGGGGGCCATACCCAGTGGTGCTCAGGGATTATTCCTTGCTTGTGCTCAGGGATCACTCCCAGTGGTGCTCAGTTGACCATACTTGGTATCAAGGACTCATATCCGGATCAGGCACAGCCAGGCAAGCGCCTTACCCACTGCACTAACTCTGCAGCTCATAAGCCTTTTTAAAAATGCCTTGTATGGAGCTAGACAGTGGGCAAGACACTTGCCTTGCATGTGACCTTGCATGCTTGACCCTTTGCACCACATATGATACCCTGAGCCCCTCTAAGAGTGATCCCTGAGTACAGAGACAGAAGTAAGTCCTGAGCGTTGCTGGATGTCGCCCAAAACCAAACTTTTGAAAATTTCTTTATCCTCTGCACTGTAGAAAAAAATGTAAATTTTAATTTTTTAAATTATTCCCCCATTCCCTTTGTTGTTACTGTGATGACAGTGACAGTGCAGTGCTCATCCACTTAGGGTGCCTATATAGACTGCTGTGGTTTTAAGGGATCCGGTGGCAGTGCTGAGAGCCACACCTGAGGACTCAGACCTGCAAGACGGTGCTCAGTCCACTAAACTATATCACTCAGATCCTCTCACTACCATCACCAGTAAATACCCAGTATTCCAAGAGACCATCATACACACATTTCTGTCCAGAAAAAAAATGTACTTATACATTTTATCTGGATCAAGGGGTGACTTGATTTCCTCATTCCTCACTATTCTCAACTCCATTTCACTCTTGGCCTAACAGACCACCACTAATGCCAATATGTATCCCTGCAGCTGAAGATTAACCAGAAAGTTCCTCCTAGCCACGGTGCTGCATCAGTATCTCATCTCCAGCATGGGTGTATTGAAGGAACTATCGTGCATCTATGTGCAAGAATATTCACTCAAGGCCATACTTTTGTGCGGCCGCTTTGCTGCTGATTGACCAGAATCCGGAGGCCAACTAGACTACTTTTGGTCCCAGAAACTGCTTGCAGCCATGTCTCTAGACTGTGAACTAAGCCATAGCCTCACGCTGGCCAAGGAGCGGAAATATCCTTTTTTTCTCGATTTTTTTTCCCTTTCCGGGGAGAAGTGGCGTTGTGTCCGCCATATTATGAGAACTATTAAGCAGGCACAAACTTGGGGGTGCGGGAAGAACAAGAAAAAAAAGACTTCATATATCTTCATTCTCAGCAATGGAAAACTAATTATCAAATGCTTCCTTGGCAGTAGGGCTGTCTTTCTTTGGGGGGAAACTCCAACAATAATAGTGAGTTTTGTGTTGAAATATGGAATGTAATCAAGATAAAGAGAAAATGAAGTGAAATTTATCAGTTACGCAGGCGGGGGTGGGGGGACGGGGTGTGGGAGGTATACTGGGGTTTTTGGCGGTGGAATATGGGCACTGGTTAAGGGATGGGCGTTTGAGTATTGTATAACTGAGACATAAGCCTGAGAACTTTGTAACTTTCCACATGGTGATTCAATAAGAAAATAACTTAAAAAAAGAATATTCACTCAAAAGGTAAACAGCATTCTTCAATTCAGACCTGTATTTTCAGTGTTGATATGGAAAATTTGGAATGGGTTAGTTTGTTCTTGCTTGGAATGAACTTCCATCTTCTCCCCTTCCAAATCTTGCTCACTCTACTGCAGGTTTCCTCTTCCTCATGGAATATACCCCTGAATCTCAATTTCTCTAAGACCCATAATCACGCCTGTCTCCAGAGTGGGCCCTTGAAAGAAGCTCTCTGACTTGAAATCTGTATAATGATCCCTATGAGTCCAACTAGATCTGGCAGGAACTGTAGATATGGTGGCTTCTATGTCTTTTGAAACAACAGCACTTATGGAAGTGCTGAAGCATCTAAATGAATGCACTATCCATTGAAAAAGTCTAGGCATAAGACGTGGATAAATAGGGGCCTAGCAGATGGCTCAGTGGCTTAAAGCACCTTCCCAGGAATTGAGTCCAAGACTTGGTACCACCTGAGGCTCAGAGGTAATCCTGACAGTTCTGTTAGAGATTCCCAGCAAGAGGAGAACAGGAAGATAGGTTGTGATTTGAAAGTTTCCAGGGCAAGCAGGAGGAAGTTCAATTCATCTCTGGTGCCACGCATGTGCGGAGATGACTTCACTACTTCATGGTCTGGAATTCCCAAAGAGGGTGGGAGGGAGTAAGTCTGGGGAAAACAGATCCTTAAAATTTCAAGGCAATAGAGACAGGCTGCAGGGGCAAGGTGAGGGGGTGTGGGCAAGGAGACATTGGTAGCAGGAAATGTGCACTGGTGAAGGGACAGGTATTGGAACATTGTATGACTGAAACTCAATCATGATAAGCTTTGTAACTGTATATCTCATAGTGATTCAATACATATTTATTAAATTTCAAGGCAGACATTGTTGATGGCATCATCTATACAGCTGAATTTTGACAACCTTCCACTTGAGAAGTCGTACAAGACTTCTGAATTGTTCTTCTCCATCTGGTGAGGGGAAGAAAACAAAACTCTATATCAAAACAGACTGGGATCTCTGCCTGTCTTGAGTATCTCAGTCATGTGAAATGATGGAGGAAAATGTCTGAGAGAAGCTAGGTGGCTGGCTGAGAAAATGGAAGTTGAGTCATCATTCTACCTGCTGAGAGATCAATTTCACAAGTCTACCACAGGTGTGATTCTTGACAGGGCGAGATAAGCAGGTTTCTCCTTGTCCAAGTGCTTCTCTGTCCCCACCACCACCCCAACACATAAACAGTAGCCAGCTCCGAGGGTCCAGAAACAAACAGGATTGTCTTAGATCTAAAATGATATTGCAGAGACACAGTGTTTGTTCTTCCTGAGAATCCCTAAAATCACTCCTCATATATATATATATATATACATATATATATACATATCATTCCTCTTATATATCTAGATAGATAGATAGATAGATAGATAGATAGATAGATAGATAGATAGATAGATAGATAGATTTTAATGAATCACCGTGAGATAGAGTTACAGACTTCCATGCTTACACTTCAGTCATACAATGATCTAGTACCCATCCCTCCACCAGTGGCCATTCTCCACCACCAATGTTCCCAGTATCCCTCCCGCCACTCCCCACCCCCGCCCCCCGCCTCTGTGTCAGACACATTCCCTTTTACTCTCTTTCTCTCCTTTGGGGAGTTATGGTTTGTAATACAGGAAGCTGGCCTCACATGCTGGGAGAAAAGGTATCTGGGATAGAGAAATCGCTCCTCTTGAGAGAGCCTCTTTGTGGTCACAAAACTGCTTTTGGCTCAGATTTTCAACAGCCTGAAAAGTTGGGGTGGCACCTTACATAATTAAAATTCTCACCTACAGAGAATATTTTGAGATTGTATTTGGTATATTATAAATTATAAAAACTCATTTAGAAGAGATTAAATGGACATGCATTTATAGATCTATCATGATCCTTTTGTTTATGCAAGAACCTTCTCACATTGTATGGTTGTTTATAGAGAAATGTTTTTTATACATAGAATCAAGCCATTTTAATTACATTTACCAATTCTCTAGCTGATAGTAAGATAAAAATATAGATATTGATTCCATAAATGAGAGAGTTGAGAGACTCAAGCAGTTTGAGAAATATTTCTCAAATATTTCGTGATGGCATGTCAGAAATTAGAACTCCCATTTTCCTCAACTTTACTTTGGTGTATTTTATATACCCCATATGTGGCACTTTTGATGCTGAGTGCCACAGCTGAGATAAAAATAAAAGAAGATGTCTTAGTTTTCTTATTGTTGTCTGTCTCTTGATAACTTACTTTAATAATATGAGGAGAAAATACCAGAAGTCAAATTGAGATCGTTGACGTAAAATTAAGTGCATCTTATGCATTAATGGGTGGCAAGTTGTGTGTGTGTGCATGTGCTCCATATGTGTGTGTGCACATGCACATATGTGATTAAAACTTTGAACAGAGAATATTTTTCTACCCATTCATTTCCAGAAATAGTTCATGTGGTAGTAATGCTGCAGTAGACTCTGTGAGTGAATAAAATATATGTAAAACGCAAAATTAAGCAAAATATCTTATGGCATGCCTTATCTCATAGATCACTTGTATTCTGGTAGCAAAAATCAAGAGTTAACCCCTAGAACGTAAGCAGAATGATCAGTTAGTTGCTGGATCATGTGTGGGTGGCTTCATCCTTGGGCTGGTCCATATTCCCCTATGTGACTATGGAAACTGAAGAAGTCTATATGGAAACCATGACAACATCACCCACTCCCTCACTCGAGGTTCTGAGGACACTATGGAGGTAGAGCACTATTCTCTGTGGGGAAGGTACAGAGTGGTAAGTAGAGGAACGGTTACTATTTTCAATCTCACAGTGTTTAGCTGTCATCCATAGCAGCCTTAGTGTTGAGACATATAGCTGTGGTGAACTAAAGCCAGGTAGTATACTCAGTTGTAGGCTGCTGGAAATAGAAGCACCGGAGAGATACTACCTGTGCCTTTTCCTCCTTATTTAAAGGTAAGCGTCTCTAAGTAAACTGTCAGGTTGATGAGTCAGAATTATCAGGCTTCAGTAGTTGGTTGCCTCCAGCTCTGTTCTTCCTTCAGAGGGGCACAGATGATCATCCAAACTTAACTCAATATTGAATCAGGGGCAGTGCTTGACTCCAGCACTGACATCAGGAGGGCAGACGTTTATAGAAACTACGATGGAGCAACCCATGGGTGCTGAGGGCACGCCCATACAAAAATGGGAGAGGTCCCATCCTCAGAAACCTCACTAGGAGCTATCTACTTTAGCAACATAGCCTCAGGTACAAATTTACATGCAATAATTCATATTCTACCAAATAAATCCCAGGCAAACAGAGTAATGCAAAAACACATTTCCTGCTGTCAAGAAAATTTCTGGCAAAATTAATCAACCATTCATCCATTCAGGCTCTTTGCATACCCTTTTGTCAAAGAGGGAATACTAAGAGATTTCTTTTCTCTTCCACGCACTCATTTCAATGAATTGAGGAATCCATCAAGCTTGAGTTGATTTATTGAACTGTCTCTTCGCTCAGCAGTACAACTACAGCAAATGAACTGGTAACTTCTCCTAAAACCAGCAGTGATTCAATTCCATAATATGGGATTTATTAACTCTTTCTAATTCGAGATTTTACTTATTCTTGCATTTTATCTTTAAGTATTGATTTCAACCTATTCTAAGCTACAGTCTTTAAAAAATAAAACCATGCATGTTTGCATGCATTATTTAGTATTCTGATAGCACTAATCAAAGCTCAGAGATTCCAAGACCACTCCCTTTAGGATACTTTAAAAGCACTTTTATGTTAGGTAGTTTCAAAAACAAAAAAGATTTTTAAATGATATGTGGCTTTTCTCTAATGTAACTATTCTCTAATGCAAACTATTTGTTCCAGTAGTTAATGTTTAATGTTAACACTGGAAAACCACTCACTCTGATTCAAAACACTAAAGTTATATAGATTTCTTCTTTTTTATAATTTTTTTATTCTACTAGGTGCAGGAAGTCACTAACAGGAGATATTTAAGGCATAAACATTGGAGAGAAACCGCTGCAACTATTTAAACAAGGGTTTTCTCACCAAACCTCGTCCATTGAGCCCCACAGAGCTCATTTATCACAAACCAGCTTTGCATTTTCTTTGTAAAGATATACGACCTTTGCCTATTAGATTTCATTAACGGGGCACCATACAAGGCTCCTTTGCACATGGCAGGATAGAAAGCTCAACATCCTCGCCTGAAGGATTTGGGGGAACGAGCTCATCTTCAATCTTTGTCCCTGGGAGGCACTTTTAACACCTGCCAACCACAGCACTATCATCAGAAAAACATTTACAGATTTATCTTCGGGCTGGTAATTATAAGAGATAATTTGTTTGGAGTATGGATAAAGTTGGTCTAGCATAAACAAACTAGAGGCTCAAATTACATGAGGAACATCATTAACTATTGATTTAACCACTGCAGATCTGCATGTTCACTGCATTCTCTGAAGACGACAGGTCCCTAAGCAACAACCTTGGCCCGAAAGTGCAAAGGGATTCAAGGGCTACTTGCATGACTGCTCGAACTTGTTCTGACTTTCATTCTGCTTGCTCGAGGATCCAACTCTGGGTAAGTTCTACTTAGAACCACCATCTTCAAGAATCTATTTGTTTATTTTTATTTGGGATTTGAGGCCACAACTGTTGATACTCAGGTGCTACTTCCAGCTCTGTGCTCTGGGAGGTGGGGTGTCTCTCCTGAGGGTGCTCTGGAGACTAGGTAATGTGGCTCAGGTGATTGAATCTGAGCCTGAACCTGAACCTGAACCTGAACCTGAACCTGGCCTCCTATATGCAAAGCATGCATCCAGCCTACTGAGCTCTCTCTCCAGTCCTCAACACTAAGAACTTAGATGGTCATATCTCAAAACTCAAGATACTTTGCTTTGGGAAGATATTTTTGAGAGATAAAGTCAAAAGCATCATGTGTCAGAGACTCCTTTATATGGTGCATAATCCTTTATGTATATTGTTGCAATGCATTATTTTGATTTTATGGCTAAGTGGATTTTTGAGCTTGTTTTATAATTGAGGAAACTGAGATAAGGAATTAGGGTTAGGAATGTTAACTAAACTACATTACAAGTGGCATCCTTGAGTTTTTCCATTATTCTCAATCTCAGGAAAGAAAAGCGCTTCTTCCAAGATGCTTCAAGGAACCAAGAACAAAGTCACCCACTTCTTTGCCTTTAAGACACCAACTCATCGAGATGAAACAAGGACCCAAGAACTAAGACACAGAGGCTGGAGAAATAGGAGAGTGGGTAGGGTGTTTGCCTTGCACATGACCAACCCAGGTTCAATCCTCGGCATTCCATATGGTTCCCCAAGCACCTCCTGGAGTAATTCCTGAGTGCAGAGCCAGGAGTAACCCCTGAGCATCACCAGGTATGGCCCAACACTCCCCGCCGCCCATTGTATTTAGAGATAAGTCTCACTGACAAATATATAGATGGTATAAGAAGAAATGTTCAAGTTCTCTATACAGATGGGAAACCATCTGTGTCCAATGAAGCTCAATCTTCATGCGGCTCACTAGGAAGAGCTGCAGCCTCAAGCTTCTGTTTAAAGCAGTGCCTATACGCTTAGCAAGCACTGAGTAAGTGAGAATCCTACTATCCTCTAGCTTCCCCATTAATAACAGCAATGAACAGCTTGCTGATTCTTTCCCAACTATTGGTCCATCACTTCTTATCACAAATTCCAGGGGGCAGGGATATATATTGCAATCAGAAGTTTCCTATTGCATACAATGAATAGTATAACTTCTTTTTTTTTTCTTTTTGGGTCACAGCCAGCAATGCTCAGGGGTTGCTCCTGGTTCTGCACTCAGGAATTACTCCTGGCAGTATTTGGGGAACCATATGGGATGCTGGGGATCAAACCCAGGTTGGCTGTATGCAAGGCAAACACCCTACCCACTCTACTATCACTCCAGCCCCTAGTATAACTTCCTAAAACATAAGTGTTTATTCAATAAAACATATATAATGGGACAAAGACTATAAATATCAGATAAGAGTTTTCTGTGATTCTTTTAAATTTTGGATTTTCATCATTTGGAAGATTTCAGAATTATGGGTATTATTACACCTTACTAATACTCAATACATTGTTAAATGTTGAATATCCATTGCTTATTGAACAAGAATAGAGATCACTTACATTTATATTTTAAAATAAGTGTAGAATTAAGAATTAAGGTTTTCGAATTCCACTATTAGCTAATACAAAGGTATTATTATAACTCAATTAATTCTAAAGATAGGCTACTCAAAATTTATGTATTTCTTTCAATGAAAACATTTAACTGTTCCCAAATGCTTTAAGATAACTTTTTGCTTATTTGAGAATAATTTGTAAAAACATTTATATTTAAACATTTACATAATTTATGAAGATTTAAATGTTTACATTCAATTAGAAATGTTTAACTTGGGGAATAAAGTATCACTGTATAACTGTCATCCCGTTGCTTATCGATTTGCTCGAGTGGGCACCAGTAATGTCTCTATTGTGAGACTTGTTGTTACTGTTTTTGGCATATCAAATACACCACGGATATTTTGGCATATCACAATAACCACGGATAGTTTGCCAGGCTCTGCCCGTGTGGGAGGGATTAAAGTAGACCACAAAATTTTATTGAGTTATAGATATGTTCTTAAATTCAAATTTGTATATTTCTAAAAGCCAGAAAAATCCCTTTATTTAAAATAAATACTTTTATTTATTTCTTACATCAATGTGAATTACTATGGTTTGAACTCCACACCAAATAATTCTTTCTTAGATCTAGGAGCACATGAAGATGTCAAAATGGATTGTCAATCAGGCCATAATGGTTTATTTTACATGTATTAAAAATTAAGTAATTTCTTTATATAGATGAGCCAGGCAATTCCATTAAAAAAATTCCATTAAATAATCTGCTGATTACATCTGGCTTATAGGTAATACTCATTTCTCCATTAACTGAGATTTTAGGTGGAATATGCCAACACTATTATTCTCAGTGATCATAAAGTGATATCTTTTTCTCTATGTGATGTTTCTCTCAGGTGCAATATTTTGGTAGTCTCTCTCCCGTTAGTTTTCTATAATTTTAACAAGAGTGTCATGAAATAGTCCAGCCAACAGCATCAGCAATGGATTAAAGAGTCAGAATACAGAGTCCAAAAAGCACATGAAGAAATTTAGTATTAAGACAAGGATGGTATTTCAAGCACACTGGAAAATGGGTGTTTTCCAATGACATTTATAAAATAACATAATCGGTGCAAAAACTGAAGATAAAATACTAAAGCAAAATTCTTGATGAATTAAAGATTCCAGTATTAAAAGTTAAATAATAGACTATTTGGAAAATGAGGTTTTTTTTATTTAATCCTCTATTTAGCAGAGTTTGTGAAGAATACAAAGAACTTCAAAGACTAAGAAAAAGAGTGACCTATGACTAAAGCTCCCGGAAGGGAGAGACATAGAACATCCTGACCCCATGCCAGGCTGTCTTCACGAGGACAACTACGAGGAGAGTGGTTTCAGTTCCCTCCCTGCCCCAACAGAACCCCGGCAGCTGAAAACCTCCAGAACCCAACTGCATAGCCATGCTCAAGGCCATTCTCCACAGGCCCGATGTGCCTCACCGATGGGGGAACCTGCAGAAAAACCCAGGTATGTGGGATCCATGAGTGAGATCTCCAAGCTCTCTTGGAAGGGGACTGGGCCTCCTCCCCTCAACTGCCCAGTTTTCCAGTAGCTTGGTAGTCACACCCACAAACTGCCCCCAGCACCATATAATCTCATTAATGGCCAAGACCCAAAGACTATAAACTAAAGCTCCCGGAAGAGAGCGACACAGAACGTCCTGGAGCATGCGGCCTCTTATACTCTAGCCCACTGATGTACCAAAAGTAACACACATTTGTTTGGGTTTAACATATATGTCTGAAATCTCTTATACAGGGCTTGAATGGCTCCAGGATGAAATACAACAATCTCCACACACTTTCCTCTTACAGTGGTGGGAAGGGCATGGTGCTGGGATTGGTGTTTGAATATTATCTGCAATGAATTATTGTGAACCACTTTATAAAGATAAAATTAAATTAAAATATAAAAATATCATATTTAATTGTATAAAATGTAAATATTTATTATGTGTTAGTATATCATAAACAAAGAGGTAAAAAAATGAGGTACTAGAAAAAATTGCCTCACTAGGATAAGCAAATATCCAATGTTTGTCTCCAACAAACATAAAACTTTCAAAAAGTCTATTTTACTTTTTAATATTTTTTTTGGATTGCACACCTTGCAGTGATTAGGGGTGACTCCAGTTTAGGTGTCCAGGGAAAATTTCTGATGATGCTTGGGGGACCATGTAGTGCTGGGAATCAAATCCAGGTCTCCTCTATGCAAAGCAGGCACTCAGTCATTTCTGGCCCCTTGAAAAAAATCAATTTTTAAAAAGGCTGATGGGGTGCGCAGGAAATCTCACGATGGGGGAAAGGGGCGGAATAGGCCCTGCTCCCCGCCCAAACGAGACCCCGAGTGGCCATCCATGAATGCTCCTCCACTCCTGAATGGCCATGATCCCAGAGGCACACAAATCAATCTCGGAATGCAGCAGCTGCTGCAGAAATACCTCTGGACTTAATTACTAATGATATATTAATAAATACCAGAATTCCAAAACGCCATGGCTGCTTTCACAGCCATGCAACATCGTATGCTCTTCATTATCAGCAATAGAAAACAAATTATCTAATGATGCCTTTTTTGGCAGGTCTGATTTTTGGGGGGAAATTCCAAATAATAATAGTGGTTTTTTTTGTTGAAAATTGAATATAATCAAAGTAAAGAGAGAGTAAAGTGAAAATCATCTGCCACACAGGCAGGATGGGGGGTGGGATGGGGGGTAGATTGGGGTTCTTAGTGGTGGAACATGTGCACTGGTCAAGGGATGGATGTTTGAGCATTGTATGACTGAGACTTAAACCTGAAAGCTTTGTAACTGTTCTCATGGTGATTAAATTAAAAAATAAATAAATAAAAATAAAAAGGCAAGCCAGACAATTTTAAAATGAACAATAATTTTGGAAATGAGGAGAAAAGAGCTAATAATCAGTAAACAAACAACAAATTTAATCTCATGTACTTAAAAGTCACATTAAACACAAATGACATAGTATTTTAAAGATTATGTCTAAGTGTTTGGGAGTTCTTTTTCAGTGCAGGGGCTCAAACCCATAAATGTCTAAAATTTTAAAGGTAATATATAACTTTTAAGGATGCTAAAACTAGCTCTCTCATTATAGCTAGTAAGAGTGTAGATAATAATGGAATGTTGGAAAGGAATCTGACATTAGTAATATCAAAACTAAATAATGATAAAACTACAACAGTTTTGAGAAACTAGTTTATAAAGCAAATGCCACATAAGGATGCATAGCTAATGGAGCATAGTTTCAGAGCAGCAAAAGTTGGAAATAGTCAGAAAAAAAACCCTCTGGAAAAAAATTCCCCTAAAATGACAGCACTATTTTATATAACCATAAAAAGAGTATCACTAGATCATTTAGACTTTAGAAGCATACTGTAAAAAAGGAAAAGGGAAATTCCACAATTCCAGAACAATATACAATTCTGGATTTTCTCTTTCTATATACATATGTATCACCATATACTTGTAAATATGTTGTTTGTCATTGTGCAAACATGAAATTTGTTCATTTTTGTCCCTCAGGAGAAGGTAGATGAGGGTGTAGGTTTGTAGGAAAATTTACCTAACATTTTCTTAGACTTTTATATCATTTTTCTCAATAAAATATGGCAGCACCTTTTCACAATTTAAAAAACCATGATCATGGGAAAATGATAGCATAATAAAAAGAACTGAGTTGTCTTTGTTTTACTTTGTAGAATCTAGATAATATGCTCAAGTTTGTCTAAGTGTGCTAATAAGCACTTGTGGTTATGAGAGTTAAGTGAGGCGCCTTCAGCAACTCATTTGTTAAACAGTCAGTTCCTTCTGAATGAAATGCAAGTCATTATCTACCCAAACAACAACAAAAAATCCTGCAGATGTGTCTGCAATGCCAAGTTCAGAGGCTGTGTGAGCTTCATCATCTATTCTGTTGGTAAATATTCTTGCACAATTTAAACGAACCAGGCCAAACATCCCACATTCAAAGCAACAGCTGGAATTGAAGTTTAAGCACCAGGTGAATGATGAGATAAATTCTCTTCCAGAATGAAGGCTTAACCACACAAGATTCCTAAGGATGAGGAAATGTCTCACTTACCACTAGCTAAATAGCAAGCATCCCAGTACCTATGCACTCTTTGGGATTGAAGATGAATTCAAGGCAGCCATTAACCTCATTTACAAAAGTATTCCCTAGCATGCCTTCCCCCAGTTACCAGAATGCTCCTCAGATAATGGATAATCTCTGATCTTTATCCCATTCTACTCCTAAACCCACCCCCGACCTCACCCCTCCACTAGAGGAAAAGTTATCTGTCCTTGAGAAAAAGAATCTGTTCTTGAGGAAAAGGAATAAGCTATTTAGGAAAAAACATCCTTGAGAAGTTCTGATTCTTGTGTTTTACCTAACATAGTCCATAGCTTCCACCACAAGTTCACCACGGCTTAATCTCACCTGTCTGGCAGTGCTCCATTCCACTCTTTCTTGAACTGTTTTTGTGAAGACAAGACCAAAGGATGCTGCCAACTCTCCTCTGTTTCATGAACATTTTTAGTTGATGCCTCATAGCTTGTCAGCTTCACCTGTAAGTGAGTTTCCTCTGCAAGATTCTAGTCAGTTCTCAGACTCTGCAGAACAGGTTGCTTTAGTAAGACCATCAGTCATGCTTTGGTGAGACCTGATTTTGGTTTATAATTCCACTTTCCAACATACAGAAGAAAAAGAGTAATAAACATCCTTTTGTTTGTCCACCACCTTTTCTTTCCTACTAATAAACCCATCTTTCAGGTGACAGAGATGGTCAAGTGACCCAGGCTAGGATAAATCTAGTGTGATACTTTCATGACTGGTAAGTAAAGGAAAGCATCTTTGTGTACAAACAAGAGCAATCCTAATCCTTCAAAGTAAAGACAGAGAGAAAAAGCAGCAATAAACAACCCCGTGCCTCAGACAGGAGTATGAAGACCCATCAACAATAAGCAGAACTAAGAGGTGGAAGAGAGTTTGTGACTTAATAAAATAAGCCAGTGAAAAACTCTTTCCTCCTATTTGTTAATTTTTCCTTTTTTTTTTTAGTTTAGAGTCGAGTTGATTTTCTGTCTTTAAAGCCAGGATCCTGAATAATTTGAAAGTTAACACTCCCTGAATATTCAACAGACCAAAATGGTACTGGATTCATTACACATACTGGTCATCTTACTTTAAGTCATCTTCAACAGCACTCCCATTCTCCCTTCCATCCCATTTTATAGAGGGTGCTCCAGGCTCAGATGAACCAAGAAACTCACTTCCTTTCACACAAGTAGCCAGAGAAGGAATCACTTCATACTCAGTTGGGTTGCCACTAAGCACACAGGCACACAGAAGGGAAAACAACTTCTCCAAGGGGAAGAAAATCAAAGGACTGCTTAGCAAATGTGTCCCAGAAGAGGACCCCAACCCGCTAGCTTAGGGGCTGCAACAAACCCCTTTGGGGCATTTTAGCAAACAACCCTTTTGTCTTCCTTGGTTCCCATCCTTCTCCACCATATTCTCTATCTCTCTAAATTAATGATGTTGATCAAAGTCCAGAGTTTCCTCTGGTGATGAAGGTAATCTTGATATTTGAGGGACTAAATATCCCAGGCTCAGAAACACTTGTTTGCTGACAGTACAGTTTTACTTTAAGTTCAAAGATCCAGAGAGGCACTGAATATTTGGAGAAGGAAGACAATGTGATTAAACTTGCTTTTTAAGGTGAAGGGCTGACTGGAGATAATTTGTAGTCAAGATGAGAAAGAATCTCACTATCCTGGCCATGGCTGGCAGGCTATGCTCATGCTTGGCAATTTGACTTCTGTCAAATTGGGGGACCAGGCTGGAATTCAGTCCATGATCTAGGCCATGGTATCTTTCTGTAAGTGCCATTTTGTGGGCACTACAGACTGAAGGAAGAAGTCTTATGCTAAATTGCACAATGGCACTTTATTGCTATTCTGGGTAAGACAAGATAAAGTACTGAACTAAGGCAGTGGTGATGGCATTAAAGGGAAGAGGGAAAGTTACTCTTTCCCTGTGGAATTTGAAGTACTTTGATAAAAACCAAGAAAATATGATATTTTTATACCAGAAATTAACCAAAGGCCAGGTCCAAATATTAATTTGGAGGCTCTTCTTGTATGCCTAAAGGATGGCTTGAAGTAATGTGAACTGAAATTGAGTCTGCTACAAAATGGAGAAGGCATGAAAAATCCATTGTTGTTAACTGAGCTTTTACAGAAGACAATTATAAAGTACAAGGAAGGAGATGATAAATGTTCAACAGATGGTAGTTGTTGTATCAATTTGCCAAGCTTTTAGGTTCCACACTAGCCCACCTAAATCTAAACCCATAACATAAACACCAGGCAAAAGAAGTTGAACTTTCCTTTTGCCTCGCAAATAGCCTTTTCTTATATACACTACTGAGCAATCTGGATGGATAGAAACAGCTGTTGTTTGCAAGAATGCTAGATATTCTTCACTGGCAGATGGCACAATCCCTTAGGACACACACACACACACACACACACACATACAACCTCAGTAAGGTCAACAACATTGAAATTAATCAATGAAGTTACCAAAACTTAAAGTCAAGAAAAAGAACAGAATTAAGATTATACTATGTTGGAGTTTCTTCTGGGCTTGGTGCCAGCATAGATTTTATTTTGGAAAGTTGCTGTTAACAAAAACACTTGCTTCTTTATATTTCATTTTTAAAGAACAGTGGATAACATAGTCAGGTCATTCAATGATTGTTCTCTATAAAGCAGGCTTCCTCTGCCCTTGTCACAGAAAGTATAACTTTAAATATGTACCTTCTAGGGAAGCATACCAGATAAACCCATATGGAGTGTGGTAAAATGTTTGTTTTCTTAATCACTATATTGGGAAAATTTGTTCCTATAAACTATTGTGTGTGCCAAGGACTGGAGGAATCGTACAGAGGGTAGGGCACATGCCATGCACAGGACCAACCAGGGTTCAATCCCCAACACCCCTTAAGATCCCTTAAGCCTGCCAGGAGTAATCCCTGAGCATTGCCTGTGACAGCCCCCAAACAAAACAAAACAAAAACAAAATTAAAAAAAATGTTTATATAGTGAAACCAAAATCCTTTCTGTTCACTCTAGTCTCTAGCCCACGTAAGCAAATACATTTAAAAATACAGTGATTGTGATGGGAGGTTGAGATGTCCAGATGATATTATATACAAAATTCTATGAGTCAGAAGCCTAGTGGTGGTTAGCAGAGCAGTGACCTTTTCTTCTACTCAGTTTAAATATAGAGAAGAATCAAATCTGGATCTCAAGAAAATCCATGAACTATTTTGGAGTATTCATTGAAGTTTCTGAGAGAAAGAAATAGATTAATTGTTTTCTACAATATTTTGAAGCTGAATTAAGGAAATATTGAATGCTGGGTTTGGATCTTAGTGACCCTTTAAACATTAAGCTACTCATACTACATTTTTCCAAGTAGCTATGGAGTAGCCAAGCAGCTACAAGTAGCCAAGTAGCCAAACTTCTGGCATTGAACACATTTTCAGATAGAAAATATGAGTCTGAGAGGCTCATTCCATCTTTTTTATTGTGCTGTTAGAAAGTTCATTCCTTAAATGGAGATAAAATTGTCTCCTTAAACATTTTTCTATTGAATTTGATTCTTCAGAATAAAACATTGATTATAACAAAAAAATGGTGTAATTATTACTTAGTAGGCACTGTCCTGAAAACATTCCCTTCATTAATATATTAAAGAAGATTTTTAATGACATTAATAACATTCCCAATCCATAAACATGGAAAAATTAGTCTCAGAATTCAGTATCTTTTCAAGAACATATTTTGAAAGTCGCAGATCCATAACTTTGAGCTGGTTTCAGCATCCTAATTGTGCTTAAATGTTGGAGAGCCAGAGCCTTAAAAATGTTTGAAAAGAACCAGCGGGGTTTTCTCTGAAAATTTTCAGTAGTAAAAACAATTTTTCCCCTTTTTTGCTTGTTTTATTTGGGAGCCACACTAGCAGGGCTAAGGGCTACACCCAGCTCTGTCCTGGGGGTACAACTTTACAACTTTTCCTTTTTTTACATCATTTAAATAGATATTTCAACAATCTATTAACTCTAAAGAAAGTATAACTTTTTTTTTTCTCTTAGCTATCTTTTTTTTTTTTTAATTTTATTTATTTTTAATTAGAGAATCACCGTGAGGGTACAGTTACAGATTTATACACTTTTGTGCTTATACTTCCCTCATACAAAGTTCGGGAACCCATCCCTTCACCAGTGCCCATTCTCCACCACCCGTAAACCCAGCATCCCTCCCACCCTCCCCAATCCCATCTCCCCCCCACCCCACCCTGCCACTGTGGCAAGGCATTCCCTTCTGTTCTCTCTCTCTAATTAGCTGTTGTGGTTTGCAATAAAGGTGTTCAGTGGCCGCTGTGCTCAGTCTCTAGCCCTCATTCAGCCCGCAACTCCCTTCCCCCACATGGCCTTCGACTACAATGTAGTTGGTGATCGCTTCTCTGAGTTGACCTTTCCCCGGAACGTGAGGCCAGCCTCGAAGCCATGGAGTCAACCTCCTGGTACTTATTTCTACAGTTCTTGGGTGATAGTCTCCCACTCTGTTATTCTATATACCATAGATGAGTGCAATCTTTCTATGTCTGTCTCTCTCTTTCTGACTCATTTCACTCAGCATGAAACTTTTCATGCCCATCCACTTAACTACAAAATTCTTGACCTCCTTTTTTCTAACAGCTGCATAGTATTCCATTGTATAGATGTACCAAAGTTTCCTCAACCAGTCATCCGTTCTGGGGCATTCGGGTTTTTTCCAGATTCTGGCTATTGTAAACAGTGCTGCAATGAACATACATGTGCAGATGTTGTTTCGATTGTACTTTTTTGCCTCTCTGGGATATATTCCCAGCAGTGGTATTGCTGGATCAAATGGGAATTCAATATCTAATTTTTTGAGAATCGTCCAAATTGTTTTCCAGAAGGGCTGAACCAGTCGGCATTCCCACCAGCAGTGAAGAAGGGTCCCTTTCTCCCCACATCCTCTCCAACAGCGGTTGCTTTTGTTCTTTTGGATGTGTGCTAGTCTCTGTGGTGTGAGGTGGTATCTCATGGTTGTTTTGATCTGCATCTCTCTGATGATTAGTGATGCAGAGCAGAAAGTATAACTTTTTTGCTTGTTCGTTTGTTTTGGAGTCACACCAGCAATGTTCAGGACATACTTCTTGCTCTAAACTCAGGGATTACTCCTGGCAATGCTCAGGAGACCATATGTAGTACTGGGGATTAAACCTAGGTCAGCCGCATGCAAGGCAAGCACTTTTCCTGTAGTACTTTGACTGTGGTGTGAAAATATTACCTTTTTATGTGTATTTTTAAAACAAAATAAATATCAAAATTAATAGCTTCAACTTATATAAAACTACATTTTGATTATACCAAAACAGTGTGTTCTTTGTTCTCTAAGTTAAAAGGTCTCTCACTCAGGAAACATCTTTAAATATCCAAAGGTTCTTTTTAAAAAGTGATTTCCATGCTTGCCTACACCCACCCATGATTCAAAGGTAGATGAGTATCCATCATGTTTTGGAGTAGACTGTGTGGTCAAGTAGGTGGCCTTGGGGTTGATAACCGAGCTTCAGTATATAGTTGAAATTCATTGTCTTTCAACTACAGATCTCTAAAATGACATGACTGTTCGCAGGCAGAAGGTAGAACTGGAACTCAGATCTCCTGATCCAAAAATATGTAATTGTTTCTAACATACATTATTGTGGGCACCTCTTTTTATACTTAGTTTGTTAAAAAGAAAAAAATTCAGATCTTTGCAGTGGTAAGACACACATGTGAACAAACATGGGAGGGGGCACACCTGACAGGCTGCCCCTCTATCTGTGATAGGGGGTGACCCTTAGTGGTGCTCAGAGGTGCTTTGCAGGGCTTTCAATGTAACACAAGAAGTTCCATGACTAGTTGGTGATTTCTATGTTCTTTTCCTATTATAAAATGCCCTTAAACAAAAATAATTGATAAAACACCTTTGATGTTGAATTAAGTTCAAAATTCATTTGCATTTTTCAAAGTTCCCCTACCTTATTCAGTCACAAATGTCAGCTTGCTAATTTCACCTATAACTTGAACAGCTCCTATAAGATTGTAAGGCAAAAGGGCTTTTGTAAAAGTAACTTAGGTTTTAGAAAGAAGGGGGGAGGAAACTTCTAAAGATACTATTTCCTTGACTGAAGACATTAAAAAACTAAAACTAAGCCTCTCAACCAATTAGATGTTGAATTTTAAGGTGTGAAGCCCAAGACCTGAAATAGGGAAAAGAATGAGCCTGAGATGCCTCTAAAATTTAGCTAAAACACTTAAAATCTCTCCACCAAATTTCCAAAGTTCCCTTCCATATATGCCCCGTTCCATCCATGTTCCACAAATTACATGATTTTATCATTTCTATCAGCTATATAGTATTCCATGGTGTGTATATAGACAACCTCTTCGCGATTCACTGATCTGTCGTTGAACATTTAGGTTGATTCCAACTCTTAGTTATTGTACTGACTGCCACAGTGCAAATCCAGACTGAGGAGATTCCCTCCGGCATCCAACCTCTCCCAGTCTAGAGCTCACTGAACCTGACTGGTTTGAAGGAACCTTACTTTGAAGAACATACTTTAAAAAAATAATCCCCAAAGATCCTTCTCTTTGTAACACCTACCAACCTCCAGCTTTAGTTACTAAGAGAACAAAAGGAAATGAAAAATGTTGAGAATAAATAACTTTTTGTTCTTTACACAATCTTCTGAACAAAATCTGAAAATCCCTCAGTTGGTGAGAAATCTTTTAAGTGCATATATCTCAAAGAATGACTTTTTCAAAATACCATCTTGACTTAACTTTTCTACAGTTTAGATAATTTCCTTTAAGTCTGACTCCTGACATTGCTCTTTGATGGCACAGGTCACCAGGAACTTGAGCCTGGCATCAATCTTTTCTGACTTTCCTTCCCTTTCCATTTCCCTAACAATCCCGGAAACTTTTAGCCTCATCGACCAGCCAGATGGCGCTACTTCCGCGCCTGTCCTGTGTCTCAACTGATCCTCTTTCCTCCACCACCCGCACAGTCCAGCTGCCTTCTCTTTGCCAACAAACGCGTTTTTCAAAATCTCGTTAGATTGTCAATATTTCAAGCCAAATCTGTGTCCGGGGGGGCACCATGTCCTCCCGGAAGAACTCGAACCTGGAAGGTTCTGGGCTAGGGAAAAATCAGATTAGGCAAGAGGGTCCTGTTAGAGTGTCAGAGCATTTGTCATGGAGATAAAACAGGCTTCACACTGAGTAAGAACACCCTGGAGGGTGTCTTTATGCCGCACATTCTCCCCATGGGTGCTTCAGTATAGTATTTGCAAGCTTTTTCCAAGCTGGATTAACCAGTACAAGTAAAGTGTGTAACCGGTATTAATCTCCCAGAATGTCACTGCTGCTGCCTATCAATCTGCATAAATTCTACCACAAAACTTTAGGAAGAAATGCTATTCAGAGCAAATGATGCATCAAATTCAAACAGGCCATCAAGATTGCTAATGGATTTTAATAGCAGCTATTACAGCATAATAGTATTTTCCCAACAGCTGTTTGTTGATACAATTCTTCGTTTACAGGACCTTTATGTCCAATCCCAGGAGATGGTCTACCATTCATTTATAATCATTTGGTTCCACCTACAAACAAATGCTACTTTATTTGCATTTGGAGACTCTGAGTGGTCTGCAGATTTGACCCACTCCCACCTCATTCAACAAAACCAGCAGCGAATATTACAAGCTAGATTAATTAGTTAATATTGAGATGTTCTAACTACTGCCAGAATAAATATTGTCAACTGGCAAACTCAAAGAGACGCTATTACTGATTGCTGGCCACACTCTGAGTCCTTCGTTTTTGAAACTGTGCTTAACTCTTATGTAAATAAATAGGTCTAAATTAGAATGAAGACTTCAATTTTTTTAACTTTTTTTTTAAATCACAGTGAGATGCAGTTACAAAATTGGTCCTGATTAGGTTTCAGTCATACAATGTCCCAACACCCAAGCCTTCACCAGCTTACATTTCTCACCATCAATGTCCTCAGGATGAAGACTTTAATTTTTGAAACTATGGGGTGCATAAACTCCTCTGAGCTTTTCTGCAGGAGATGGCTAATGTTAGAAAATCCATTATATCAGGGCCAAAGTGAAGGGTCCAGCTATAATATAATTGTAAAATAATTGTGAAAATAATAGAGGGCGGTATGCCTGTGCTGCTGTAGCACTGTAGCACTGTCATCCCGTTGTTCATCAATTTGCTCGAGCAGGCAACAGTAACATCTCCATTGTGAGACTTGTTACTTTTTCTGGCGTATCGAATACGTCACGGGTGGCTTGCCAGGCTCTCAAAAAATAAGAGAGATGTGGGAAAATTTATTTAAAAAAAAAAACCCCAAAACATTGTTTCTTGTGAATTGGTCAAGAGATTATAACATTGGGAACAAACATTTGTTAATGAATTCACAAAGAACTACTTAAGGAATGCGTTTAAAATGTGGATTCCTGGTTTCTACCCCAGAGATTTGAAGCAGGGCCCAGGAATTCACATTTTAACAAGCACAACAGGGGGTACTGGCGCCAGTCATTTATAGACATTGTTGGAGAAAAAAAATATTTTAAATGGCCTTCCTTCATAAATACAATACATCCCCAAAGGCTCTAGCATGGTTTTAAGTTTTAATGACTTCAGAGGTATATAGGTTTTAAAACTGTAAATAAAGTATCCTAGGAAAAGTTATTCTTATTCTGTTCACATTTACTTTGTGAATTTTGAAATTTTTTTCTTCCAGTTATTCTTTGCTCTCTTCTATCAAGAGACTACAAGAAAATGCAAAGTTCCAAATTTCATCATTCAACAATTTACAAAACCAAACAAAGTGAGAATGAAAGAGAAACTATCACACTTCCAAAATGCAGTTTTTTGTAAATTTAAGGTACTTATACTTTGAGTCTATTAATGTGTAAAAATTGCACAAAAACTTTGGAAGAAGACCACATAGAACTTAATGTGATTCTATGTAGATGAGAAATAACAGAAGAGAACTGAACTCTTCCTCCTGTTTAATTACTATTAATTTGTTTTATGTTTATTTTGAGTTTATATTTATTTGGGGGTTACGGGGTTGCTGGGCCACATCTGGCTGTGCTCAGGGCTTACCTCTGTCTCTGTGCTTTGTTAATCTATATGGTTCAGGGGATCAATTTCTAGTCTGCTGCATGCAAGGCAAGCACCTTACTCTCAGTGCTATTTCTTATTTTAATTGTCTAGGTTGCAAAATTATTAGAATATCCTATTTTCCTTCTGTCACTTTACCCCCATGTTAGTCTGTCTTATATCCAGCAACTACATTACCCTAAGCTTTCCCACAAATTTGTAGAAAGTCACCCCAAAGTAAGATATAAAGGTCCCAGTGTTCCGCGTCATACCATGCTTCACCTCTCCACAATTATCACCTATTACATCCTTCCAAACTCCTCTACTTCAGTTAAGCTGAACACCCTGATTCCCTAAAAATGCCTTAGATTTACCAGATCTGTGCCTACCAAAAAACTTGATTTTTCAATTCTATCATTGCCCCTATCTTCAGTAAGGCTTCCTTCTACTTCTTCTCAAGAGAGAACATGAATGAACACAGAATGAACACAGGATCAAGAAAGGTGTTGTGAACATGTGCAAACTAGTGGCTTAGATTTATGGAGGTCACAAACATCTAATGTGACAAAGTAGTGACTGTAAAAATTAATCACAGAAACCATTTCAAGTCTATGCTTGAGCTCTATGACCCCCAAAGAAAGCAGAGACTTAGTTTACTGAATTTGCGAAAGCTCATTTTATTGGTATGAAGTGGATATAATTTTATCCTTGAAGAGTAATCAAACATTAAGATCGGTGATAATTTTCTTTTTACTGGAAGTTTTCTTTTAAATTTATTTAATAATTTGAGACATTTTATTTTTGGTCACTAGGTGGCTCTGAATTTCCATTGGAAAATAAAGTCTGAGAAAACATTGGGAAAATTATGCAATTTTCATCAAATAAGTATAATTATTTCTTTCAACAATTTTTTGGCTTAAGGCCATCGATCAAAGTAAAAAATTCCAAATAGCAACACATTTGCCTATCTACTTTATCTAGCTTTCAAAACACATAATTTATAGATTTGTGTAAAATTATGGCTGTTGTATTGTTGTGCATGTCTAAACCATGGCCTGAATTATGTTGCTGTGGAGTGCTTAGCGTAATAGGTATGATTAAACATGGGATCTATCATATTTAGAAGACTTCAAGTGCCACACATTTCCACTCTTTCCAAAGCATGCATTAGCAGCTTCTGGGAAGTCAGGAGCAAAATTCAAGACTTTTTTTAAGTCAATCATTTTTAAGATTGATAAGGTTAATAAAAAGAATTGTTGGAATAAGGGAAGTTCTTAGCCATTCTGGAAGGCACCATGCTAGTCTTACGGGGAAAAAATGACTTGTTCTAATCTCTACTTGACTTGTTCTAAATTATACTATACAAAGTGCTGTATTGGAGTCACATAAAGATTGGACAGGTTCCCAAATCCTTAGTGATAATACAGTCTGTTACATTGCCAAAAAATGCGTTAGTAGTGGAAAAATATATTGGCCCCAAATTACCTCAGTGGATTTAACTACTAAGGGAGATGGGGGTAAGGTGAAACAAGGAAAGGAAGTGGTTATACTCACATATGACTACTGAGAATCTAGACATCATCAGCTGTTACGGTTGAGCTCCTGTATGAGGCCTTCCCCTATATTTTTTGAAAATCTTTTTTTTCATGCCAGTATGCCCAGTTTTCTACATCAATTCACATATTTCATAAATGTTCATTTCATTCCTTAACAAAGTCTGTGCGAGATCTGAGTTGTGAATCATAATCTTACTCATCTCATCCACCCCTTTCAAAGTCTCCAATTTACCCCTGTTCCTTTTATGTAACTCACAATGCAGGCCATGCAGAGGAGCTGAAAGGGCAGATTTCAAAAAAACTTTCCTCAGACCTTATTCCTTTCTTAAATAATGTTTTATTTTTTATTGAGTCACCACAAATTACAAAGTTACTCATGATTGGATTTCAGCTACACAATGTTCCAATACTACTCCCTTCACCAGGGGCCGGAGAGAGTACAGTAGGAAGGGCATTTGCCTCACTTTTTAAAAATATTTTAATTTATTTATTTTTAAATTAGTGAATCTCTGTGAGGGTACAGTTACAGATTTAGACATTTTCATGCTTGTGTTTCCCTCATACAATGTTCGAGAACCCATCCCTCCACCAGTGCCCTTTTTCCACCACCAATAAACCCAGTATACCTCCTACCCCCCAGCCCATCTCCCCCCCCTCCACCCTGCCTCCGTGGCACGGTATTCCATTTTGTTCTCTCTCTCCAATTGGGCGTTGTGGTTTGCAATAGGGGTACTGAGTGACCATTGTGTTCAGTCTCTAGTCTACTTTCAGCATGCATCTCCCTTCCCGCGCATGGTCTCTAACCACATTTTACTTGGTGTTCCTTTCACTATCTGAGCTGCCTTTTCCCCCAGCATGTGAGGCCAGCTTCCAAGCCATGGAGCCAAACTCCTGGTACTTATTTTCACTATTTTTGGGTGTTAGTCTCTCACTCTGTTATTTTATATTCCACAGATGAGTGCAATCTTTCTATGTCTGTCTCTTTCTTTTTGACTCATTTCACTTGACATGATACTTTCCATGTTGATCCACTTATATGCAAAGTTCATGACTTAATTTTTTCTAACAGCTGCATAGTATTCCATTGTATAGATGTACCAAAGTTTCTTTAACCAGTCATCTGTTCTAGGGCACTCGATTGTTTTCCAGATTCTGGCTATTGTGAACAGTGCTGCGATGAACATATAAGTGCAGATGTCATTTCAACTATACTTTTTTGCTTCTCCGGGATATATTCCCAGCAGTGGTATTGTTGAGTCAAATGGGAGCTCAATTTCTAATTTTTTGAGAAGAGTCCATATTGTTTTCCAAAAGGGCTGAAGATAAGGTCGGCAAAACCATCCACGATATTGAAGCTAAAGGTATCTTCAAATATGACACACAACTAATCAACCAAGTGCAAACAGAGATAAACAAATGGGAATACATTAAACTAAGAAGTTTCTGCACCGCAAAAGATACAGTGACCAGAATACAAAGACAATCTACAGAATGGGAAAGGATATTCACCCAATACCCATCAGATAAGGGGTTGATACCAAGGGTATATAAGGCACTGGTTGAACTCTACAAGAAGAAAACATCCAACCCCATCAGAAAATGGGGTGAAGAAATGAACATAAACTTTCCCAAGGAAGAGATACGAATGGCCAAAAGGCACATGGAAAAAGTGCTCTACATCACTAATCATCAGGGAGATGCAGGTCAAAACAATCATGAGATACCACCTCATACCACAGTGACTGGCACACATCCAAAAGAACAAAAGCAACCACTGTTGGAGAGGATGTGGGGAGAAAGGGACCCTTCTACACTGCTGGTGGGAATGCCAACTGGTTCAGCCCTTTTGGAAAACAATATGGACGCTTCTCAAAAAATTAGAAATTGCCTCACTTTGATCCCAAGCATTCCATATGGTCCTCCAAGCACTGCCCAGAGTAATTCCTGAGGATAGAGTCAGAAATAACCTCTCAGCATCACCAGGTGTGCCCCCTACTGAAAATAAAGAAACCAGACAAACCAATTCTCCGCTAGAGTCTCAGTTTTTCTTCCATCCCTTATCCTGTCTTTGTATAGGATAAGCAGGAGCAATCTTTTTTTAAAACTTGAGCACTGTGGTTAACAGTACTTTACCAATAGGGTAATATGCAGCACCGCCTCCCCTCCAGAATGACCCCCTTCCCTCCAACATGGTCATGGTGTTCCCTTTCTTGTCCTATTCCATTCCACTGCTCCTGTGACAAGTTTTCTACTGAAGACCAGCTCTTAGGTTCTTTGCTTCTCTTGCATTTGGGCTCTTGTTATTTCCCAACTGTATCTTTATATCATGCATACAAGACAGTTCATTTTGTGTCAGACTTTATTCTTGTAGGTATGGTCCATATTAACCATCTGCAGTATCACACTGAGCTGCAGAACAAGGCAGCTCACCTTGGGTTTGGCTGTTGAGGAGAAGCTTTGTTTTCTTACATACTTGTTTTAAAATATATACTTGTTTTTAAAAATATCCTTGTTTTGCACTGGAATAATAGCACAGCAGTTAGGGCATTTGCCTTGCACCCAGGTGCAATTCCAGCATCCCATATGGTCCCCCAAGCACTGCCAGGAGTGATTCCTGAGTGCAGAGCCAGGAGTAAACCCTGAGCATTGCTGGGTCTGACCCCAAAAATGATTATATATATATATATATACATATATATATACATATATATATATACTTGTTTTCTGCTAACTTTGAAATCTTGGTACAGACAAACCATCAGTTGTTTTTAGTTGCATTCAAGATAAATAATGTACAGGACCATCTTTGAGAGAGAAACAGCTTTCCTGCCACTCTCAATCTCTCTGAGAAGTCAGAAACTAAGTTACAGTGGTTGCTACCGGTAAGGAGGGGAATCTGTTGCAGAAGAGATGGGACTTGCTGGAAGACCAATAGGGAAAGAAAAGAGCAAAACAGGGAATCTGGAGCAGGACCAGGTGTTGGGACATGCAAGTACAGAGAAACAGATGCATTTTGTGGTTAGGTTATGAGAAGGACCCAAAATCAAGGAACATAAGGAAATATCAATGAGTGGCCATGGACTGTGCACTTGGAAGATGTCTGCTGTGCTTGAGAAATACCAGTCAAGATGGGAATTTCCATTCAGATTTGGCTCACAAGAGGGGAAGTGATGTTCACTATTTCCCCCCATTCGTGCTATGCTACACTGAAATTTCACTTCTAGAATTCACTTCATTGACCTGTAGATCTCAACATCGCTAGGTTTGTAAGATTAAATATTGGGTAAGTATGTGGGCAACATCCTCATTCATAAACTTCTCATATTTTTGTTGTTTTGTTTTTAGACCTGAGGTTTTCCACCATCCGGCTTCCTTCTCATGGCTGTGCTTTTGACACCGACAGTTTTCTCTGGCAGCGCGATGCTTCTGGTGTTCCCCCCATTTGGAGCACATGTGCTTTCTGCACTTTTCTTTTCCGTAGACGAGTGCGAAGGAAGAAATGATTTCAGCAAAAGTTTGTCCTGATCTCTCCAAGACAGAGACTCCTCTCTTGGCGGGGAGTTGATGAGGCTCTTTACTGCAGCGAAAGGAGAGCACCGGCCTCTCGGGTTTTGCCATCCAATGAGATGCAGTGGGAATATCACAACGTGGCCATGGACATCATCTCTGCCACACAAAAACCACACCCCGGAGACCAACTTGAGATGCAACTCATCCAGCAGCTGCAGTCCCTTATCCTCAACAATAATGTGAGGACGCTCCTGGCTCACGTGATGCGGACTCTGAATATGGACTGCTCTGAGCCCCAGGTGCAGCTGAAGTGGGCCAAGCTCCTCTCCGGAACTGGCCTCCTGATGAAGCTTCTCAGTGAGCAGCAGGAAGCAAAGGTTCCCCAGGCAGAGTGGGATACAGACCAAGGGAAGACTGAGAGCTACATCAGTGAGAGTACCAAAGGCCGGGGTGAGCAGAAACAGCCAGAGGAAAGTGATCTCACAAAAGAAGTTCCAGGATATAGTCATAATAACAAATCAATTTTGGCAATATCTGTGACTGTAATCCTGATGATATTGATTATTATTTTCTGTCTCTATTTGTTCTCATAGATCAGAAGAGTCTAAAACTGGAAGATCCAGGACCTTCTTTGGATTATTGCTGCATAGAATTTCAGTGGAACACGAGAGGCAGGAGGGCTTTTGCTGGCGAAGGCGGGCCTTGTGGCTGAGACATATATCGGACACTCAATGCCACATGTAAGAAAAACATGGCACAGAAGCTACATGACAAGGATTCCTCTGACGAGGACGAGATTTTCAAGAGAGACGCAGGGGAGCTCAGGCAGGTCGTAGTAGTGAAAACAGCAGAACTGACTCCTGAGGAGAAAGCAGCCAAGGAGACCAAGGTAGGCAAGGAGATGCAGGGAACACAGGAGACGCAGGAACACAGGAGACGCAGGCCCCTCAGCACCCCCCACCACCATTTGTCCCCCTGGCACGACAGACCAGCAAGCCTATACATTGCACCCCAACACCACAGACCCACCTAGTCATGACAGTCCAACAGGTCTTGACAGCCCCTCTCAGCACCACAGTCCGTCAGGGCTCCGCAGGCCCCCCATGCACTACAGTCCTTCAGATCCCAGGAGATCCCGTCATCACAGGGGATCTCAATTCAGATTGATGAGGAACTACAGGAGTCATCGCAGGGGGCCATGGTGTCAGACTCCCCACAGTGAACGCCTCCCACCTCAGACCACCTGGAAATTTTGTTTTCATAGCGAAACATTCCATGCTCTATTTTAATAAACTCATGATGAGCACATAACCACATCCAAGTATTGTGCTAATAAGTTCTTTACATGCTTAGAATTTGAAACCTCATAACAACTCTATGACTTTATTACAAAACAGAGGCTTGGCTAGGGTACATAATGTCCCAAATTTCTTACTACTTACAATGCCTAACTCTAAATCTTTGAAGTGACTGTCTATACTCATGATCAGTATGCATCCTTTCTCTTGTCCTTTGCTAGATCTCTAGTCAGGTCTTCTAAAACATATTTTTAAAATCATCTTACCAATCATCTTTTTTTCTTTAATCATTTTTTTAAAATCATCTTACCTCTGCCTGCTTCCCACAATCTCCAGTGACCCAGAGGTCACACCCATAAGCCTCCTCCTGCCAGTGCCAGATAATCTCATTGACCACTGTCCAGAATTCACAATGCTTCTCCCAGAAGGGAGCATGAAATGGGCCCCCCATAACCATGCCACCAGACTCTGTGCCAGGCTGTTTACACTCGGGGCACCCCAGAGGGGGGCAGGTGAGCGCCCTCCCTGCCCCAAGGAACCTAGCCCCAGCAGCTGACCTCCACTACCCAACCACTGCCATGCTCCAGGCCACTTTCCACATGCTTGGGCCGAGCCTCATGCATGAGTGGACATATTCCTGGATCATGCAGCTGTTTTGCAGTCGCGCGACATATCATCATAGAGGAAAATTTATATATATGCCTCTTGGAGAGCCTGGCAAGCTACTGAGAATATCCCACCTGCATGGCAGAGCTGGAAAGCTCCCTGTGGTGTATTCGATATGCCAAAAACTAACAATAACAGGTCTCATTCCCCTGACCCTGAAAGAGCCTCCAATCATTGGGAAAGATGAGTAAGGAGAGACTGCTAAAATCTCAGGGCTGGGACAAATGGTGCCTGCTTGAGTAAATCAATGAACAACAGGATGACAATGTGACAGTGTTTTTAGGTCACACTCAGTAGGGCTCAGGGGTTCCTTCAACCTCTGTACTCAGGAATTACTTCTGGCAGTGCCCAGAGAATCATATGGAATTCTGGGGGTTGAACCTGGATTGGCCATGTGCAAGTCCAACGCTATCCATTTGTCTTAAGTCTAATGCTTTCTGTTAGGCTAAACAAACCATTTTCTTAATTTTCATGAGTCCCTGTTCCCTCCACTAGAACGAAAACTACTTGATGACAGGAATCTTTTTTCTTGCTTCATTCACCAGTATATCCCCTTATAGAGACTACAACTCGGCACATCAGAGACACACGTTAAATTTCAATGAACTTACCAACAGAGAAAAGAATGCTACGAGGCAGTCAGGGAAAGTGTTCTGGGCTGGAGAAAGAGTACAATTGGTAGGGCATCTACCTTGCACATGGTGAGCCCAAGCTGATCCCCAGCACAACATGTGGTCCCTGAGGCCCACCAGGAGTGATCCTTGAGAAAAACATCAGAAGTAATCCCTGGGCACAGCCAGATATGGCCCCCTAACAAACATACAAAAATATCCAAGTTTTGTTTAGGATAGGTTAAATTTGAGGCATAGACATTTAGAAATGTTTAGTGGGCAAGTTAGATACACAAGTTTTGAGGTTAGTGCCAGATGTATATATGGAGACCTGTAACATACAATCACATAGACCGGGGGTGAAATAAGAGTTTAAGGAGAACTTGGAACTGGGAAGTAAGTAATGACATAAAAGTCAAGCTAAAATGACTACCCCAAAACAGGAAGTAGCGAATTATTTTGAATGTTGATGAAATGCTAAGAATATAGTAGACAAATAACTCTTAGATTTCATAACAGAGGTTGTTGGTGACTTTCAGGAGATAAATAATGATAACATAGTGGGATTATAAGCTTCCTAAAGTAGACTTCAGAAAGGAGAGGTATGAGGAACCACAAAAAGTTCTCAACTTTGCATTTCTGACAATTGTCACACTACTCTGAGCAGGTGTTTGTACAGTCAGTTATTCACGGTTGAATAAATAATCCACCCTTGTATCTATCTATCCTACTATATTTCCATCTACTCAACCATAGGTGTTTAGTCTTCAAATATAGAAGATACAGCCTTATCTAGTGAGAAGATATTTGAATCAAGACTTCGGAGACAAAATCAGCCCTTCATAGCCACTGTTCAGTTCTCGGGACTTGATCAAACCCACATTTTTCTCAATCTGTTTCCTTAACTATAAAATGAGGAGGTTCGACTAGATGGCCTCTAATATTCCAATTTAAATTCTAACCCAAATCCCATTCTCAAAGTTTTAAATGTTAGAAAAAACATATGAATGTAAACACAATGAGAAACTAGCTCTAACCTGAAGAGCTGAATATTTCAGGGCTGCTGTGTTCTCACTCTCAGGCAAAGTCTGTGTGAGATTAATGCCAGCAAGGTGGGGAGGTGCCTTATGAAGAGAATATATTACTAAGGTCATCAAGAGAAAGAAATCAACACTCTTTCCTTAAGAAGTCTTACCTTTTCAACATTAAGGACACTAAATTATCCAGTCCTAAAATTAAAAATGAATTATTCAATTCTGTAACTGAAAACTTTAACATCTGTGTCTTTGCCCAAACTAAACTTCTTGGACAACTGGATTGTGCCTGTACCACTAAGTGCTTCCCAGAGACTTCTTTTGAGAATCTTGCCTTCACGTTCATTGTCTGGACATATATGCTTCCTTCATTTCATCTTGTGCTACTCACATCCACTGACTTCAGTAGAGATGCACTGGCGCTCTTGTTTGTCTTGTGTACACAATTTCTGCTCCGCCTTGGGGGTTGGGGGTTCACCAGTTTCCAGTGTATCACAGTCTATTCCCAGCATTTTTTATATCTGGCTTCTTTACCTACAGGGAATTCAAACATGTCTTCTTCTACGAAGGTTCTTCTCTACAGTATTCTCCAATTCAAATACATCTTCCACTCTGTCCTCTTGCTCACTCTCTTACTTTATCACTATTACAAATTACTTTTCCTCCTTGCTATTACCCAGTGTTTTCCTACCATCTTGTCACCAGACAGTCCTCCCCTGACTCCCCGCCTCCATCCATAAGAAGGAAAGCTCTATTAAATTAAATTCTCACCTGTCCTATCCCCAGGGTCTAGAATCACAGTTTCTGCACACTTAATGGTAGATAAATATCTACTACACAAATTAATAAAT
This sequence comes from Sorex araneus, assembly GCF_027595985.1. Classification (NCBI taxonomy): domain Eukaryota; kingdom Metazoa; phylum Chordata; class Mammalia; order Eulipotyphla; family Soricidae; genus Sorex; species Sorex araneus. The sequence continues at coordinate 89,263,172 of NC_073302.1, read as the reverse complement.
CCTGACTTCCACTTGAACTGTTTATTATAAGCACCAGTGACTCACTACAATAGATTGGTTTTCTTGTTTTCCATTTCTTACCTTCCTCAGAATTCTTCATTGGTCACTTCTTTAAAAAAAAATGTCTTCGTCCAGGAAATGTAGGTGCATGACTACATGATTATCCAATTATTCATGTCCTGCTTTCTTTGCTTATTTCCACGGGCTATTTTCCTCATCAAATGTGGAACCTTAATGATACATTTTCTTTCTCTATGTGTATTGTATATGTTTTCATTAGTGGATTGAATACATCCAGCCTACTAGCACAATACTACCACTGGTAAAACTATGAATAACTCACCTAAAACCAGAGCTAAATGAAATGAACAAATATTCCAATTACAAAAAGATCCTGATAGGAAGTTAAAAGTATTTAATTAGTAATAACCTGCAATACACTGAATATTCAAATTTTCTAAAAATTTGAATTTTTTTTAAATTTTCAGGGAGGAGTAGGGGTGAGGGTGGCAGGAGGGATACTGGGAACAATGGTGGTGAAGAATGGGCACTGGTGGAGGGATGAGTACTTGACTATTTCATGACTAAAATGTAATCACAAAAGTGTGTAATTGTATCTCTCGGTGTTTCATTAAAAATTTTTTTTAAGTTTTCATTTTAGTTTTTAAACAAGAACAGTTAATGCCATTTAGTCCCCTTTAAAGAAAGTAAAATGATGAAATCAGTTCAAACAGTAAAGATGATAGTGGGGAAATTACGAAGGGATTATTTATATGATTAGTACTACAACTTAGATAGCATTTAATACAAAAGTGGAAAATATTAAGAAAAGAATCAAAAGGGAGCACAATGCATAAAGCATTTGTCTTCTGTGCAGAATCCATATTACCCTACCAGGTGTGGTCACTGAGCACAGAACCAGGAATAAGCCCTAAGTACCGCTGAGTGTAAAAAATTCAAAGGCGTGCGCTCGGAGGGGGGTGATGTGTGATGATGTGTTGTTTGCAGGCTCTCGGGGCAGAGCTCTCTCTCTCTCTCTCTGTCTCTCTGTCTCTCTGTTTCTCTGTCTCTCTCTCTCGCCGCTCGTATTTGGTGCTCTCGAGCTGCTATGTACGAACCAGATCAGGATGGCTCCTCCTTGTGCTCTGCTTCTGTGTGTGCCATTGTGCTCTCTTATGTCTGTCTCTCTATCTCTGTCTCTGTCTCTGTAGTCTCTTCTCTGGTCTCTTCCGACCTCTCTGTCTCTGTATCTTCTCTCCTGCTTCTGTGTCTTCTCCTTGCTTCTGTGTCTTCTCTCCTTCTGTGTCTTCTCTTTCCACTTCCATGTCTTCTCTCGCTTTTGTGTCTTCTCCTCTTCTGTGTCTTCTCTGTTGCTTCTGTGTCTTCTCCCCTGCTTCTGTGTCTTCTCTCTTCTTTCGTGTCTTCTCTCTCCGCTTCTGTATCTTCTCTCTTCGCTTCTGCATCTTCTCTCTTCTGTGTCTTACAGCCTTAGTTTATATAGCAATCACGTAGGGTGGTGACACAAAGGTGGGTTGAAAATTAACAAATAAACAGAGAGGGGTAAGACCATTCCTTCAGGAGATTAACAAAATCTCATCTAAGGAGATTACTCCAGATTACTAGAAGATCCGCTTAAGGGTAGGATCCAAACAAGGGTGTGTCATTTTCTTCTTTCCTCAGCTAGTAATCCACTGAAATAGTTGTAGTAAATCTACTTCAAATATTTCTAGCAATGTCATTCTGTATGAGCACAGTAAGAGGTATAAATGTAAAGTTTGGTTCTTTCTGAGGATATCTCACTATATATTCCAGATCACAGTCCTCAGGCCAGGTTAGTCTTCGTAACCCCAGCAGGGTCCTAGTCTCATCGTTACCTTTGGATCATGACAGCATTTGTCCATGACCATGCTCTCAACTTATAGTTGAGTATTGTGGCACTTTGGCCTGGCCCATTTTGATGTCAGGGTAGCTCACAGTTTGCCCTGGGTCCATTCCGTCCCTTGCCAGGACCCTGCTTTTGGAGTCCTAGGAACTTAGGGCAACTGAGTTGAGAAAACAGATGTCCAGGAGTAAATATTATTGGAGTCAATAAGCTCCCAAGTTACAAAGCATAATATTAACTGTCTTTCTGTGTCCATACAGAAAGGACATTGCTTTAAGGTAAACTAAGATCCCTGCAGAAAGGCTTAAAGGACAAACCCCATGTTATCCTACAGCTGAGTGTGGCTCAAAAACTAAAATAAATGAAAACACCCCAAAACACTAATTTCTATAAACATGAATTAAGGTAATAATTGGAAAACCAATAAGTGACCAGAGACACAGAATTTGTACTCTATTTAGACTGTTAACTCTGTATAGCAAACTACATATTTTAAGAAATTGAAAAAAAAGCCTGATAGGAGCAATAGTACAGAGGGTAGGGTGCTTGCTTGCCTGCTGCTAACCTGGGTTCAATCCCCAGCACCCTTATGTCCCTGAAACCCACCAGGAATGATTGAGTGCAGAGTCAAGAGTAATGCCTGAATGTGATCCAAACAAACAAAAAGTCTAAAACTACCAAAGGAATGGCAAAGCAGGATACTCCATGGAAATGATTAATCAATCAGATACAATTATAGTCTTATGTGAAAGCTTGTTAAAAAATGTTTGGTAACTGGTAATGAGTGACTTTTTTTTCATCATGAATACACTAATCATATTACATCTATTAGTATTTACCAATTTGGGCATTTCTCTACTGATGCTTGGATAACAAAATGAAAAACTAATAAGTTCAGTCACAGAATTTTTTGAAGATGTTTGGTATGACTCGCTTCTTTGAGCATGCAGTAAAGAGTGATTGAAGTCCTATTAGATGCTGGCACTCTCAAGGGTGAGCACTCCATAATCCAGTGTCATCCCTGTTTAATCGAATTCCCTGCCGTGCACCTAGGAAACACACAAATGATGTAGAAGTGCAGGGAAAAAACCAAGGTCAAGATAGGGCTTGGCTTAGCAAGGACATACAGCATCTAACGGAAGAAATGGAAGAAAGGGATTTAGTAGATATATACAGGACATGTCATCCTCAAAAAGCTGAATATACATTCTTCTCAAGTGTGCATGGAACATTCTCCAAGATAGACCATATGCTGAGCCACAAAACATACCTCCATAAAATTAAGAAGATAGAGATTGTATCAACGGTATTCTCAGACCATGACGCGCTGAAATTAGAAATAAATCATACACACAAACAAAATGAAATCAAATACCTGGAAATTAAACAGCTCGCTATTGGACAACAAGTGGCTTAGAAAGAAAATCAAAGCTTTTTTTTTTTGGACCCGGCTGTGGAAGGAGCATGATGGAGGGGCCCGAGGGAGCGCCCTCGGACTCCAAGCAGCCCACTGAACTAATTCCAGCATGGGACCAGAGACCCCACGGCGTGCTGAAGCTGTGGGACCCGGGCATCCCCCAATTCTTTTAACCTGTCTCTCTCTCAACTCCTCCCTCCTGAGCACAGCGCAGGGGCCGCGGTTTTCCTGAGCGCAAAACGGAGACGCCGAGCCTCTCTCTAGGTTTCTCCATCTTATGAGCACCATAAAAGGGTAAAAGTTTGTAGTGATGTTATTTCTGGTTGTACTTTCCCTGGACTTTATACAGAAACCCAAAACCGCGCGGCCGCTACCGCGGCCGCGCGACTTAATGTCATCTTAGTATGAGCAATATGTAATGGTTCCTTTCTAATGGGGCGGACTTTTGTGGGAGATCCTAATAGTAAGTCTGTTGCTGAAATATTGAAGGCAATCAAAGTGGTAGCCATCTCACTAGACTGAACTAAGCTATATCCCCACGCCGGCTGAGAAGAAATTTTCTTCTTTCTCGGGAAGAAACGCGGTGTGTCATCAACTACAGTGTGACGTCCATTAAGCAAACAGACCTGGTGGCGTGGGAATGGGATATAAGGGGAAAAATTATGTACAAGGAACAGCGGGACGCTGGTGGAATCTCGAGCCGGAGCTGATACCAGCGCAAGACCTTCGGTTCCAGAGACTGCTTGCAGATACTCTACAAGTCTATCAACTAAGCCAGAGCCCCACGCCTGCTGATGACGGGAAATAACCATCCTTTTCGGTTTTTTTTCCCTTGTCAGGCAGCGTGGCGACTACTAAAACAGGCGTGAACTCGGTGGCGCGGGGCAAGGGGGAAAAAGAAAAACTATGTAACAAACAGCGGGACTTAATATCTCTATATTCTTAGCAATGGAGAACTATCAAATGCCTCCTTGGCAATAGGACTGCTTTTCTTTTTTGGGGGAAACCCCAACAACGGTAGTGAGTTGTGTGTTGAAACATGGAATGTAATCGAAATAAGGCGTAAACGAAGTGAAACATATCATGTGCAAGGGTTGGGACTGGGGAGGTGGGAGGGGGCGGCAGGTATACTGGGGGGGTTGGTGATGGAAGATGGGCACTGGTGAAGTGAAGGGTGTTTGAGAACTGTATAACCGACATAATCCTGAGAACTATGTAACCCTCCACATGGTGATTCAATAAAATTTAAAAAAAAAAAAAGAAAGAAAATCAAAGAGGAAATCAAAAGATTCCTGGAAACGAACAACAATAAGGACACGAGTTACCAAAACCTATGGGACAGAGCACAAGCTGTGTTAAGAGGAAAGTTCATAGCTCTACAAGCATTCCTCAAGAAGGAGGAGCGAGCCCACATAAGTAACCTAACCTCACAACTTAAGAGCTTTGAGAATGACCCCCAAAAGGAACCCAATCCAAACAGGAGGAAGGAAATAATAAAACTCAGAGCAGAAATTAATGAGATGGAAACCAAAAAATAATCCGAAAGATCAATGAAACCAACAGCTGGTTCTTTGAGAAAAATGAACAAGATTGATAAATCTCTAGAAAGACTCACAAAAAAAGGGAGAGAGAAAACCCTAATAAACCGAATTAGAAAGGAAAAGGACATTACAACAGAAATTACAGAAATTCAAAGGATCCTCAGAGATTACTTTGAGAATCTTTATGCTATGAAACATGAAAACCTCAAGGAAATAGATAAATTCCTAGACTCTATAGCCTCCCAAGGCTGAACCAAGAAGACCTGGAATACCTGAAGAGACCTATCTCCATTAAAGAAATTGAAACGGTAATAAAAAGTCTCCCCAAGCACAGAAGTCCTGGCCCAGATGGATTTACTAGTGAATTCTTCCAAACCTTTAAAGAGGATTTACTCCCAATCCTCTTTAAGCTTTTTCAGGAAATTGAAGTATCAAAAACACTTCCAAACAGTTTCTATAAGTAAATATCACCCTGATACCAAAAACAAACAAAGATACCACAAAGAAAGAGAATTACAGACCGATATTCCTGATGAACACAGACGCAAAGATCCTCAACAAAATATTAGCAAATAAAATCCAATGACTCATCAAAAAGATCATACACCATGACCAAATAGGATTCATCCCAGGGATGCAAAAATGGTTTACCATTTATAAGTCAATAAACATAATTCATCATATTAATAAAATAAATAATAAAAACCATATGATCATATCAATACATGCAGAGAAAACATTTGACAAAATTCAACACCCGTTTATGATGAAAACTCTCAGCAGAATGGGCATCGAAGGTAATTTCCTCAATATAGTCAAAGCCATCTACCAAAAGCCCATGGCAAGTATAGTTCTCAATGGGGAAAAACTGAAAGCCTTCCCTCTAAGATCGGGCACAAGACAAGGTTGCCCGCTTTCGCCACTTCTATTCAATATAGTACTGGAAGTCCTGGCCATAGCAGTTAGATAAGAAAAAGATATCAAGGGCATACAGATAAGAAAGGAAGAGATCAAGTTATCACTATTTGAAGATGATATGATACTATACTTGGAACACCCTAAAGATTCTACAGAAAAGCTCCTAGAAACAATAAATTGATATAGTAAAGTGGCAGGCTACAAACTCAACACCCAAAAGTCATTGGCTTTCTTATATACAATAATGAAAGAGAAGAAAGAGACATTAAAAAAAACAATCCCATTCACAATCGTACCTCAGAAAATCAAGTACCTTGGGATCAGCTTAACCAAAGAGGTGAAGGACCTATACAAGGAAAATTATAAAACACTACTTCAAGAAATAAAGGAGGACACTAGGAAATGGAGACACATCCCCTGCTCATGGATAAAGAGAATTAACATTACCAAAATGGCAATACTGCCCAAAGCACTATACAAATTTAATGCAGTCCTTATCAGGATACCGATGACATTTTTTAAAGAAATAGACAAAACACTCCTGAAATTCATATGGAACAATAAACCCCCACGAATAGCTAAAGAAGTCCTTGGAAAAAAAGAAGATGGGTGGCATCACCTTCCCCAACTTCAAACTCTACTATAAAGCAGTAGTAATTAAAACAGCATGGTATTGGGATAAAAACAGACATGCAGACCAATGGAACAGAGTTGAATATCCTGTCACAGACCCCCAAATATATGGCCACTTAATCTTTGACAAAGGAGCAAGAAATGCAAAGTGGAACAAGGAAAGCCTCTTCAACAAGTGGTGCTGGGAAAACTGGATAGTTACCTGCAAAAAAATAAACTCTAACCTCTGTCTAATGCGAGGCACAAAAGTCAGATCAAAGTGGACTAAATAACTCAATATCAGACATGAATCTATAAGGTTCATAGAAGAAAATGTAGGCAGAAATCTCCATGACATTGAAGCTAAAAGCATCTTTAAGGACGAAACAGCACTGACCAGGCAAGTGGAAGCAAACATAAACAAATGGGACTACATCAAACTAAGAAGCTTCTGCACCTCAAAAGAAACAGCGACCAAAATACAGAAAGAGCCCACAGAATGGGAAAGAATATTTACCCAATACCCATCTGATAAGGGATTAATATCTTGGATATACAAGACACTTGTAGAATTGTATAAGAATAAAACCTTTAACCCCATCAAAAAATGGGGAGAAGGGGCTGGAGTGATAGCACAGTGGATAGGGCGTTTGCCTTGCACACGGCCGACCCGGGTTCAAATCCCAGCATCCCATATGATCCCCTGAACACCTCCAGGGGTGATTCCTGAGTGCATGAGCCAGGAGTGACCCCTGTGCATTTGTGGGTGTGACCCAAAAAGAAAAAAAATGGTAAGAAGAAATGAACAGAAGTTTCCTTAAAAAAGAAATACAAATGGCCAAAAGGCACATGAAAAAATGTTCCACATCACTAGTTATCAGGGAGATGCAAATCAAAACAACAATGAGAAATCACCTCACACCACAGAGACTGGCACACATTCAAAAGAACAAAAGCAACCAATGCTCGCATGGATGTGGGGAAAAAGGGACGCTCCTTCACTGTTGGTGGGAATGCAAACTGGTCCAGCCTTTCTGGAAAACAATATGAACAGTCCTTCAAAAACTAGAAATTGAGCTTTCCCGTGACTCCGCAATACCATTTCTGGGAATATATCCCGAGGATGCAAAAGAGCACAGTGGAAATGACATCTGTACCTATATATTCATTGCAGCACTGTTCACAATAGCCAAAATATGGAAACATCCTGAGTGTCCTAAAACAGATGACTGGTTAAAGAAACTTTGGTATATCTACACAACGGAATACTATGCAGCTGTTAGGAGAGATGAAGTCATGAAAGTTGCTTATAAATGAATAAACATGGAGAGTATCATGCTAAGTGAAATGAGTCAGAAAGAGAGGGACAGACATAGAGGGACTGCACTTATTTGTGGAGTGTAGAGTAGCATCATATGAGGCTGACACCCAAGGATGGTAGATACAAGAGCCAGGGGTATTTCCCCATAATTGGAAGACTGCTTCATGAGCAGAGGGGAGAAGGCAGGTGAAATAGAGAAGAGATCACTAAGAAAATGATGGCTGGAGGAACCAATTGGGATAGGAGATGCATGCCGAAAGTAGATAATGGACCAAACATGATGACCTCTCAGTGTCTGTGTTGCAAGCCATAATGTCCAAAAGTAGAGAGAGTATGGGGAATATTGTCTTCCATGGAGGCAGGGGGAGGGTGGGAAAGGGGGGGTATACCCGGGATATTGGTAATGGGGAATGTGCACTGGTGGAGGGATGGGTGTTTGATCATGGTGAGATTGTAACCCAAACATGAAAGCTTGTAACTATCTCACGGTGATTCAATAAAATTTGAAAATTAAAAAAAAAAGATGGGGCTTGGGTCCACGTGGCAGCCAGTGGGGATTGGCCCTTTGAGATTCAGTGTTCCAGGATGGAGTCTTGTCACTGCCAACAGTCCTGGTGGGCTGTAAAGTGCACACAGCAAAAGACTAGTAGCAAAGCAATTGTTACTAAAATGTATCCTATGTTTACTCAGTAAGTTGATTGTTCCAAAATTCAGCAAGTTCCCCAAATCTAGGCACTACATCAAAATCTTTCTGAAAAAGCAGACCCACGAATCTGCCTCACACATCCTACTGCAATTCTGAGTCCTTCCCAGAAGGGAAATCTATGGCCCCTCACACTGCTCCAAGAGGTGCCTGGATGGAGGGTTTAAGTTTTACATTCAGTTTGTGGTTATGTACTGAGTGGGGACAGAAAAAGTTGCTGGCTTATTGATTAAAAGGCAAAAGTAATCCCTGAGCACAGAAAGAGGAGTGAGCCCTGAGTACATCCAGATATGGCCTATCTCCAAAAAATAAATTTAAAAAATAAGGCAGTAGAAAGACTCACTTTGTAAAGAGGGCACCAAGGGCATGTGGTCTGCAGGCCCATTAAGATAATTCTGTTCAAACCCAGGTATGTGGGACTCTGTAACTGAGAACCCCGGGTTCAACAGAACCAGGAATGGGGATCTTCCGCCATACCCACCTGCTTCTGGCAACTCAGCAGTCATGCCCAGAAGCCACCTTTGACTGGCTCCAGATCATGGCATCACTGGCCAAGATCCAGAGTTGCATGTCCTCTTTTTCCTGGAAGGGAGCATAACACGACACACGCCATAACCATGCGCCAGACCCTGTGCCAGGCTGTTTCATTCGAGGTGCCCCGAGTGGGCGAAGGAGACTTCACCCAGCCCCAAGGGACCCAGTCCAGAAGCCAAAAACCTTCAAAACTCAACCGCTGTTATGCTCACAGCCACTCTCCACATGCTCGGGTCTCACCCACAAGTGACCATATTCCTGGACCGTGTGCCACATTCGCAGCCGTGTGACAACTCATACCTCACACCACCCATACTCCAAAAGTACTGCACCACATTTGGTGGGGTTTAAAGTAGGAGGCAACCAATTTCAGAGGGAAATATATTTTTTTACAGACACACACATATATGTTTATATATATATATATATATATATATTTATATGCCTACACGCCTGGCCATCTTCCCCGGGGCCCCTGGGAGGGGATGGGCTCCAGCTTCCCTCCCCACCCTGAGCAGAGCTCCTGGCAGCCGAAGACCACCGGAACCTAGCTACAGCCATGCTCCAGGCCCCTCTTCACATGTTCGGACGGGCCTCACGCATGAAGGTACCAGCAAAGGAACCCAGGTGTGTGTAATCCCATCAACGGCCAACATCCAGAGACTTAAAAGTGAGCTCCCAGAAGTGCGCAGCCGCAATATCTTGTAGCCTACTTCTCCCTCTGGGAGAAACTGGCAATCTTCTGAGAGTTTCCTGCCCACATGGGACAGCCTTGCAAGCTTCCCATGGTGTATTCATATGCAAAATCCACTAACAAGCTGGATCTCATTCCCCTGACCCTGAAAGAGCCTCCAGTGCGACATCATTGGGAGGGCCGAGTCGAGAGAGACTTCTAAAATCTCAGGGAAAGGACGAATGGAGAGGTTACTGAGCCCGCTCGAGAAATCAATGATTAACCTTTAGCAACATTTTAGTGATCTCGGATCTCACATAGAAGGACTTAATGACTCCTGGGTGAAATACAAAAATTTACACACTCTTTCCTCTAAGGAAACTTTCTTGTAGCATTTTCAGCAGTTTTTCATAACAAACAATACAAATCAATTATTTCAGTTCTGCTTTAAGGCAGGTGTTGGGGTTCAGGATGGAAACATCTGAAATATGGTAGTGGGAAGGTGTAATGGTGGTGGGATTATTGATGTTTGAATATAAATGTAATGAAATATTGTGAGCTACTTTATTTTTAAAGAAAGAAGAAAAAAGATTATTTCTGCCTACTGATACACACACAAAGGAAGATTGCAGCAGATCTGCCATAGAAGAAGTCAGTGAGCAGAGTATTTGTTTCAACATAGCTCTCTTGTCATCTGTGGTTCCTGGTGCCAAAACACAAACCTCCTGCTTGAGTTATGTCTCCTGCAAACCAGAGGGAGATTCACTGATGCTTCTTAGTCCCTGATCTAGGAGAGGAGCTGTGAGACAGGACTCTGCAGCTCAGAATCTACAATCATTTTGTCAACAATGATTATTTTAATTCTTAAAAACATCACAAAAATCATTTGGGGCCTCTGTAGCCATAGCAAGATATAGGTTGAGTCTTTCCAATCGCTCAGAGTTCATACACAGTCTTGACACTTGCAACCATTTGTCTCCAAGTTTAATTCTCAAAGGAAAACTCAAGACAGTTCCTGTGACTTTGCCAAAGTCCTTTCCCCAAGGGAATGTTAACCACAACTGTTGACAGTGTAAATTGATAGCCAGCCACATAAAGATTTCCAAGAAGGAGTTTTAGTAAAAGATGAGAGGCACAAACAAGCCTCTTTCTGCTATTTTCCATTAATTGGAAAAGTTTAGACTTTCTCCAAAACCTTCCTATCTGAAAAAGGGACTGTTTTGCTTTAGAATACAAAAATCAAATCAAATCAAATTAAATAAAAAATAGACTTTCTTAAGTTGTAATTTATTACCCAAGATCCCATCTATTTTCCCTACTTTCCTCCCTCCCTTTCTATTTCTGTAAGCATATCTATTTCACAAGCTAATTTTACTTTACCAAAGTGCTCTTTTGTTGTCCTTTTGGAATTCATTAGGCTCAAGGAAAAAACAGAATATATGCACTGATTTAGAATAAATGGAATGGACAACCTACAATACCCTTAAAAGTTTGCCCATGAATAAGTAGAAATCTTTGTAAGACCTGGAAATTTATGAAATGGCAAACTGGAAGAAAAATGGATTTCTGTTTCTGTTCTGATTCTGAACATTATGTTCTTTATTCATATTATCTGCCTTTTAACTACAATACAATCATACACCATTCATGCTCATCAACAGACATACATTTTATATAAATATGTGCAATAATAATGTCAGATTCTTTTCTTGCCGGTTAGTATGCTGTAACTTGTAATGGGAATTTAACAACAAAGGCATTTACTTAAGGGACCCCATGTGCTAATTAACTTTGATATAAATAACCCACAATAAAAAGGTGGAGAGTAACTGATGGAATAAAATAAACAGAGAAACGGGACTTAAAAAGAGAAGGGGCAAGTGAAAACGAACAAAATGACTGGAAGACAGCAGGTCTATTTTAAGTCTGCAGGGCAAAGAAAGGACAGGTATTTTAAAGCTTAATTGGATTGTTTTAAATAACAGCTAGATTCTATACTTCAAAACTTGGAAGAGTCAGGAATAAGACCAGCCTCTTGGCTATAAATCAGAGGAACTAGGAAACTAAGATATAGAACAGTTAAAATGAGGCTGGACAGATAGTACAGCAGAACAGATAGGGCACTTGCCTCGAATGTGGCTGACCTGGGTTTGATCCCAGGCATGCCATATGGTCCCTCAAACATGCCAGGAGTGACCCCTGAGCATGGAGATAAAAGTAAACCTTGAGCACCACCAGACGTGCCCCCCAACAGAACCAAAACAGTTTAGAAAGGGAAACCGTGGTGAAATCTAGAACCTCTGGGTACTGGAAAGTTTTGGGGTCTTAAGGACAGCAGAATATGAGTTCTAATTCTGTCATCAGCTGTGAATGCAGCTTTCTTCCCTAGAAGCAATATTCTAACTACAATATGGGAACCCAAATGTCTGTTTCACCAAAGGGAGCTGTAAGTTACAGGGAGATTTGTACCAAGTTCTTAGTACATTATTCAAGTGAGTTATGCAAATACTGCTTCAAGACTCCATCACTCAGCGAGAGAAACTGAATAAAATGAATCAGAAAGTCAAGTTTACCTGCAAGAATGGCATTGTTTACTAGACACCAATGTGATGGGCCAGAGAGCAATAAGGGAAGCCGGTGAGACTGGGGATAGACTAGCGTCTCTTTGGGAAAAGAGGAGCAAAGCTCTCAGAGGACCATTTTATACTTTGTCAATGAAAAAAGCATTTTCTTCTTCTACCCTTTCTTTTCTGCAGAGTCTCCTGCCCCTGCACCTGGCTGTCTTCACTGGAGCCCCTCAGAGGGGGGCAAGTTGAGTTTCCCTCCCTGCCCTGAACAGAACCCCGGCAGCTGAAGACCTCTGGAACCCAGTCACAGCCATGCTCAAGGCCACTCTCCACATGTTCAGATGAGCTTCACACATGAAAGAACCAGCAGAAGAACCCAGGTGTGTGAGACCCGGGGCTGAGATCTCCAAGCCTGCTCGGATCGGGACTGGGCCTCCTCCACCCAGATCCCCCATTTTCCAGTAGCTAGGCAGTCACACCCACAAACTGCCCCTGGTAGCCGTGTATTCCCATCAACAGCCAAAATCCAGAGACTATAAAACCAATCTCCTGGAGCCTGGCAACTCCCCGTGGTGTATTCAATATGCCTAAAACAGTAACAATGATGGGTCTCATTCTCCTTACTCTGAAAGAGCCTCCAATGCGGCACTGCTGGGAAGAATGCGTAAAGAGAGGATGCTAAAATCTCAGGGGTAGAACGAATGGAAACATTACTGGTGCCCACTCAAGCAAATCCTGGCCCAAAGAACAGGACATTTTCTGAGAGACAGAGCATCTTCTCACTCCTGTGCCAGAGTGATTCCCAGTTCTTCCTCCCCTATCATCTCTCTCCCAGCTTCATTTCCTTTATATCCAGAGAATATGCCTAGTTCCACATTCTTCTTTCTCTAAATTCAAATCATTTTTCCAAATATCAGATTTTGGAAGAGAAAGAATAAGAACCCTCTAACTTTGACTTTTTTTTCTTTTTTTTTGCTTTTTGGGTCACACCCGGAGAAGCACACGGGTCACTCCTGGCTCATGCACTCAGGAATCACCTGAGTGCTCAGGGGACCATATGGGATGCTGGGATTCGAATCCGAGTCGGCCGCGTGCAAGTCAAACGCCCTACCCACTGTGCTATCACTCTAGCCCCTCTAACTTTGACTTTTAAGTGTTCCTTTGTGCTATGAGAAACATTTTTCCAGTTTCCCAGAGAAGCTCATTAGGAGAAAATTAATTACAGTATATACAAACAAAATACTGACTTCTTAAAATATGTGGGGCTGTTTTTTAAGGGTTTCAATGGTAGAAATAATCAGAATGGATTTATTCTCACCCTTATTCAAACATTTCAGAAGTTTAGTCCTGATCACCAGGCAAAATTATTAAAACATTTATTTTTTGTTGATTATTTCCTTTAATTTTAAAAATATTTTAGTTTTTGTTGGGGGTCACAGTTGGTAGTGCTCAGGGATTACTCCTGGCTCTGTGCTCAAGAATCACTATTGGTGATGCTCATGGGATCATATGGGGTCCAGCTCCTCTAAGTGTTTTTGAAGTGATGGACAGGCAAGCCACTAAATAATCAATGAGCTTTTATGATTAGATATAATTCCCTGATAAAATCAAATACAAATTATAGTTTTTGTATATAAAATTTTAGCACTAGTTCATGAATGTGAACATGAAATGTTAAGAAGTAAAAGAACAAAACAAAACAAAAAACTGGGATGTTGAGGTTAATTAGCAAATCAAATGTTTGGTTTTTCTCTACTCATCACAAATACCTGTAATTTCCATATGGGCCCTTGTTTTGCCTTCATATATTCTACTAAACAGTAATTAATAGATAGGGAAAGATTTTGATGATACACTACATTATCTGTCAGTTGATACTGGCATATGTGACACAGCCAATCTATGTGACAACAAACGATTCTTTTTTGGTTGTCCCCAGTAATAAAGGCTTCACCCTCTAGCAAAGAAACCAAAATGATTCATCATATCATTGCAAAGTTCTCATGGAACAAGAAGACTTTAAAAAAAAACTGATTTTACACTTGTCATTCTGGCACTCTGCACTGATAGGTTTAGTTCCACATCTGAAATAACCTTTTCCACGTCTGTGAAACCACTTTTTTACAATTTTGACAAATTACTGATATCTCTTGAATTTCCTTTCTCGTAATCATCCCACTACTCAGAAAAAGGACGTGGAGCTCCATATTTGAGACTTGGTGCTACTAGATTCTTCCTTTCGCTGCCATGTAGAGTTTTCTGTGGGGCCTTTTGCTCTCTTCCCTGCCCCTTGAGGTACATAGCTGAGGAGAGAGGTTTCTGGAGGACAAAAGTGGCAGAGCTATAACGGGAAGAAATGCAGTGACCACAGACCTCTGGGTCTGCTTGAAGGAAGGATAGGGAGCATTACATCAGTTTTTGTAGAGAGACGTTCTCAGTCCACCCTATTCTGGACAGCAGGGGGGAAAGGGGGGATTTATGAGGAAATGATTAGAAGAAAGGGAGGGAGAGGAGAAAATGCTTAGCCCCTTTGAAGTACTCACTACCCCTTCCGGTGAGCCTCACACAGCAGGCACCATGGAAAGTGCTCTGTGCTGAGCTCTGAGCCTTGTCCCAGGCATGCTCTGGACTTGCTGACCAACTGAAGAAACAAACTGCAAGTGCTAAGCCTCCTTCATGTCTTTCCAAGTGTATTCATTAGTTCAACAAGATAAATACTTGTTGAGCCCCTGTTCTATGCAAAATCATTTAAAAAAATTTTTATTAGTGAATCACTGTGAGGTACAGTTACAGACTTACAAACTTTCGTGCTTGCGTTTCAGTCATACAATGATTGAGTACCCATCCCTCCACCAGTGCTCTTTCTCCACCACCACTGGTCCCAGTATCCCTACCCCACCCCACCCCACCCCACCCCATCTCTGCAGCAGGGCATTCCCTTTTGTTCTCTCTCCCTTTGTAGTTTGCAATAGAGGCATTGAGTGGCCATTGTGTTCAATCTATAGTCTACATTCGCATCTCCCAAACCAAGCTGGTCCTCCAAATACCCTTTACTTGGTGTTCCCTTCTCTATCTGAGCTGCCCTTCCCCCCAGCATTTGACGCCGGCTTCTAAGCCATGGAGTAAACCTCCTAGTCCTTATCTCTACTATTCTTGGGTGTTATTCTCCTATTCTGTTACTTTATATTCCACAGATGTGTACAATCTTTCTATGTCTCTCCCATTCTTTTTGACTCATTTCACTTAACATGATACTTTCCATGTTGATCCATTTATATGCAAATTTCATGACTTCATCTTTTCTAACAGCTGCATAATATTCCATTGTGTAGATGTACCAAAGTTTCTTTAACCTGTCATCGTTCTTAGGCACTTGGGTATTTTCCAGATTTTGGCTATTGTAAACAGTGCTACAATGAACATACAAGTGCAGATGTCATTTCTACTATACTCTTTTGCATCTCCAGGATATATTCACAGGAGTCATATAGCTGGGTCAAATGGGAGCTCAATGGATTAAAGACCTCAACATTAGAGCAGAATACATAAAATATACTGAATACAAGGTTAGCAAAACCCTCCATGACATTGAAGCTAAAAGTATCTTCAAAGATGACACACCACTGGCGAAGCAAGTGAAAACAGAGATTAACAAATGGGGCTATCTTAAACTAAGAAGCTTCTGCACCTCAAAACAAATAGTGACCAAAATACAAAGACAGTCAACAGAATGGGAAAGGATATTCACCCAATACCCATCAGATAAGGGGTTGATATCAAAGATATACAAGGCACTGGTTGAACTCTACAAAAAGAAGACATCCAACCCCATCAGAAAATGGGGCGATTAAATGAACAGAAACTTTCTCAGAGAAGATATCCTAATGGCCAAAAGGTACATGAAAAAATGCTCTTTATTCTCACTAATCATTAGAAAGATGCAGATCAAAACAACAATGAGATATCAGCTCACACCACAGACTGGCCCACATCCAAAAGAACAAAAGCAACCAGTGTTGAGGCGGATGTAAGGAAAAGGGACTCTCCTTCACTGCTGGTGGGAATGCTGACTGGTTTGGCCCTTTTGGAAAATAGTTTGGACAATTCTCAAAAAATTAGAAATTAAGCAAAGTCATTCTTGAGAAGGCAGCAAAGTGCTTGGGTCTAAGCAGTGAGAATAAGCAAATTTCCTTGTGGAACTTTATTTCTATGTAAATAAACAAGTATGTCATAGGTCAGCTAGGACAGTGATAGGCCAGACAGAACATGATAGGCAGGTGGAGTGTATCAGAAGGAGTAATTTATAAATGGTCAGGAAAGGACTCACTGTTTAGATGGACAGTGAAAGAAGTTCAGGGAGTTTAGTGTAGATATCTTGAAGAAGAGTGTCCCTGACAAAAGAGAACATCAGGTGCAACATCGCTGAGATAGAAATATGCTTTCACTGTCTAGGAACCACATCAAAGCCAATGTCTACAACACAATGGTGGAGAAGTTGGGAGGAAGTCATAGTAGATAAGGTTACAGGGGACCAGCTCAAGTGTCTCTATCCCAATTCTGCTTGCACAGTAGAATCTCCCTAAGGAAATTTTGTTTTTAATTAATTAATTTTTTAATTGAGTCACCATGTGGAAAGTTACAAAGTTTTCAGGTTTAACTCTCAGTTATACAATGCTCGAACACCCATCCCTTCACCAGTGCACATATTCCACCACCAAGAATCACAGTATAGCTCCACTCCACCCCCCACACCCCTAGGCCCCCCCACCCCTAGCCCCCCACCCCGCCTGTGTAACTTATAAATTTCACTTTACTTTCACTTTGATTACATTCAATATTTCAACAAAACTCACTATTATTGTTTGGAGTTTCTCCCCCCCTAAAGTCGGACCTGCTGAAAAGGAAGCATTTGATAATTTGTTTTTAAGGAAATTTTCTTAAGTGTCAGTGACTGAGCCTAAATCACGATGGATGAAATCATTATCTCTGGAGTTGGGGTGTGAGATAAAACATTCTTTAGTTTCCTAAATGATTGAATATTAGGGACTATGTGTATATGTAGGTTATACATGTATACGTAGATGTTTGTGAACAAAGAAGTGACACATTTAATCTCTCAGCTCTAAAAAAGACAATCAGTTGAATGTAAGCTGAGATATATATATAGACTTACACCCTCATAAAAGAAATGGAAAAACATTTTCAACAAATAAATTCATTAACAAAGATAAGTTCATAGACACAGGGCAACCAATGATAAAATGAGACCCAAGCATTGACAAAGCTTGTATCACAAGATGACAGTGGGAGGGGGAGGGTTTCCGCGGGGCGGGGGGGGGGGAATAGAGATACCAGTAAGCCTGGAGCAAATTCAGTACCAAAGTGGATCAAGGTGGACTCTGAGATTGCACAGGGTTAGATCTGAGGCATAGAGCTGCCAGTGGTGTGAACTCAGAAGATTAGATGACAGTGTTAAAGTTCTTTATCCAGGAAGGGGGATAATAATGTGATCTAGTCATTGAATATATCAATGAATCATCTATTAGAAGGGTGAATTTAAATGTTTTATCTTCTGAACAATAACTAACTTAGCATGTGATATAGAGAATTAAGATATTACATAAAGTCAAACTGAAGAAATGTCAGAGACACTCTAATTCTTATTATCTCTCACAATTTTGATATAGCCCAATCTGATCTTACTTGAGGACTTCACAACTTGTGCTGTTAAAATTATTTCTGGTTCTGGGAACCATAACCAAACATTTTCTTCTCAACTGACTTCCTGAGTTTATTTAATGCATCACTGGTTATATTAAATAAACTTTTACAAAGACACAAGGATTATTTCTCACTTTTGAAGACATTATTTTATATAATTTAAAAACTTATGGACAGATTTCATCATGGATTCACATTTCCTAGATGAGTAATACTAATCTTCATATAAACTATTTTAAAATATGAGCAATAAATTACACGGGCAAAGGTCAAAACAAAAAGCTTAGATAGACATTGTCTTTTAAGATATACTAATATTCTCTTAGTCAATAGATAGACATTGTCTTTTAAGATATACTAATATTCCCTTAGTCAATAGTGAACAATTGCAAACTAACAGTTATTTCTGCATAACCCAAACTGCACAATTAATGATCTTTGAAGAAAAACTGAAACCTCTAAATTTATATCTCCTCACAAAAACATGACTCTATTTTAAGATATCCCAAAGCTCTTCTTCAAGATAGTTTATTGTATATCATTTTTCTTATGAGAAGGACTTTAATGGAAAATATCATTCGTCAACAATCAGTACTTTAAAACTCAGAATGTCTCATTTCTAAGAGAAAGTTTTTTTAGAGAATCTCATATTTATTCTCATGCAAAGAAAGTACTTGTGACTTGGTCTTTATAAGGTCTTTGTTCAACATATTTCTGAACCTATTTCTTTAGTAGGTAAAAAAATATTTATGACAGAAATATCAAACATTGTCCCTGGTGTTCATAAATACTCCACTGTATTGTCTGGAATGACTTATCTCAGTCCTGACTGTGGGCTCAGATTTACTGTACAGTTCATCAACTTCCCAGCATGATGGATAATGAACGTTTCATTTACATCGCTAATTGCCAAGCCATGGTTCCTGCAACCTTTAACCCGTATGCTTTATCCCATTATCACCATATGTCAATATAATTGCATTTAACATTCCAAATGATAAACTTTCTTCTTGAGAAATATCTTTCACAAAGAATTCGTGTGGGGACTGCTGATAAAATACATGTCTATTACAAGAAACGACAAAGCAAACCAGAACAGATAGCAGATTCTCAAAACAAGTAAAATTCACCTTTGGTCAACTACCCATAATTTCATAGGGGGAAGGGTATTTTCATAAGGAATCATCTTTGGAGCTTTTAATTCAACAAATTCAGAAAACTAAATGACCAGAGTAGTATAATTTTTGGAAGTATGTGGTATCACCCCCCCCAAAAAAAAACCTTTTAAGAAACTGGTTAGTGATAACTACATGTCACTGTCACTGTCATCCCATTGCTTTACATGATTAAATTTATTTTCTGTCTTATTTGATTGTCACACAAACAGTAACAGAATAATTTCCTAGCATCACTATTTTAGATTTAAATATATTCAAGAAAGGAGAGAAAAATCAAATATCAAAATCCTAATCTGAAAGAAAAGTTGGCTGACCACATTTTGGGCCACCATATTTTATATTCAAAATTTATCTAAAAGTAGGAGCCAGAGTGATAGCACAGTGGGTAGGGCATTTGCCTTGCACACAACCGACCCGGGTTCTATCCTCAGCATCCCAAATGGTCTCAAGCACCAACCAGGAGTAATTGCTGAGTATACAGCCGGGAGTCACCCCTGAGCATTGCTGGGTGTGACCCAAGAAACAAAAAAAAACCCAAAAAAACAAAAAAAAGTATCTAAAAGTAAGGCATAAGAGGAAGCTAAAACAAGGATGGATTGGGGCAGGTAATGGGCAGAATTTGCACAAAGATAGACTGAGACAGACAATGGAGTGGGCATTATGGAGGTATGAGAGATGATGCCAGGGGCATCTCCCAGAGACAGACTGCACTGCAAATTAGCAGGAACTTGCCACCTTGACCTCCAATGTGTCCAATCAATGATAAATATTTCCACAGGCTTTTTATACCACACAGCTAAGTTTTATCAGTGACATTTATTTTTTCCTAATCTCTATGGCTGACCCTTCAACAAATCCTATAAGCTATAACCCAAAAATGTATTTCCAGTTTGCCTGATATAGTTCTGTAGCCCTCCATCCTAAGTAAGTCACTGCCATTTCTTCCTGGTCATGAATAGAATACTCTAGTCCACCTCTTTTGTTTGTCTTTTTCTCTTTTTTTTTAAATCAATTCTCAGTCATGTCTCACTCACTTACAGTTCTCATACAGCTGCTTTTGTATTTAGAATAAAATCCAGCTGTTTACTCTGGTCTGGGGTCATCTGACCTGACCCCTGTCCAGCACAACCTGTCACTCTCATACCCATGTTTATTCTGACCCACTCAGTTCCCAAAGGATGTTTAACACATTTCTTGAAAGTACCAAACTCTTCCCTTTGGAATTGCGATATTCTTACTTTTAGTCCCACAAAACCCAGAACTTTGCGGAACTTTATGACCTTGAAATCTAGGCTCACAGGGACCCAGGAGCAGAGATCCTCTGCCTGCTTCCCCCAGTATCCGGCAGCTCAGGGGTCACGCCCATAAACCACCTCCTGCTGGCACCAGAAAATCTCCTCATCGGCCACCCTCCAGAACTCACAGCTGCTTCTCCCGGAAGGGAGCATAAAATGAGGCCTCCATAACCATGCCACCAGACTCCGCACCAGGCTGTTTTCATTTGGGGCACCCCAGAGGGGGGTGAGTGAGAGCCCTCCCTGACCCAAGGGACACAGCCCCGGCAGCTGACCTCTACTCTCCAACCACCACTACGCTCCAGGCTGCTTTCCACATGCTTGGGCCAAGCTTCACTTATGAGTGAGCATATTCCTAAACCAACAAATCATAACACGCTCCCTATTCATTTTCCATAATTATCACACCATATTTGATTGGAGGCAAAATGGCGCCGATATGCCACCCAAACCTCTCACGCTCTTCCGAACCAGCTCACCATCTCACCTTAGACAATGGGCGGCTCAGCACGCCAGGCATGGAACTCTATGCATGATCCCTGCTGGAACTCTACGCATGATTCCTGATGGACATCGCCAGCTGTTTTGCAAGATTCGGACAGAATGGCATCGGCAGGGTATGGACAAGCTGCAGCGGCAGCCGCAGCATCACAGCCTGCCTGGCTGGGCTGAGTCACAAGGTGTGGGACATAGAGCCGTAGCAGCAGTGCACGCAGTGGCTCATCCACTGTGGGGTGCTGTCAGCCAACCACCGGGGGACCTGGGACCTGGTGCAGGTGTTTGACCTGGCACAAACCCACCGAAATTGGGTCCTGCTCTACCAGCTTCTCAACAACCTCTGGGCGCACTCCATCAACCTCAAGGAGATCAACCTGAGGCCGCGGATGTCCCAGGTGCTGCCCAGAGATGAAGGCAGGTACATGTTTGTCAGTGTGCAGATCGTTACAACATGCCACTCGACCAAAAGCTTACATTCGGTAGACTGGGAACACTTGTAAAGGTGATTAGAGGCCACCCCAAAAGCCTTCATCTCTCTCGGAGAGCTGGGCAAGCTACCGAGAGCATCCTGCCTGCATGGCAGAGATTGGCAAGCTACTCGTTACATACTTGATATGCCCCAAACAGTAATAATGACGGTCCTCATTCCCCTGATCCTGAAAGAGCCCCCAATACACCATCGGGCTACACTAGCACGTGACAGGGATTACTGGAGACGTTACTGGCGCCCACTCAAGCAAATAGATGAACAACAGGATGACAGTGACAGTGACAGTGAAAGTCTTCTCTTACTGGAGTGCATTCTTATATGTAAACTTAAAATAACTTTCTCCAGAAATTCTATACAACCTTCCCATATAATGTAAATTAGGTTATATAATCATTACATTTTTCTCATGGCAGCATCCTATACTTTTTTCATATTAGATTAAAAGACATGTTCATCTGTGTGATTGTTTACTGTCTAGCTTGCCCACTTGACTGAAAGTGCCAAGATGATAAGAATTGTGTATATTGCATCTACCTCTCTCCCTCATAGTTAACACATGGTGGATAGAATTGATGAAGGAGTCAGACTGGCTCTAATCAATAAAGAGTGCAACAAAGAAGACAGAGGTGCTAGAGTCAAGATAGAAAGATAAGGATACTGAGAAGAGTCAGAAAATAACAGGAAAGACCAAACAAACTTCAGGATCTACGCAGGTGAAGTGACAAAAGGATTTCCAGGATGGGAATGAGTGAGTGGGTGATCAATGTCTCTTTCAGGGAAGGCATTCAGCACTTCTCATCAACTTAGAGAGGCAGTAGCATAGACTCTGAACCAAATTCTGCACCTTCATATTTTATGATTT
Organism: Sorex araneus; assembly: GCF_027595985.1. Classification (NCBI taxonomy): domain Eukaryota; kingdom Metazoa; phylum Chordata; class Mammalia; order Eulipotyphla; family Soricidae; genus Sorex; species Sorex araneus. The sequence continues at coordinate 89,240,960 of NC_073302.1, read as the reverse complement.
GGGTAAAGTTTTGAGTCTTTCTGTGCCACACTTTCTATAGCTGAAAAATGAAAATAACAAGAGTAGCTTTTCTCAGAGACGTTAGAAGAATTAAGAGTTTGATTTTTGTATGACACTTTGAAGAGGGTCTGCTGTGTGTTAAGTTCCACATAAATATGCTTTAATAAGACAATTTTTCAAGTACAGGCATTATAGTTTGGTTTAGAAGTATTTCCTTGGAAATGCCCTGCCACAGTGGCAGGGTAGGGTGGGGGGAGACGGGAATGGGGAGGGTAGGAGGGATGTTGGGTGTACCAGTGATGGAGAATGGGCACTGGTGAAGGGATGGGTTCTCAAACTTTGTATGGGGGAAACATGAGCACAAAAAATGTATAAATCTGTAACTGTACCCTCATGGTGATTCACTAATTAAAAATAAATAAATTTTAAAAAAAGACTAAAAAAAAGTATTTCCTTGGGTATTACTGCTTTATACCTAATGAATTATGACACATATAAGTAGTGGTTCAATATACGCTGAGATCAGTAAGCAAAGACTTTGAATATTAGCAGCGATACATCCCAGTAACCACTAATTACACAAGTTGTCTGAGAACTCAAGATACTGAAAAGCATCGGACAGCTTAATGGCTGGTTCGAATTGCATGAGTGATATGGTGGAAAGAGAGCCAGGCCAGAATATGGAACCATGGACCTGCACTACACACCTGGGTGATGATGACAAACCTCCATCTCAGATTGCTGCTATCCAAAGAACTTGTGCTCAACAAGATCTGACTTAGCTCTCCAAATTTTGTGCCTTACATTTTCTTAATATCTAAAATACCCAAAGCTGTGGTCAGAGCAGTAGTATAGCAGTACTTTGTACTTAGCTGGCATGAGTTAGATCCCCAAGACCCCATAGAGTCCCCTGAACTTGCTAGGAGTGACCTCTGAGCGCAGAACCAGGAGTACACCCTGAACACAGCCAGATGTAGCCCAAGACAAAAATAAACAAAACACCCAAGGCAGAGAGGCTAGAGATTTATCTCAAAAGCTATGGTACAAGAAAAGCGGGCATCACTGACCGAGACTGAAACCCCAGCTGCAGAGGCTCCTGGGCATTGTCCATAGCACTGGGGACTCCAGGACCACTGGGTGCCTCTGACAGACCCTGACACCACAGCACCTGCACAGAACCACATTCAATGGACCTAGCATTTCACAGCAGGCTTGGCTGGCGAAGTGTTGCTGGTAGAAGCCTCCACACCCACTGAGCACGATTGGGAGTCTCCCAAGTTAGCTATTCAAATAAGACACCAAAGAGGTGCATGGGACATTGTGGTGATTAAACAGAGAGGCAAAGCACAAAGTCAGAAGCAAAGCAGACTGCACATAAGCCAGGTCTGCTTTTGCATCCCTTACCCAGAATTATTGAGACCTGAGGATTTGCCAGACAAAGATGTGAGAGGAAGGCTGGGAGGAAGTGCCAGCACCAGGGACTGGGGTGGGGGGCTTAAACATCTGTCTGTGCCAGCAGGCTCATGAGATAAGGAATATCTCTTGACATTTTCAGCAAAAAGAAGGTTCATGTAAGGTTCCAGGTAGGAAATCAAAGTGACTGGTAACCTTACCAGCAGACACCTAATGTGTAGTGTAGCTTATATCACTGAAAATACAAGATAAAAATATGATATCTGAATAATGCTATGTTTTTGCATATTTTCAGCCCCTTTAAGCACCCCTCACACAAACAAAAAAAGAAAGCACAAAATTATTGAGTTATAAAGTACACCAAGAGCCTGATTTTCTCTTCATAAAAGCTCCTTCCTTCCTTCCTTCCTTCCTTCCTTCCTTCCTTCCTTCCTTCCTTCCTTCCTTCCTTCCTTCCTTCCTTCCTTTCTTCCTTCCTTCCCTCCTTCCCTCCCTCCCTCCCTCCCTCCTTCTTTCCTTCCTTCCTTCCTTCCTTCCTTCCTTCCTTCTTTCTTCCTTCCTTCCTTCCTTCCTTCCTTCCTTCCTTCCTTCCTTCCTTCCTTCCTTCCTTCCTTCCTTCCTTCCTTCCTCCTTCCCTCCTTCTTCTTTCTTTCTTTCTTTCTTTCTTTCTTTCTTTCTTTCTTTCTTTCTTTCTTTCTTTCTTTCTTTCTTTCTTTCTTTCTTTCTTTTCTTCCTTTCTTCTTTCTTTCTTTCCTTCCTTTCTTTTCTTTCTTTCTTTCTTTCTTTCTTTCTTTCTTTCTTTCTTTCTTTCTTTCTTTCTTTCTTTCTTTCTTTCTTTCTTTCTTTTCTTCCTTTCTTCTTTCCTTCCTTCCTTCCTTCCTTCCTTTCTTTCTTTCTTTCTTTCTTTCTTTCTTTCTTTCTTTCTTTCTTTCTTTCTTTCTTTCTTTCTTTCTTTCTTTCTTTCCTTCCTTTCTCCTTTTTTTGGGGGGCTGCCTGGTTGTGCTTAAGGTCTACTCAAAGCCTACAGGAGTATGGAGTGCTGACCATTAAATCCAGGGTTCCTATGTACAAAACCTAAGCCCCAGCTCTTTGAGTTATCCCCCCCACCCAGAGTCCCTTCCTCAGAAATTCTTAATCTCATCCACTGCCTCTAGCACTATTCACTCTGCTTGCTTTTCTACTTCTTAGTGATTGGTGTTCCAGAATGCATGACCCATCCTTTGCTCCTGAGTCCTGGTGGTTGTCTGGCCCTCTTGGATTTTCCTCACGGTCTTCATCTATTCCCTTGCCACAATGCTTTGTGTTTGTCTTCAGGTAAGCATATCTCAGGGAAAGGTGGCCTGGTGCCACCTTAGGATATCAACAAATATTGTCCTGTACCTAATCCCTGTTTGTGGGTAAATAATATTAATATTTGATGTACTTTGTAGAGGCACACAGGAAGTCAGCCCTCCCATCAGTGCTCTTTGATGATGATTCAGGATTGGAAATGCAGTCCCTGGTGAGCCAAAGCAATGAGAGGAAGAGAAACAGGCAGGAAGGTTTGAATGGTCTCAAAAGATTTAAAACAAAACAAATGTTGAGCTGACCTTGAGACAGGCAAGCAGAAGAGAATTCTCAGGTGAGAATTTCAGGTTTGCTGCCTAAAAAATCTATGGCTGGTCATTTTCTAGCCTCCACTTTCTACTAAGCAACATAGAGGTATTATAATATGGGTTTGGTGAGCTTCCTGTTTTTAGCATTATTGATACTCCTTGCCATGGTCTTTTTTATGTCTAGTTCCTAGGTCTGTACTGTGATGCTTTGATTTTGGTAAGCTAACGTTCTCAATTTGCTTCAGAGGCCATATATGTTCATGTTGTTACCAGCATATGGTTCACTGTTTTTCCTTAAGAAGGCTGCTATCGCAGGACATCTATAAACATCTTTAATGAGTCACAAATCCTTCCTAGGACTAAATGTATGCAGCAGAACAACAGATAGATGGAATAATTTATCTAATCACTATCATCCTAAGTCTCTCTGTCCACAATGAAATTCATTTTTCACTTTGGCATCTATTTTCAAGACCCCAAAATATCATCCCATGTAATAGCCATCAGATCAACCTTTTTTTAACCCTAAGATTGTTATGTTCTGTGCACCTTTGGAATTTAATGGCAGTCCATTTTCCACATCCTTATGCAAATAACCACTGCTGACTCCAATCATGGCAAAAATCCTGAGGGACACCAATGGAATTTTACCACTCAAATTGGAATCCTTTATCCCTTCTCTTTGTTTCCTCCTGGCATAAAGTTCAAATACTTAGCTTCTGTGACCTTGCGTCTTTCCATTCCTTCTGCCTCATTTGTCATCACCATCACCCCTTTCCTGTACTCAAACCAAATCTCCCTAACTTATAACTTCCCAAACACTATTACTCCCCACACATATTTCCTCTGCCTATATAAAGCCATCTTTAAAGTAATGGATGACGTAAATTTTGGAATAAATGCAGCATCAAAACTCATGTAAGTAAGGGACACTTATGGGATTCATTATTACACACTGAATGTATGACTTCATAACAAATGGTTTAAATCAATTTTGGGGATACAGAGTCACAGAGAGAATGTTTTAGGTGCATTCTCCCATGATAGGGATGTGGGGCAAAACAGAGAATTTAACATTATCCTGTATAACATCATTCATTTCTCTCTCCATTCATAATCCTGCAGGGGTAAGTCAGCGATAGAGAAAGAAAGAAAAAGGGGAGGCACAGAGAGAAAGAAAATAGACTGTGGATTGTACCTTAACAATCCAGGAGGACAACTACAGTGTTCTCTCATGGGTCCAAGAGCCTCTGGGGGAGCCAAACATTTAGTTTCACAAAATCAAACAAACTTTTCATGGAATCAATGCAGTGTCAGTCTGGAAAGTTAACTCCATTTATTTCATGGGTATGGAACTTTATATTCAAGTAGTGCTCCTCAGAATTTCAACAAATCTCAAAGGCACTCATGTCAACTTTGAGTTGTGTCTTTACCCTTCTCAGTGATTAGGAGAAAGGGTCCTCTCACTCACTGCTGTGGAGATTCACTCCTGGCACTGAAGCCTCAACACTGCACCACTCAGGATGAGCTGTAATGAGCTAACTGCTGTGGCTGTGTGCAACCCCGAGCGTGTGTCTCTCTCTCTTTGACCCATTATTGCAGACTGAAAAACAAGCATGTTTTCAAATGGCACTATGAGCTGCCAATGATGTATCACCATCATATCTCATTATTCTCCACTAAATGTGATAATAATGTGATCTGTTAACATAAAAAAAGTTTGACTTCACAAAAGCAGCTGGAAATGGACAACCACAATATGCATAAATCTAACTCCTACCATCAGCTCCACACTGCTTGACACATATTGTTAGAAGCACCTCGCATTTGTGAGTTCTCTTAAGCAAAATACTGGCATTAGGTCTCAGCTGGGGCTGCACATCAGGCAGTTTAGGAAATATTCGATTCTCAGCAGAAGCCAGAATTTGAATTCCTTCATCTTTTAAGAATCATTTACCAGGTTTGGAGAGGATTAAGGCAGCTCAGGTGCTGCCACAGATAGAGCTGAGTTCCCATCCTCCATCGCTCTTTGATAACCAAGGATAAAGTGATCTTCACAGGGGAGAAAAGGAGAATTCTAAATGATACCAGCAGCAGAGCCTCAAAGAAACATTAGATCTAAGCTTGCATTGGTCAAAAGAAGGATGAGGAATGAGTTCTGAAGCAGCTACGTGCTGTTCTTGTCCGTGAGCCACAGTCACTAGCAGGACCCAAAGCTAGAATCTAGGTCTCTAGGAATTAAACAAACAACCCGAGGTGTGAGTTCAACTTCCTGATACTAGTACAAACTTCTGGTCCTCTGGATCCTTTTCATGACACTTCTAGCATTTGCTTCCATGGCTCTATCTTTGCTCTTAACACATTACTTATCAGTCTTTACTCTGCTGCTTCGTCTTTTCCCATAAAAAACAGCCATTGTTTCTGTTCGCACCACCAGACTCTCATTTGTTATTGCTAATAGATGCTGTGCATTGGCTAGATTGCCTGAGATAAAACTTTAAGTGTTTATAACTTAAAATGTCCAAAGTCAAATGCATTCTTTTCTTCTAGTTCTTTTGTCTCCCAGACTCCTCTCTGTTTATTGCTGATTGTATTTAACAGCATGATTCTCAATGGAGTCATGCAAATTAGAATCCCAGTGGCTCTTAGTAGTACACGCATGCAAGGTCTGAGGGGAGAGAGTCCCAGAGCCAGAAGGGTGACAGATTAGCCTATTTGAATGGAGAGGCTCACCTCGGAGCCTTCACAGCCACCGGGAGCAAAACTGAGATGCTCCGACCCCCTTAGGGTACACCATGTTTCCCTTCCTTCCCAAGAATCCCTAGAATTGGCTACAACTGAGAACACCAATTAGGAAGACAGATTTTTGTATCTGTCATATCATCTTTTAAAATTTGCTAAGAATTTCCTTTTCCAAAATACGAACTCAAAATTATTCTTCTGTACACTGTTTTGGCATAATCTAGTGCTTACTTTGCTATATCTTTTCTTGCTCTCATCACCTAAATGCTTTTTAATCTCTTTATTATTAGATTATATTGTTATCAGTCATTAATATTTTATCCTCCAACTTATTCAACTTAATAAAAATTTCTCATTATTTCTTGACTTAAAAATTTGGTGCCTTCTGGGCAAGCAAGTGAAAACAAAGATAAATAAATGGGACTATCTCAAACTAAGAAGCTTCTGCAACTCAAAAGAAACAGTGACCAAAATACAAAGACAATCTACAGAATGGGAAAGGATATTTATGCAGTACCCATCCGATAAAGGGTTGATATCAAGGATATACAATGCACTGGTTGAACTCCACAAGAAGAAAACTGCCAACCCAATCAAAAAATGGAGTGATGAAATGAACAGAAACTTTTCCAAAGAAGAAATCCGAATGGCTGAGAGGCACATGAGAAAATGTTCAACATCACTAATTATCAGAGCGATGCAGATCAAAACAACAATGAGATATCATCTCACACCACAGAGACTGGCCCACATCCCAAAAAACAAAAGCAACCGGTGTTGGCGTGGATGTGGGGAGAAAGGGACTCTCCTTCACTGCTGGTGGGAATGCCGACTGGTTCAGCCCTTTTGAACCTTTTGAATATGGACAATTCTCAAAAAGTTAGAAATTGAGCTCCCATTTGACCCAGCAATACCACTCCTTGGAATATATCCTGGAGAGGCAAAAAGGTATAGCAGAAATGACATCTGCATTTCCATGTTCATTGCCGCTCTGTTTACAATAGCCACAATATGGAAAAAACCAGAGTGCCCGAAAACAGATGATTGGCTAAAGAAACTCTGGTATATTTACACAATGGAATACTACGTAGCTGTCAGAAAACATGAAGTCATGAAATTTGCATATAAGTCGATCAACATGGAAAGTATCATGCTGAGTGAAATGAGTCAGAAAGAAAGAGACAGACATAGAAAGATCGCACTCATATGTGGAATATAAAGTAGCTGAGAGGTACAAGCTTACAATGTTGCGATTCCTGGCAGACATTTCTCTGGACTTAGTTACTAAAATACTAAAATACAGAAATCCAAAACTATGCCGCTGCTAGTGCGGCCTCCTGACCTCATATCTCTTCATTCTCAGCAATGGAAAACAAATTATCAAATGCTTTCTTTTCAGCAGATCGACTTTAGGGGGGAGAAACTCCAAATCAATAATAGTGAATTTTTTTGTTTAAATATTGAATGTAATCAAAGTAAAGTGAAAGTAAAGTGAAATTTACCAGTTACATATGCGGGGTGGGAGGCTGGGGAGGTGGGGAGAAGGGCGGAGGTATATCGTGATTCTTGGTGGTGGAATATGTGCACTGGTAAAGGGATGGGTGTTTGAGAATTGTATAACTGAGACTTTAACCTGAAAGCTTTGTAACTTTCCATATGGTGAATCAATAAAAGAATTAAAAAAAAATTGGTGGCTTGCAAAGTTTATTAGTATAATTTTGTATATGTTTCTCTTTTCCCCAACTTCCATTCATTTCATTCTTGGGGTTGAAAAACCTAAACATCTCACCTCATTCATTTTTTAAAATTTATTTATGGCTTAGTGACTTGCAATATTGTTCAGGATAGTGTTTCGGGCATACAATGTTCCATCAACATTCCTTCCACCTGAGTATCCACTTCCCTTAGCCATTGTCTCGGTGTCCCCTCTTATCCACCCTGCCCACTCCCATGATCTACAACTAGAGCCATTGTTTGGGTTAGACCTGTAGTATCTCCAGACTGGTAATGGCCTCCACAATTCTTCCTTAATTAGCACACACAAAGACACACACACAGACAGACATACACACACACAGACACAGACACAGACACAGACACACACACACACACACACACACACACACACACACACACACACACACTTTCTCTCTGGTATCTTTACCCACTGCCCACAGAAGAAAACTCTAAAACCATGATGTTCATAGACACAAGCTTCTCCATTCAGAATTTTCCATCCTTCCTATTTTGGCCATCTGTAGTCACCATGCTTTCTCATGCGCAGCCCTGGAATATTCTTCAAAGATGCCTTCAGCTCTTCAACCCAGCCTTTCTTCTTCCAAGAGTCTGCTTAAGAGTTTCTGACTTCTGAAGCCACCAGCAGCAACAGAAATGCATGTGCTTTTACCCAATGTTAAAATGCTTTCTGCAGTACACTATGACAGTCTCAGAACTTGGGACAATCTTTGAGAGAAGTCGTATTCTAAAGAGATTCACTCTTCATTGTCTTTACTGAAAAAAGAAGAGTCCAAAAGCTCAAAGTACCTAATGTGAACTGATTGATCTGGTCAGTTCAAACAGATGAGAAATATTTATTATGTTGGGTAAATTTATAATAAGCAAATGTATTATTTTATGATACTAAAAATACCTGGTGAATCTAATTAACAGTTATTATATTGAACTTTTAACTCACAATCCTTTCCATCTTATAAAATTTCTTGAAGTGACATGGTTAAATACTTGACTTTAAATCAGTTTTCTTCATTTACAAGGCATGTTCACTTACTAGCCATAAATCCTTAGGGGGAATTCAATTTTTTCATCTGTAGAATGGGGTATTCAGGAGAAGGAAAGTGTATTATGACTATTACCCAAAGGTTTGGATGAGGAGCTGCTGCTATGCCTGAACACAATATGGGGCTCTTTAAAAATGTGATTATTTATATCTTGGGAGAGCCTGGCGAACTCCCCGTGACATATTCATATGCCCAAACCACTAACAATGATGGGTCTCATCCCCCTGACTTTGAAAGAGCCTTCAATTCAGCACCGTTAGGAAGGACGAGTAAAAAGAGGCTTCTGAAATCTCAGGGCTAGGACGAATGGAGACATTACTGAGACTGCTCGAGAAAATCAATGATCAACGGGATGATGATGATGATGATGATGATGAACCAAATAATAATAATAATAATAATAATAATAATAATAATAATCCCTCAAAAATGTTAGCATAATCAAATGCTTGAGATGTGTTAGCTATTACAACTATTTTAATATGAAGATAATTATAATCTGAGCAGAGTTCCATGTGTGAGTATATATTGTAAGCATCATGGATCTTTTTTATAAAAAAGAACAAAGTTCATATATGCAGGTAGAAAAGAATAAGTGTTTGGCCTGTAGCTGGTATATAAGCATATCTGGTACATAAATCAGGTCCCAGTTCAATTTCTGTTTTATTGTTTTGAATCTCAGAGAAAGATGTATACACAAACTTCAAGATGAATTGCACTCGTTTAACTTACTGGAAAGGGCCAACACACTCTTGCAAGTGACTCTCTATCAGGAAAAGAACAAGACCTAGTAGAATTTAACGTTTCCTCTCAATTTCCTTCCACTCTTATATTTTTATATGAACAACTGACATTCCTACATTTATTTGGGAAATGTTATTAATTACAAAGTTTCCAGGAAAGCAGTCAAAGCTATAGTACAATGGGTAGGGTATTTGCCTTTTATGCAGCTGACCCAGTTTCAATCCCTAGGATCTGATAGGAGTAATTACTGAGTGCAGAGCCAAGAATAAGCCCTGTGAATCTCAAAAGAAAACCTTCAAGGCAAGATCCTTCCAACTACATTTCCAAAAATCCCAACAACCAAAAACAGAAATTCTGCAATTATTAAATTATTAAATATTATTAAATAACAATAAAACCCTATTTCAAAATGAGTAGAAGATCTGAACAGACATTTTTTTCAAAGATGACCAACTGAAGGTCAACAGACTCATGAAAATATGTCCATCATCTATTATATTAGAGAAGTGCAAATCCAAATGGTAGCAGGACTCACCTTACCCTTGTGAAAGTGGCTTTACCCAAAAAAGACAAAAAAACAATACTGCAGGGTGTCAAGAGAAGAGGACTCTCATACTCAATTGTTGAGGATGTAAACTAATGTAGTCATTATTGAGCATAGGCTGAAGACACCGTGAAAATTTGAAAAAATGGCTAGGGATGTGGCTGAAGGTCCAGTCAAAGCCAAGCATGTGTGATGTACTGAATATGATTTGCATCTCAACAATCTCCTATTTAGTTCAAGGCCTGACATACTAAAATCAGGACTCATTGACAGATTGATTAGTGATAAGTGAACCAACAATGGAACGTTGCAGAGCCATTAGTTGCAGTAAGCCTCACTGATATGGGAAATTTTTGTGCCCATAAAATAATTTATCATAATATTTTTTTTAATTTTTATTTTTTAAAAAATTTTATCAACATGTGGAAAGTTACAGAGTTCTCAGGTTTATGTCTCAGTTATACCGTATTCAAACACCATCCCTTCACCAGTGCCCATATTCCACCACCAAAATCCCCGGTATACCCCCCGCCCCCCACCCCAACTGTATAACTGATGAACCTCACTTTATTTTCTCTTCACCTTGATTACGTTCCATATTTCAACACAAAACTCTTGTTTGTGGGAGTTATATCCCCAAACAAGATAACCCTAATAAGGAGGCATTTGATAATTAGTTTTCCATTCAAAGATTGTATGTTTTCAGGTTTTAGAAAAGGTCACGCGGCTGCATACGCAGCCGCGCGGCTAGGATCTGTCCCAGTCCCGAATCCTGGAGCCGTGTTAGTTGCTGCTCAGTGTCGCCAGGGTTCCATCTGGAGAAGGTGTGCTGGCGGCACCTCCTCCCTCTGGCCCCCCAGTGTTGCTGGCCCCGATTCGGGTCCGGAGCATTGTCCGGGCCGCGTTGCTCACCAGAATGCCTGCCGCTTCTCTGTGGATTGTGGCATCAAGATGGCGCCAAGGGTGGGTCGAGGGCGTGACTTCCGGCGGCCGGGAACACTTGGAGTTTTGGGCTATCATAATATTTTACCAAGATTTCATCTTCATTGATATCTGTATTCTCGAACCCAAGAAATGAGCCATAGGAAATTCTGAGTTTTAGCACTTTGTATCTGATACAATATCATTTATTTTTTACTTCCTACACTCCTGCCCCCATGCCTGGCTTTCTTCACTGGGGGCCCTTGGAGGGAAGCAGGTTGAGTTTCCCTCCCCACCCAGAGCAGACCCCAGCAGCCAAAGACCTCCTCCACCCAGAAACCCCATTTTCCAGTAGCTAGGCAGTCACACCCACAAACTGTCCCCAGCGCTGTGTAATCCCATCAACAGCCAAGATCCAGAGACTATAAAATAAAGGTCCCAAAAGCAAGCAGCAGCATTTGCAGGTGACCTCTTATTGTCTAGTTCTCCCTCTCGGATAACCTGCCAAGCTACCGAGAACATCCTGCCCGCACAGCAGAGCCTGGCAAGCTACCTGTGTTGTATTCAATATGCCAAATACAGTGACAATGGTGGGTGTTATTCCGCTGACCCTGAAAGAGCCTCCAATGTGGCAATGTTGGGAAGGACGAGTAAAGAGAGGCTCCTAAAATCTCAGGGCTAGGACAAATGGATACGTTACTGGCACCCACTGGAGCAAATCTATGATCAACAGGATGAGAGTGATACAGTGATACACATCGACTAACCTGTTTCCTAGTCCTATTGACAGTAAATCTGCATTAAATTAAGTTAAGCAAAAAGTCCACAGATAAGCTTATGAAAATGAGGGAAGACTGGGCTTCCCAGATTTACTGAAAGAGCCTGTGTATTTGCCATGAATCAGGCCTGCTGAGAGAATAATGCTGAGCAGTCCATATGGCAGATATCAGATTTAGACACACAAGAAAAAAATTTTTTTTAATTCTTGAATTAATTGTGCTCTGTTTATTAGGAGTGACATCATATCCAGCAAGCATTCAAGACATGACATGGCTAGACATTCAACGAGCTCTCCTAGTACAATGAAAGACAATGACCAGACTTCCAAGTCAAGAAACTTACATTTTTTTAAATTTGAAATTCAAGCTTGTTAAGGATTTTTTTAACTTTATTATTATATTGTAAAACAGGAAACTGGAGATGATTGTCAAAATCTATTAGAACAAATAGTTAGAGACCCACAAATTTATCCATTTTAGATGTAGAGAATCTTCTTTCTGACACAAAAGACCACATTAATTTTTTTTAAAAAACATAGTTGGTATTGCAAATGAATCCCGATGGGAAAACAAAAATCTGCCCTTTAGTTCCACAAGGAGATTTCTCCTTGTTATGAGGAAAGTCTGAGCTCTAAAGCCCTCAGGAGCTAGACCACAGAATTCCATCACTGGGCTTGTTTACTTTCAATATCTCTGACTCTCTCACCTTCCTTTGTATCCGGGCTCAGATGCTTACTGCAGTGTTAGAAACCACTCAGCCTTTGAAAGCCAAGTCATGACACTGGCAGGACTCATGCAAGCCTTTTCCTCTGCCTGCCACACTTTCTTCACTTTCTCCTTCAATTAATAGGCAATTGTAACTGAGCAATGCAATCAATTGTCCTTGGCAGCCATTGTTTCTTTCCTTTACCCTGTGGTTTCTAGAACTTGTTACACAGTTGACTAATTTGTCCCACCTGACCAGAAGCAGTTCAGTTCTTTGGGCAACTTCTGTTTTTTTTTTTTTGGGGGGGGGGTCACACCGGCAATGCATAGGGGTTATTCCTGGCTCTGCACTCAGGAACTACTCCTGGCAGTGCTCAAGGAACCATATGGGATGCTGGGAATCAAACCCGGGTCGGCCGCATGCAAGGCAAACACCCTACCCGCTGTGCTATCGCTCCAGTTCCTGGGCAACTTCTGAATAGATGGCAGCTAATGGCATTTTAGCGATGATGGAATGTTCCTATAGTAAACAGCATGTGTTCTATTCTAGTATGTCATCTAACTCTCTAGGTTTTGTTATTTTTTCAGAAACTCCTGGTGCATCCAATGCTTAGAGTGGAGATGGTGCTGGGAATCGAGGACAGATTCAGTAGAAAGACAAAGGAACACAAACAGTCCATTTCCAAACTTGACTCAGAAGTATCTCACAGAGAGAGGAGGAAAGACTCCAAAAAGGAAAAAGAAAGCTTCAAAGCCAGGAAAACTTGAAGATGATAACTTCACAGAGGAAAGGCTGAGGCTGATAAGAAGGGAGAAGCTGGTCCAAACGCCTCAGGTAGGGCTGTGGGATCACCCAGGAGTGGTGCTGACCGCTATCACCTCCTGAAGATGATCTGTGAGAGCAGCCAAAATTGGGTGTCTGCTCCCAGAGTGAAGCAAGGGGACAGCAGTGCAGATGTGAGGGACTATGGCAGATCAGGGGCAGGTAGACGAGGGTGAGGGCCTACGGAGTTCTTCTCTATATGCCCCCCAGGTGATATGATTTGGGCAGGGAGAAATAAATCTAATGCTTGGGATCCAAAAGTGTCAATAAAATAATAGCTGCTGTGATCCCACCAGAAGTATTCCTATATCATGGCTTAAGTACATTGTAAGGATAGCTTATTTCTAACTGGCAAGTATTTTTCATGTTATTTTAATTTTGATCTTTTAGTAAATTAAAGGTCTCTTTCCCTTTTCTAGATTTGAACTTCATTACATTCTGTGCTGACTTGGGGCTTCATTTTTAATGGCATTTACCCTACTTTTTGTAATGTCCCCAAAGAGTGAGTCTTCCCATTTTATAGACAACTAAACTGGTGCTCAGAGTTAGGCAATTTTTCCAAAGTTAAAAAACTCTAAGAAGATTCTACCATTTAGAATCTGATCCACCCACATTTATGATCTATACAAGGGAGACAGAGAGAGAGAGAGAGAGAGAGAGAGAGAGAGAGAGAGAAGAGAGAGCCCTTGGGTCTTCATGCCTGAGATCAGAAGTGATGGTAACTTTGCAGGCTGAACAAACTCTGAAACAGCGGCTAATGAGCATATAGAGAGTAAAGTCAACAGTAATACTGCAAGGAGCAAGCCATAAAGTTGACATTTATTAATCAAAAAAGAGAAGAGAAGCAAAAGCCAGAAATGTGTTCTGTAAGGGCAAGGGGTTAGAGGCTTGAGAAATGTGAGTCTGAAGGTGACCAATAAGTAATAATGAGTAAAATGACATGAGCTAAGTAAGGTCCATTGTGCCTATCTAGAGACAGTCTGTTGCTGCAATAAAAACACATTTTGTCTTGGAAGTTTCTGGAACTGATTAGGAATAATGATTCTTTATTTTTTTTGTTTTTTAAATTTCTGATTAGGTTCTATTCAAGCAAGATATATTGTGAAGAAAGCAGAAACTCTGGGTGGCACTTACCTAAGTACCATAATTCTACTTAACTTGCCTTAGATTTAGAATCAAAGATGTTCTAATCAAAGGCCTATAGAGCATTGCAATTAATTTACCAAACCCTTATCTCACATACTTAGCTCACAACTTTTGAAACAGAAAGGGAAAACAAGGCTTAGTGGGGCCTACACAGTTAGTCTAATACATAGCTAAATCTAGGTCTAAAATTTCTGGGTCCAATCACTCCACCACCATCATTTGTTTGTTTGCTAAGGTGCTGGAGATTGAATCCAGGGCCTCAGGCATTGAGCGAACACTCTCTACCAGTGAACTATATCTCTAGCCCCTTAAATATCATGACTTTTAACTACTGCTTTATGATTCATTGTTCCACAGAGGATAAGTAATTTTAGCAAATCTGTTATTTCTTCTATTATTTTTCCAAAAAGAATAAATCTGTAAAGGTAACAGTGAACTTAGCAGCCAGGACTTAAGTAATTATAAATATCCACTGACTTCATGACAATGCATTTCTTTGTCTGGAGACAATCAAGGGTTGCTTTTGAATTTTCAATAAGACTACTATTTGTTTAGCACATACTGTGGTAGCAAGAACTATTAAGTGTTATAAATAACACTGAATCTTCCAAACAATTTTATGAAGCTGGTTTTCAAAGTTCTGTACTAGGATCTGGAGAGATAGTACAACAGATTAGGCACTTGCCTAGCACATAGCCAACCCAGGTTCGATCCCCAACTCTGCTTATGGTTCCCTGAGCCCTACTAGAAGTAATCCCTGAGCCCAGAACCAGGAGTAAGCCTTGAGCATAGTTAGGTGCCACCCAAGAGCAAAAAAAAAAAAATAAGTTCTTATCCACAGATAAGATACTATGGTTCTGAGAAAGTTAATATGCTCATAAAGTAGGAGGTAGAGGCAGGAACTCAGGCCTAAACCATGTATCGTGTCACTTGGAGGCACTAGAGACAAGAAGGAGGTGAAGGGTACGCGGCTCTAGACTGCAATGGCCCGGGCAGACATCTCAGGGACAGATATCATTTACTTGCGCTAAGCTTTAAAGACTTTTATCATTAGTTTGGTTACTATAGTAACTGCTTCATTGAGTGGCTCTAAGAGTTAAATGGTGGAACAATTCCTAGTAAGTTTGAATTACAGTGTCTGGAACATATGCAGCATTTGATGCCTGTTACCAATTACTACCATCATTATTCCTCAAATCATTAGTCTCTTGATACAGAGGCTAGGAGGATATCATTCTTCAGTGCTCTTCTGCCTGTCATAAAACAAAGCAGGCGACGGGTGTGGGTTCTTACTGGTCTGGCATATGGTCAGTATGGAAGCAACAGACTGAACTAGCTGGGAAAGGGCTTCATTAAATGACACTCAGCAAAGCCCAGCTGTTGGCCGCTGAGGCAGTTCTGACTAGCCTCTAGAACAAATTCAGAGGAACAGCTTCTACCGTCTAGGAATCAACAATAGGAACCTCACACATGCAGGCTTCCAAAGATCTATCTTCTTCTGAGTAATCTTGCCATCCCAAACATGGACCTTCCACATCATCTGCACACTGTCAACATCCCTTAATTCTGTAGTCACCACCTGGCAGGAGCTGGACAAACTAAAAGGCTTCAGCACTAGACTCAGATTTTTGCCTTTACTGATCTCTTCATGGTCTCTTCTTAAGAGACACTACTGGACTTTTAGGCAGCTTAGAAGTTCATCTTCAACCCAGAGAGAGTTTAAGACTAAAATTATATTAGTTTGTAAGACAACCTAAGTTTGAGTTGCCAATAGCCCCCTGTGAGGGCCAAATTAAGTGATGCAGAAGTGCTCTGTATTATCACTAGCTCTTGGTTTCTTCTAAGCGAGGCTAAGTCAGAGACATATCAGGACAGAAAGATAAGAGAAAGTCAGAAATTTTATTTAATAAAAACAGACTTTCATTTATGGTATCCAATGTGGTTTTAATGAATTTTATATTTCATCTTGATATCCAATGGCTAGTCTATCTCCTAAATTCAGGTATACATAAAGTCTCACACCCTTAATCAAATGATATGAAAGCATTTGCTATAGAATTTCTCACATATGACTCCTCTGATTTTTCATATTGAGAAAATTGCTGAAAGAACAAGACTCAAACACATAGCTACTGAGACTGAAGACAATTACAAACTAATAACAGAATCTCATCAATCAAGGGGATTTTTCACTGCTCCAATCTGACTTCAGAGGTGTTTAACCCAGGATCTAAATTGTATGCATCTGCTTTGGGAAGGGGTTTTGTTTGTTTGTTTAAAATAAACATATAGACATCAATAAAATTTTGCCACATAACTGATGAGAAAAGCATAATCTTCTAACAGCAGCCTAACCTACAAATCTTGCCACTCCCAAAGGTAGTTGTAGCCAAGAGGAAGAATTACAGAAGGTGTCAAAGAATCAGTTGGCATGATGACTAAAATGAAACAGTATGTCCAATCAAACCTCACTGCTTCCACCATCAGACCAGGAGAAGCAAGGTAAGATTGATAACAGTGACATGGAAGAAAACAATTCAAATGAGGGAAACGCTAAAACGTTGAAGACCGTCTTGGGAGTCAGCAGAGGATGGGCTGACAGATTCAAAGACTAATTCATTCACTCAGCCCACAGTCGCAGGGAGCTCATGCCAGACTCACATCAGACACCATCCCAAGGGCAGAGAATTCACAGGAAGAGCAAGAAGACAAAAATGTCACTCACAAAGTCACAATCTAGAGAAGGGAGGCAGTTACATGAACCAGAAGTCCCATTATAAAGCTACAGCTTTGTAATCAGCTTTCATTCAGAGCACTCTAAATAAAAGGGGAGGATCCAAAAGGATCCTGATCCTTCCAAAGGCTCCTGATCCTTCCGTGGCCAGAGCAGAAAAGAAAAGAAAAGAAAAGAAACAGACCTCCGAGAGAAGAGGAATAGGAGCAGTTTCTGGAAAGAACAGAAGGTACCAAGATTCTCCTTGTCACATGGCTCCCCTTTCTCACCATGTTTTATGTCAGAGTGCTAGACAAGTTTCTCACACATCTCACCAAATAATGACTACAGGGCTGGAGATATAGTATAGCAAGTCAGACACTTGCCTTGCACGAGTATGACCCAGGCTTGGTCTCCGACACCACATAAGATCCCTGGACATGGCCAGGAGTCAGCCCTGAGCACCAGAAACAGGAGTCTGCCCTGAGCACGACTGGATGTGACTCCCAAACAAAACAAACAAACAAACAAACAAACAAAATGGCTGCAAAGAGAAAGCAGAAGGGATGGGGGGCAGAAAACTAGCACAAAAGTTAAGGCCTTGCATGCAGTCAACTCTAGTTCTATGTCCTGCACCACGTGGCTCCCAACATTGCCTGGGAAGCCCAGAGACAGCACACTGGGCAGGCCCAAGTGATGCCTGACATCACAGGGCCTGAGCAGCGCTGCACCCTTGGGCCCCACTTGAACTCACAACTCAGTTGCCAAGAATCAGCAGAGGTGCACCTACCTCCTAAACACCACCTATGGGATGTCAGAATAAAATAATGAGATAAAATGATTTTAAAAATGGCTATAGGACTAGAAGCAACATGTGGATGGTATAGAGGTTCTTCGGCACTTTGATGCACGGGAGGTACAGTGGCATTTTACTCCAAGAAATTTAACATTAACATGGTGTTCAACCACATTATCCATGAAACATTTATATAAAATTAAAACTGAATATGGCTATTCCAGCCTAGAGCTAACAAGTGTGTATTTCCCTATTAAAATTGTTTCCAAAGTAAAATTACACACACTTAACAGTAATAGTCTGAGGGAATTGGGTAGATATTAAAGTTTATTTTTGTTTCGATTCTGTGTCTTCTGAAAACTTTTCTAACCTTTGTTGTGTATTACTTAGTTTAAAATAGCAATAGGAATTATTTGGCCAGAAAGAATGCAATGTCCGACAGAAACGAATCTCAGAACCCAGTGGCTCTTGGTGGAAATGCCTCTGGACTTTGAATTAGGCCACCTTTTCTGGGACACCCCAGATAGGAGCGGGTACTGTCCCTCTGCCTGTTCCCTGGGGACCCCAGTGGCCGCCATTGCCAGAATTCATTGGAAAATCCAGGTATGAACCAGCAGTGACAACACATGCCCGGCTCCACAGGATATAGGAGGAGCTGATCCTTCTCCTCCCCCGCCCCAACGGGATCCTTAGATGCTGCCTACGAATGGCCCCTGGCTACTTATTAAGCTCCTTAACAGTCATGATCCCAGAGACATGCAAATGAATCTTGGAACCCAGCGGCTCTTAGTAGAAATCTCTCCAGACCTAATTATTAAAATTTTAAAATTCCAAGATCATATGTGGAATGCAAACAATGTAGCAGAGAGGTGCGATCTAGCAATGATGCAACTTCTGACAGAAATTTCTTTGGACTTAGTTACTAAAATACTAAAATACAGAAATCCAAACCCTCGTGGCCGCTATTGTAGCCACACGACCTCATATCTCTTCATTCTCAGCAATGGAAAACAAATTATCAAATGCTTCCTTTCCAGCAGGTCTAACTTTGGGTGGGGGGGGGGACTCCAAACAATAATAGTGAGTTTTTTGTTGAGATATTGAATGTAATCAAAGTAAAGAGAAAGTAAAGTGAAATTTATCAGCTACACAGGTGGGGTGGGGGACTGGGGAGGTGGGGGGCTGGGGGAGAGGTTTACTGTGGTTCTTGGTGGTGGAATATGTGCACTGGTGAAGGGATGGGTATTTGAGCATTGTGTAACTGAGACTTAAGCCTGAAAGCTTTGTAACTTTCCACATGGTGATTCAATAAAAAATAAAAAATTCCAAGATCATACGCTATTCATAGCCAGCAACAGAAAAAATATTGTCTAATGTTGCCTTTTCAGCAGGTCTGAGTGTTGGGGAAAAATTCCAAATAACAATGGTGGGACTGGTGTCAAAATATTGAATGTGATCAAAGTAGAGAGAGAGTAATGTGAAAATCATCTGCCACACAGGCAGGGGCACGGGTGGGAGGGAGGGTACACTGGGGTTTTTGGTGGTGGAAAATGTGCTCTGGTGAAGGGATGGGTGTTTGATCATTGTAGGACCAAGACTCAAACACAAAAGTTTTGTAACTGTTCTCACAGAGATTCAATACATAAATTTTTTTAAAAATGCAGTGTCCTTTCTTCCTTCTTTCTTATCTTTTTTTTTATTTTTATTTAGTGAGTCACAGTGAGGGTACAGTTACAGATTCATACATTTTGTGCTTGTTTTTCTTCCCTCATGCAGTGTTCGGGAGCCTATCCCTCCACCAGTGTCCATTCTCCACCACCAATGAACCCAGTATCCCTCCCACCCCCCAATCCCATCCCCCCAACCCCACCCCGCCTCTGTAGCAGGGAATTCCAATTTGTTCTCCTCTCCTTTTGGGTGTTGTGGTCTGCAATCGGGGCATCGAGTGGCCATCATGTTCGGTCACTAGTCCACTTTCAGCACGCATTTCCCTTACCACGAGAGATCTCCAAACACAATTTGTTTGGTGTTTCCTTCTCCATTCCTTTCTTATCTTTCTAAGCAGGGAAAAATACATTTTTATGTTATTTATCTGTGAAAATATACATAAAGAAGAATCTGAAGGGGGGGAGGCACATACCTTGTTTGCAATTTCTTCTCATTTGTAATTGAGGTGAATCAAGAGAAATTTCAACTATTTTTTGCCAACTTTGCATGATTTGCAGCAAAAGTATAGTTATGTACTTATTGTTATTCAAGAAAAAATGAACGTAGATAATAATTGTTTTTAAATTTCTCAAGAGTCAGGATATTTGGAAGCTATGTTCCGCAATCCGCATTATTCCTTTGTTTACTCCCACTGCCTTCATGTGTAAATGGAATGTGGAACTCCTAGAAAATGAACATTGATTTCCATGACTCTCTCACAGAAGACCTTAAAAATCCTCAAGTATATGGAGTCCTTGCCTTGCAGACAGCTGACTTGGGTCCAATCCCCTGAGCCCCACTTGAGATGTCCCACTCCATCTAAAGTGATCCCTGAGTGCAGAACCAAGAATAAGCCCTGAGCACTGCCAGGTGAGGCAAAACAAAACAAAACAGTAGTAATTAATTACTAAGTATGTTAAACATTCTGAGCCTCCCATGGGATGACTTCCCAAACCCTACAACAATTCTAGACTACCTACCAGGAACAGGGTGGAAGAGACAGTAGCATTATCTGTCTAATGCTTTAGGTAAGAGTCCATAATGTTCAGGCTATGAAGGAATAAGGGCGACCTAGCCAATAGCTTTCTTATTTGTCATCTCAGATCCTTTAACTAACTTTACTGTTGTAGGATATCATTGGTTTGTCCTTTCTCCCTTGCCACAGAGTTTGGACTTATCTGGTAATAATCTCTAAACTATTCTAGGCTACATTGGTATGTCCTGCTCCCCGTGCCACTAGGAGCGGAGCTTAGGTATATCAGTCACACCCATCAAAGTGCTCCCGAGTCACTCCCACTCCTTTGTCTATATGTAATCACTTCTATGCTCCCTTCCCCAACTAGTTAATCAGCTCTTCCCCTAATCAGACTCTGTTAATTTGTAAGGTCAGACCTTGCTAGGACAGTGAACTTGTATTGTAAGTTAATATTCTTTCTCCTCTCATGTCTTTTGAACAGTTTACTTTAAAGCAATGTCCTTTTTGTATGGACAAAGAAAGACAGTTGTTAATATGCTTTGGTGACATGAGATTTAATTTGCTTCAAATATTATTCACTCCCAAGCATCTGCTTTCTCAACTTAAGCCTCAGCTACCCTTACTTCCTAGCACCCCCAAAAGCCGAGTCCCGATGAGGGACGGGACGGACCCAGGGCAAGCGGTGAGTTATGTGCTACCCTGGCATCGAGATGGGCCTGGCCAAAGTGCCTAATGCTAAACTATATGTTAAGAGCTTGGTCATGTCATGATCCAAAAGCAACTACGAGACTACGACCCTGCTAGGGATAGGAAAGACTAATCTGGCCTTAGAATTGTAGTCTGAGATCGAGATGACCCCA
Organism: Sorex araneus; assembly: GCF_027595985.1. Classification (NCBI taxonomy): domain Eukaryota; kingdom Metazoa; phylum Chordata; class Mammalia; order Eulipotyphla; family Soricidae; genus Sorex; species Sorex araneus. Next base: position 89,219,698 of record NC_073302.1, on the reverse strand, counting down.
GGAGAGCAATTCTATGAGCTTAATGCATCTCTTGCTGTGTCCATACAAAATGATTAATATTATGAACACTTATATGTTAGTTGGACAAGGAGAGGAGAAACACACCCAAGGGATTCCGCTCTTGGGTGGGTGTCCTGCTGAAAGAGTATCTGTCCTAGAAGAAGCATCCCCTGAGGGAAAGAACTTGACCCCATTGATTGTGACCACACCTATGTGTTAGCCCCAACCCTCCATGCTGGGGGATTTAACTAGGCTAAAAGAGTGGACTGGGGTAGAGTTCCAGGGCCAGTCCCAGGGCCTGTCCCCGGCCAGTCCCAGTGCGAGTCCCAGTGCCAGATCTGGAGAAGCTAGACCAAGATCCAGATCCAGAGGAGAAGGAGAATGAAGTAGGATGGGGGAGGAAGAAGCAGGAGGAGAATCAGAGGAGAATGGAGATGGGAATGGAATAAACTGCAACTGAGACCAACCAGCTTGGCTCCGTTCCTTCCTTCATCTGCCTCATCATCGCCATCAACCTCCCAGGTGTGGTGCCCGCGCCCCTTTCTTTTTCTTTTTTGTGTTTTTACACATACTGTCACCTTGTTTTTCGCCTTGTGTCCTTTTGTTTTCACAGATTTCATCCAGATGATATGTAGAGATACGTCACAGGGAACTTACCAGGCTTGTCCGTATGGGTGGTATACTCTCGGTATCTTGCCGGGCTCTCCGAGAGGCATATATATATATACATATATATACATATATACACACACACACAGACACATACATATATTTCCCTTTATAATGATGTGTTCAGGAATATGTTCACTCATGCGTGAGGCTCGGCCCAAGTGTGTGGAAAGTGTCCTGGAGCGTGGCGGCGGTGGGGCTGCTGGGGCTGGGTTCCTTGGGGCAGGGAAGGCTCTCACCCACCCTTCTTTGGGCACCCCAGTGTAGAGTCCGGTGGCATGGTTATGGGGGCCTCATTTTATACCCCCTAAAAGTTCTATCCACAAATATAGTCAGGCTGGAGCTTGACATATTGATATGCCAAATACAGTAACAATAACAGGTCTCACTCCCCAGATCCTTAAAAGAGCCTCCAATTGTTGGGAAAAACAGGTAAGGGAGGCTGCTAAAATCTCAGGGCTGGGACGAATGGAGATGTTACTGGCACCTACTCGAATAAACCGATGAACAATGGGATGACAGTGATACAGTGATATGTAGAGATAGAGGCACCCTCAGAAAGCAATTCTTCTACTTCCCTTCTCATACAAAGCAGTATGTAAATGAATATCTTCAACTTCCATATGTAACAACTGCATTTGAAGTATTTTAATGCTACTGCTTGGCTCTTGTGAATAGTAGTGTTTTGAACACGGGTAGAGAACTGCATGTCTTAAAATAAGAAGGGTTTACCTAGGAGAAAAAGACTAAAGATTAGTCATCGGGAAGTTCTTAGCAAACTACCCTGGGCACCTCCAACAGTCAGATAAAGTCAAGTCTCTCCAATTCTCTCAATCGACTGTAGATCCCATTAGCATATAAAGTCATAGATCTAAGATTAATGAGGAATTTCTTTTTAAGTCAATATAATGAGCAGGCACAACAAAGGAGAATCCACTGCCCTGCTTGCTGCAAACTTTAGTTAAACATTATAGAGAATTACCTAAACATTTTAGCTAACATTTTAGAGAATTGCAATCTTAGGTCATCAAGACTGAGAGTTCAGATATAGGGGAATCACATCAACACTGATGAGAAGCAATTTTCACCAAATGCCCTTGAAGCAAGCCATAGATGTGCTAACAGAGTTTGATTAATGTGTAAAATTTACTTTCCCACAATTGAGCATTTATACTGTTACTCCAGTGGGCTAGCAGAATATTGAACAGGGAAAGATGTGAGATGCTGAGTAGGAAGGTACATAATTCATTCGGAGTTAAATAAAGGAGAGGTTAGGTGACTCCATGTTGAATTGTTAAAAAGAGCCTTCATTGAATATTATTTTCAGGATACTTGCTAATGTTTTTTTTTTCATAGTTACTTATCACGTTGAAGATAAGTCTTTCTCTAAATTGCTAATTTTGCATCCTTAGTGGAATTGACTTTGTTGAGGACTCTTTGCATATAATCATGTGAACATAAAATTGTTCTTTCAGCCATGAGCTTTGTGGACAGATGCTTCACATTGCTAAAAAAAGTAAAATTTTGTCTACTTCAAATAAGCAAATAAATAAAAGTAACCAAAACCCTAATAAAATTTCCTTAACATAGTTTTTTTCAAAGAGATTTGACCACAAGTACATCATGCCAGGGAAATACAAGAACTGCTACAAGTCGAAGCACAAACTAGAGAATTATGTAGTAGTTGTTTAGGATATTCTCACAGATGCCAAAGCTCTGCCTTTGTTTAGCAGAAATTATGTTAAAATCAATACTAACTTGCTTTCTATAATTTGTAATTTATTGATACGAAAACCTCATTCGCAAAACAACAACAAAAGTTTCAGGGGTCAGATTGATAGTATAGCAGGTAAGGCACATTCTTTGCATATTGCTGACACTGGTTGAATCCTGATATCCCATGGGGTCCCCTGATCCCCACGAGAAGTGACCCCTGAGGAATAGGCCCTGATCACCAAATGTGGCCTCAAAGTGAAAACAGTTAATAATTTTTCTTAAATGCTATGATTAAAAATAACTTTTAAGTTGAATAAATACAAAAGAGGTGAACACTGCTCTCTGACAGCTCATTTTCTTGAAATGTCCTCTAAATGGCAATTACTAACTTGAAATGTATAACAGTCCAAAGATCCAGGAGATCAGAGTCTAGTCTCTTTCTTTACATGAAAATTCTATTTATGTTAATTGGAAATAAACAGCCCAATGCTACTGAGAATTAATCTTTTACAATAATACATGAACTGGAGCGATAGCACAGAGGGCAGGGCGTTTGCCTTACACATGGCCGACCTGGGTTCGATTCCTCCATCCCTCTCAGAGAGCCTGGCAAACTACCGAGAGTATCCTGCCCATGCAGTGGAGCCTGGCAAGCTCCCCATGGCGTATTCAATATGCCAAAAACAGTAACAACAAGTCTCACAACAGAGATGTTACTAGTGCCCGCTCAAGCAAATCAATGAACAATGGGACGATAGTGCTACATTGCTACTATAATATATAATTCTTATTAGTTCTTAACTAGTTACATCATAAGTTTAGGGAATATAGTTTCGTGCCTCTATCAATATATATGCCACACCACAGCCACCACCGAAGTTGTTAGTACCATTCTCCACTATCAAGTCAATCCCCTTTACCATCCCTTCTATCCATTTGAGTGTCAGTTCAATTGCCTTTCTTATTGAGTTTGGAAATCACTCCAAAAATTAAGAAATGAACTGTCACATGAGATCTAGAATTTCTTCATCTTGGCATTCACCTGAAGAATATGAAAACACTAAATCAAAAAGACACACACATGCTCCCGTTGGCTCCTCACAGAACTCTCCACAACTGCTAAGAAAGAAAAAAAATGAAACACCTGTTGACAGATTGCCAGATAAAGAAGCTGACAGATGGCCAGATAAATAAGTTGAAGTTTATCTATTCAATGGGATGCAATTCAACAATTTTTAAAAAATGGAATCCTACCATTAGTGACAACCTGGATGAAATAATAGTTACATATGCTAAGCAAAGTAAATCAGATGTCGAAAGATAATTAACAAATGGTTTCAGTCATATACATATTACAGGTCGTCTAATTTTTAATTTTACATGTCCACATTCCTTTTCCTAGACTGTTGTGTACTTGTCATAGTATTGCTAACCTACTTTGGTTAAATGATCCTGTAGCAGTTCATGCTTTGGAGAAGCCAGTCTCTACATGTTCATCCTCTGGACACAGTACTCACCGCTTACGGTGAGCCTCGATTCTTTTGTTTGCTCACCTGGATGGATAGAGGTTCAGGAGCAAACATCCCCTCTATCAGATCACTCATGAATGTTGGGTTGTGTGCATGCATTGTTGGAGGTAACGGCTCTGAATAACATAAAAATAAATTCCAAGATATATTTTATACTTAACATTTTTCAAAAAACGCCTCCTGCTGTTAAAGCCCATGCCCCATAAACAGCTTCAGTAAAGCAATGATAAAAGCAAGAATAACAACCCTCAAATGATAAATTGTTCAAATTTAGAGAAGTCAAAATAAGCAGTATTTTTCCTTATCAGTAAAATGCAGAGGTTACACACACATGCTCCCTGGCGGCCTTTCTCCTTGTATTAGACTAGAAGACAGTGATTTCATTTGTATGCAGAAACAAATATGAGTGAAAGCTATTAACCAAGGTCTAATGGTTGTCGAATAAATAATTTAATGAATGTTATTTCTATATATTATTGCTTTTAAAGAACTACAGGCTGCATGCAAATCAGAAAGTTTTTCTCTCTTTGAAAATGGTAGGTTCAAATAAAACAGATTAGCCGAAAAGATATCAGACTATATTTATACAACAGTCTATGCTTAGAATATGAATTTTAGGTTGGATACAACACAACCAATATAGCACACTGCTAATGAAAAGTAATACTAATTAATTAGCACTACTAAGTGACTAATAATTTCTTCTTTAGTGAGAGCTATTTCTCTGGGGCAAATATCAACGCTATTCCTATGATATGTGTAACTATAAAATCATTGTAGAATCTAATTTAGAGATCAGATTTTTCCTTTAACACTTTCTAGATTATAAGTCATTAATTTCCATTTGTCATAATTGGTTTCTACCTATCCTTGAAAAAAAATGGAAGTCTTTATTTGTTTTTTGTTTTGGGGGTCATACCTGGTAGTGTGTCAGGGCTTACTCCTGGTTTTGTGCTCAGGGATCACTCAAGGTGGTATTTAGGGGTGAGGAGAGCCATAGGTGGCACCAGAGATCAAACCCAGGTCAGCAGCATGCAAAGGAGCTGCCTTACAACCCTGTACTATCTCTCCAGCCTGAAAAGTGAAAATCTAAACGTAAACTCTTAAGGCAAATACCTTGTAAATGCAATAGTAAATATCATCCAATTATTCAATATGACACACACCATTTCCTGCCACATTCTGTAAATAAGAACATGATATAGTAAGAGTAACTCAAGATGAGAGTAAAGCAAGGAAGTTCCTTGATTAGCTGAAGTCATCAGTACCATGCAAGGGTGATGTTCAAGAGATGAACTAGGACAGCAAGAAAACACCAGCTATGGACCCTTCCAATGGTACAGAGCTAGAACTGCAATTGTTTATTCTTATAAGGTGACAAATTAACCATCTGGCTACCTCATAGATGACAAAACTGAAATATATGAAACTCTGTGGGGTAAATACACCCACAGGCAAATTTAATATACTGACATTTTTAATGCTAATTGAAGCTGATTGATTTACGTATTCTACGTTTGCAACTCTTCAAAATGATGTATTTAATGTTTTATTTTTAAACACAATTAAAAAATAATATATAAATATATACATACTGCAAATGTAATACAGATAACAAATTCATTTAAGCCCATTTATGCACATTAGTAACACACCATGTGGCAGAAAGACTAGGACTACAAGAAGACCCCTTGGCGATTTATTTTATATTAAATCCCTAATGGCCTCTCCTTATCTTTGCAAAAATATGCACGGAAGTCCAGGCTATGCAGCCATTGAAATGAATGGTTATTTATTTCCTAAACGAGAGCCCTATGTTTAATGTTCCTTAGACATAAGGTAGTCTGGAAAAGTCTCATTCCTACAGCTCCATACATCATTTATTTTATATACCCTAACTTCTCACAACAGGCAGCAGAAAAATATCTCTGAAAAGCATTGTAAGTTGCTGAGATTTTTGTTTCCAATTCCATTACTGGAAGATTAAATGCTAACATGTTTACTTGCTTCTTTAGCTACAAAAACAAATTCATGTACCATTTTGATGTCTGACATATACTTGAATATGAAATGGAGGAAAGTATGCAAATATCAAAAAAATAATTAAAAGCAAAACAACATATGAAAGGCAAAAGTTCAAACTTGTAAATGAGCCTGAATTAAATACAATGGAAAAGGCTACATGTAGTTTAGATTTGCCAGTCCCCCCAGACATATAATAATCATCAGATGATTCTAAAAGTCAGTTCTTATTCTTGGAAGAGAAAGCTATTTTCCCCTTTTGTGATGTGACTGTAATATGCCACATAACTTGGTGCTCCATTTATTAGCTTTCCAAATTCACAGTGAGACTGATACTCTTTCATCAAGTGTGGTTTGATTTCAAGTCTCTTCATTTTGAGTTTACACTATGAAAGATTTGTAGGGTCAAAGTCATCCTTGGGAAAGAGGAACATAAGGAAAAATACATTGTTTGCTTCCTTCCTTATTACTTTCTCCATTTAACTTCCAACATACTGTTACACAGTTAAGTTCAGGGAGGTTTTTAAGATAAACCTGCGAAAGCAGGAATACCTTACAGAGAGGAACATGTGGAATGGGAAAGAGACAAGACCAATTTTCTTATCTAAGGGAAAACCTTATATTCTCTATAGTTTATATACAGGTATGTAGAATAGTTATAGAGTTAATCAGAGAGGGAAACAGGAGGGGGCCGATAAGAGAGAGGAGAGAAAGAGAAAAGATAGCAAGAGAGAGAGAGAGAGAGAGAGAGAGAGATTCCTGTGATTCTTGTTTGCACTTAGTAACAAGATTTTCCAGCACTTTGACTCGTAAAACGTAGCCCACATCTATAGCCACAGTTGCCTCATGTTTGAATCAAGTTTCTTCCCTCCAATTACTGGTCAGGGGAATGTGATCTCTTCATTCCTTTCCCTCTTGTCCCCTCTAAATGCTTTCATTTTGCTAACTCTGGTTTGGGGGCCCTTTTGGGTTAGAGCACAGGGAAGTAAGAAAGCATTGAGACCGTGGGTGTAAGAAAGTTACTACCTGACTCTGGGTTCCATCATAGCAAACCATCAGGGCTCTCTCTTTCCTGTGTGGGTGACCTCAGGGGAAACGCTTCCTGCAGATCTCCTACCATGCCCTGTTCTGAGAGTTGGGATTCACTTCCTTTCCCTTCCCCATCCTCTGGAAGCGGGTTTGTCTCTGACTTCTCTTAGCTGAAATCTGCTGTCCCTTCGAATAAGTCCTCCTGGAGCTATAGAAACTGCACACTGCTTTTTTCTCACACAGAACACAGATATGGTCTCTCAAAATATTCCTGAACTGGGGCCAGAATGATAGTGCAGGTGTTAGGTCCTGGCCTTACCCACTCAACTCAGGTTCAGTCTTTAGGAATGTAGCTGAAATACTGCCACACTGAATAAAACACAAAAGAATCTCACCATGAATTTTTCAGAACCCACTGTGCATGCATTAGGGCTGATGATCTGCTGCCTTTTTTTGATAATCTGAATTTATTGAATATTAATAATTCCTAGCCTAGTATCTTTAATTATCCCCATGAGTCTAATTCTGTTCACAATTTTGCATAAGATAAGCCACAGACAACCTTAATAATTTGTTAATCACAAATTATTGCCTGTGATTTATATTTTCATTTCTCTTACAATCTGTTTCTTAGTATTTTTCTCATGTCTTGGATTTTTTTTTTTAATTGAATCACCATGAGATACAGTTACAAAGCTTTCATGTTTGAGTTTCAATCATACAATGATCAAACACCATCCCTCTACCAGTGCACATTCCCCACCACCAATGTCCCCAGTCTACCTCCCCTTTCCAATCCTACCCTGCCTCCATGGCAGACAATTTCCCCCATACTCTCTCTCTACTTTGGGGCATTATGGTCTGCAATAAAGATATTGAGAGGTCATCATGTTTGATCCTTTATCTATTTTTATTCCGCTGCCTTTTTTAATTCATTTTTTCACTTCTTTATTTTGAAACCAGGAATGGAACAAGAGGCTGTGAGCTCTTGGATGGTCAAAGAAAATCTTAAAATATGGAAATACTAACTCAGTAGAACCTTCCCTACTACTGGGTATCTTCTGATACTCATCTACAAGGAGAATACTGAGTCCTGGATCCTCAGTCTCATTCCAAGTTTAGTCAAAATTTACCCACTGCCAGTCAAAAAGCAAGAACTACATCTTATCACACATACATCCCCTTAATGCTCATTATAGTGTGATTCTCTTAAAGGGCCTGAGAACATCTGACAGAAAGTTGTTTACCTGACTACAATTCAAGAGAATTAAAGTCATAAAAAGTATATAGACATGGGAAACTAGATAACAAAGAGATAGTCCTGCTGGAAATTTGTATTTTTAAAATTATTTTTAATTAATTAATTAATTTGCTTTTTGGGTCACACCCGGTGATGCACAGGGGTTACTCCTGGCTCTGCACATAGGAATTACCCCTTGCTCAGGGGACAATATGGGATTCTGGGAATCAGACCCAGGTCGGCTGTGTGCAAGGCAAACACCCTACCTGCTGTGCTATTGCTCCAGTCCCCTGGATGTTTTCTCCAATTTCCACAATTATATAGACCTCCTCCCATCTGGACACAGGGTCTTTTCCTCCCTCTCCATCTGGACTTATTTTGAGCAGAAGACTGCGGTATGATCTTAGGGTACTTGTGATCACACAAAAGTTTTGTTTCCTGCATCCTAGAAGTTAGCTCTTAACTGAAGCCTGGACTGAGACTAGGAGGATAGTACCAGCGACCAGCTCTTCTTCCAGCCCTCCCAGCCAAATCCTCACCTATGTAAGGCAGGTTACCTAATGTCATCCAGCCCCAGCAGAGCTGTCAGCTCTTTGCTAGCACATATCAGAGCTCAGGCAAGACCAGACACATTATGAGAATACTAAATTGCTCCTTTAAAACTGCTATATATATATTTAGAAAAACTATTTTGAGGAGTGGTTTGTGGTAAAGCAACAATTGAAACACAAGTTTTATCTCTAACACTGGAACTCCTGAATTGTGTCCACAACCAGCAAATTGAATAAGGTAGTTAGTTCCCCAAATATTAAGACTGACCTTTGATGATTACAGTGAACCTATTCTTCTAAAATAGAACAATGAGGAAGGAACAGGATTCTGGATTCAGGTGTTCCTGGGGTAGAATGCCTGATGGTGGTTTGAAATAGTTTATTTTACCTCTCTGAGGCTTTTCTACCAGCTATAAAATAGATAAAATGACTGCATATGTCATATGGAAATAGGGTCAGGATTTTATAAGATTACAAACACTAAACACTTATTACACTGCTAGGAACACATTAGAAGACAGTTCTGTTCCCTCCCTGAGATTCTGTTTGGTGTATATGAACCTAAACATTAGCTCTTAGCTAATGATATTCAAATTGTGTTCTCTGGACTAGGAACATCAGCCTCCCAGGGAATTTGATAGAAATATAAATGCAGGTGTCCTGTAGAGGGGTGAATCAGAAAATTTTATGTCTTGCATTGGTCACCTAAAGCCAACTTGAATTATCAGTCACTTATAAACTTGGGGAAGAAAGAAACAATTGCATTGTATCAGCTAGTCCATATTTCAGCATGCAGAGCAGATCTTCAATAAATGAAGACAAGTGACTAAGATACAGATAATTCAATGACTAGAGGGAAGGACTGCATACAAGCAAGTTCTCCTCTTGAACCTGTGTCCCAAGGACATGAAAACCAGTCTGATGAGCAGAGGACCAGATTGCTCCTAATGTTAAAGACTGTAGTGAATATTGGGAGAAACCCCATGGTTTGACCTCAATGGCAGACAGGTATGGAACGATTATTTCAATTTCAGTTTGGAATAAAATATAATACAGCACCCTAAAGTCTAATACAATTGAGGCAAAACAATAGACATTTTGCCAAGAAACTGAAACTTTGAATGCCCAGTGATTTCACTCAGAGAATGCTAGTTTAAAATGCTGGTGGGCAAATATATGCATGACAGTTTAGTCAGAAACTCCCTTTTCTAGGAGATTCATTTGTAGTACACTTATAAGATAGATGCAGTCGTCAATTCATTTCAAGGACAGCTGTGGAGGTTCAGTGAGAAAACATGAAACGTGGGTACATAGTAAATACTCAATGAGTATTGGCTATTTTGAATTTTGATATATTACTTTTAGCCAAGTCACACGCCGTAGTCCTGGGGTGGCAGTAGGGACCCAAGACAGTGCTGGTAGGAAGGGCCAGGTTGTGTGAGTTAGAGAACAGAGTTGGGGCAGGCTCTTTTGTGCCACTTTCACGGTGCCATGGGAACCACAGAATGCTGGGACTGAAATCCAGAGCACACACATCCCCGAACCCTGATATTTATTTTTTAATTGACTTGTGGTGGTCTTGACTAGCACTAGGCTATGACTCCAGCGAGCACGGGATCACTCTTCCCAAAGAAGGCTGTCTAGAAGACAATAATAAATTCCCTGCGTGTTTTCCTTCTCCCACCACTAGGCGACACCACTGACCTGTGATAACCCAATTCAGCAGCTCTGGCCCAGAGACCTTGGCAGCCGCTGTTGGTTTAAAATAGGAAAGACATCTCCGCTGATAGTAACCACCTGAAGTTATGTCTTTGTTTGAGCTTTGCTTCTCCACATTGCCACTGGCTATTCGGTGCAAATTTATCATTTCCTTTCCATGTATGCAAAAAAGAGAGTCCTTGTTACTTAGGGAACCAATGTAGCGTTTCTACATGGATGGGAAAGAGGGTGCTTGACTAAAGTCACACGCCTGTTTCCCTTTGGCAGAGGTTTCTTCTGTCACCAGAAACAGGGACAATTTCCAGTTTGTCTCACAGTCTGCTTTTCCATGACAAGTTGAGACCATGAAGTAATTAAGCATTCGAATATTGTGTGTGATTCACAGCAAACTAATTTAAACCAAGGTCAGGCCTGTAAATCAGCAAAATAAAAGCAGGAGAGCGAGAACATAAGCAAGGTAAGCAACAACTGCTATTAAAAGTAACTCCAGGCAACTCAAACTGGTTGGAGCACATTCCTAAAAATGCAATTAGCCAAATCTTTCCAGAAATTAAAGCATCAAAATGACATTAGAGTACATGTTAAAAATGTATTTACAGAGTGAGAACACAGCATCCTAGCATCTCCAGTGTGTTGAGGGGTCTCCCTCTCACAAAGAAAGATGCAGGAGAGAATCTGATATTGTAACAGGAAGAAAACTAAGCCTATCACAGATATATTTTCTGAAATGCTATTTCTCAGTTCTCCCAGCAGTGCTGACATTGAAAAGGAGTGACCAAAAGCTGATTTATTCATGATTTTATGATAGCATAAGTGACCAGAACCAAGGCAACCTATTAGTCTGCCAGATACCGGCAGTTACGACAAGGCAACGGCAAGTGAAGCTCTTGCCATTACCAATTTCATCGGGGAGAGTGTTTCACAGAAATGTGGTCCGTGATGCTCCTTTTCCTTCACCAAAAAGAATCAATTCACATTGCCTTCGAGATGATTTCAATGAAAGAGAATTGCATGTTGTTGCTAATGAGTCTCTAAAAAGCACAATATTTATTTATATAAGACGTAGTGATACCTGCATTCACGCAGAATTTTTTCAGAGAATATCTCTATTTCCTAGGAGGTGATTGAGAGAGCCTGTGAACTTAGAGGCAAGAGCTCCAAATAAGGAGATCAAAGAATCAGAAATATCCTATTGATGTGAAGAGTCCTGGGCAATGCAGTAAAATAGGGTAAGACTCCTTTTTATGAGCTTTTACATTTCCAGTGTACATTATAAAGTTACTGTAGGGAATTCTGGTGATATCCTGGTAGAAATGGCAATGAAGAATGGTGGAAGTAGGCTCATGGGGAAGAAAAGAAAACTGGGAAGTGATCAAAGTGATCCACAAGATCCATAATGCAGTCCGAAGAAGATAGCCCATGCTGGTGAATCTCAAGAGGTCAGTGTAACACCCCAGGATGCATCACTGAGGTAGCAACATCTGTATCTCTGAGTCAAAACAAGCAAAGAGAACAAACTTCTGGGAGCAGAGTTCAAGCTTCCTTTGTGACTCCGTGCTCAGCCACTCATGAGCGAAGCAAGGGTAAATGTAAAATTTTGTGTGCAAACAGTAGAGATCCTAACTACTCATTATTCAAAGTTGCTCAGTACTTTATGTATGATCTATTATTTTGAATTACAGGAAGTCTTAACCTACTCTGAATCTAAGCTAAGATTATTAACTGTCAGAAATGTGACATTCTTGGCAAGTGTATGAAATCAAGCAAGTAAATTAAAAATCATAAATCAAGGTTTTACTTCTCTTTGATGATTAAAAAATCATTGGATCCAAAAATTAACAATAAAAAATTTTAAAACCCTATCAAAAAATGGGGAGAGGACATTTCTCTGAAGAAGACAGATGGATGGCCAATAGGTATATGGCATCATTTACATTAAATATATTAAAACATGGAAAGTTCTCAAAATGCTTTACTCCAGAATTATTTTACGTTTACTACTATCCACACTTTTAAAGTTATGTGCATCTGTTGTATCTAAAGATGATATGTAATGCCATACTTCTGCACATCTCTTCTCAATGAGCTCCTTGGGATGTATATATATATAACATAATGCATAAAATTACAACACATTTAAAATAAGGTGATGATTACACAGAAAATATGAAATTATTCCTACAGTCAAGTTTGTTAGCATATCAATCATCTCACATCACTGCTTTTTTCTCTCTGAGGAAAGAGTTAAGAGATGAGAATGCTTAAGATCAACTCTTTGCAAAATTTTAATTATACAACTCAGTATTATCAAGTATTACCAGCCCTGTTTCTGATGATCTCATATTGTTGCCTTGAAACTGACCATGTAAGATCATTTACACTTTGGGAATTGATTCAAATCAAAACTAGTTTCATTGACCAGAGCAGGTGTTGGCAAACAATGGCCCATAGGCCAAAGTCACCCACTACCTGTTTCTGAATAGCTTGTGATCTAAACATTTTCAAATGGTTGGTATTTAAGTTCTCACATAGATTCAATTTTGTCCCATAGCATAAAGTCTAAAATATATGCTGAATAACTTTTCTCAGAAGAAAAACTGCCGGTCTAGACTTCAGAAAGTCCTGGAGAATGGATGGGGTCTGCCTTAACTGGTAGAACATGTGCCTAACAGGTGTGAGGCTCTGAACTTGAGCATACCACTGCATGCCCTATCCCCAGCACTGCCAGGAAGGGCAAGAGTATTAGATAAAATGTTTATAACACAGGATAATTTTAAAACTGTGTTATCTTCAATCCTCATATTGTAAGAACATGTGCACACATTTTCAAAAAAATGCTGAGGGTATGCATATCTGGTCTTTTCTTTTCTTATGTTTCAGCTTTTGGATGTTTGCCATTGGTGGGATTACATGGTGCTGGGGGCAGTCCCTGGGTGTGACCACCTAGTTACTGGAACATGGGGAATCTGGGTGGAAGAGGCCCAGTCCCAATCTGAGCAGGCTTGAAGGTCTCAGCCCCGGGTCCCACACACCTGGGTTCTTCTGCTGGTTCCTTCATGCATGAGGCTTGTCCGAATGCGTGGAGAGGGGCCTTGAACATAGCTGTGGCTAGGCTCCAGAGGTCGTCTGCCTTGGGAGCTCTGCTCAGGGAGGGGAGAGAAACTGAAGCCCACCCCCTCAGAGGGTTCCAGGGAAAACAGCCAGGCTCGGGGGCAAGAGACACTCTGTGTCATTCTCTTCCAGGAACTTGGTTTTATAGTCTCCGGATAGACTATAAAACATCTTATGTTTTATATAGACATCTTATGGCCTAGTTCTCCCTCTGGGAGAGCCTGGCAAGCTACTGAGAATTTCCTGCTCACATGGGAGAGTCTGGCAAACTCCCCATGGCATATTCATATGCCCAAACCAGTAACAATGATGGGTCTCATTCCCCTGACCCTGAAAAAGCCTCCTCCAATGCAGCACCATTGGAAAGGACAAGTAAAGAGAGGCTGCTAAAATCTCAAGGCTAGGACAAATGCAGACATTACTGAAATGGCTTGAGAAATTCGATGATCAACAGGATGACGATGATGATGATGATGATGATGACAGCTTTTGGAGTCATACCTGGACGCACTTAGGGCTTGCTCCTGGCTCTGTGCTCAGGAAAAACTATTGGGGGGGGGGCTAAGAGAACAATATATGGTGACTGGGATTGAACCTAGTTTGGCTATGGGCAAGGAAAGCACACTACCCACTGTACTATTGTTCCTTGTAGGCTCATCATGGACCATATGGATGCTAGCAATTGAACCCAAGTCAGCCTCATGCAAGACAAGTGCCCTACCCACTTACCCACTGTACCCACTGTACTATCTCTCTGGTCCTTCTTCTGGTATTTGAAAAACTGTTTTGGATTTTTTTTTTTTTTTGCTTTTTGGGTCACACCCGGCAATGCTCAGGGGTTATTCCTGGTTCTGCGCTCAGGAATTACTTCTGGCGGTGCTCGGGGGACCATATGGAATGCTGGGGATCAACCCGGATCGGCCACATGCAAGGCAAACACCCTCCCTGCTGTGCTATCGCTCCAGCCCCAGAAAAGCCATTTTCAATTCAGCAAAGAAGTCACTCATGTTGCTGGAAACTAGGTGAAATTTATATAAAAGTCTTCTTTGTCTCACCTTCCAGTCAAATATAAACAAAAATATTCACTACAATATTTGTAGAACTAAACTCACCTGAGTTGCAATGAAAGAGTTCAACAAAGATGAACAGATTCATTACAGAACAATCAAATGGCTATACATAATTTCTTTAAAGAAGTATTTTAATTTGTAAATTGTATGCCAAAACTATCCTGAATATCAATATGCGTTTTTCCAGAAGGCCCATTGCTAAACATTTACCAACATAATACTGATGACACCCCTTATAAAGTTGAACTGGCTTAGAATCAAAAACTATGAAATATGATAAAAAGTGATATTCTAAAAAAAGAGATATTCTGAGGTGTACTCCAGTGATATTCTGAGGCACTACAAAAATTGTAGATTTCTCTCTCTCTCTCTCTCTCTCTCTCTCTCTCTCTCTCTCTCTCTCTCTCTCTCCCTTGCTCCCTCTTTCCATGCCCTCCTAGGTTGTCATTCTCTGAGAAGTCCAAGCAAATAGAGACAGTTCATAGTTGACAACCAACTCATTGAAACTGCATGAGAAACCTTAAGCACAAAACTCGAAGTTTTTCCACTTCAAAACTCTAAGTCCTAGTTGGACCCAATAAAACTGTAGACCTATGAGAGAAAATAACATTTTGTTTTAAGCCTCTAGGTTCCGGAGCTGGCTTACTCACTACACATCAACAGACAATTGGAACATTTTACATAGAGAAAGAGACTGTGAGGAGAGAGCCCATTGGGCAATACATCACGGTCCTAGGAATCCTAGGTTGCCTTGTTTTGCCCTGTGCCATTGGGGGTACCAAGCCCTACACAATGGCAAGATGGGAGGAAGAGGTATAATAAAAAAGATACAGTGGTGTATGTACAAATCACATAAAACCACTTTCTACTAGAGATAGAGCTAGCAAAAATACTATTAAAAGAAATACTGACTATCCTGTTCATTCAATACAATCAGCTACATCCAGTCTTCTCAGAGTGGCATGCATCTCCTCTCAGTTTTCTTCCTCCCTACAGCAAGTCAAAAGCCAATTTTGAGCATAGCATTTTTAATTTTAATTTTAATTATTAATTTTTAAAATGCTAGGCTCAAAAAAAATCAGTTCCCCACACCCTCTTGATAAATCTGTGTCCTCATTGGATCTGTTTCCTTATTTTAACTCTCCCAGTTTTGCTTCTCCGGTTGAAAGCAATTTTATGAGTGCTTCAGAAAAATCCAGGACCAGGTCCTATCCCAAAGAGAACACAACACATAATGTGCAGCTTCATTCCTAAACTGTGGATCACTGTTGCTCTCATTTCTGCTGTAAACAAAATAGAGCTAAAAAAGCTGCATTGAATGTTTGCACCATTTAGCGAAATAAATGCTCACTTATGGAGAAATACAAGTGAGATTGTTTTATAAATTATGTGTCCATTTGAAAGTGGTCATTAGATTAAATTAAGAGAAATAGGCAATGAAAACATCAAGTTGCCTTCAGTACTGTAGATTCTAAACAAGAATTCCATTGTAGGACATTTCTAAAGAGGCCAGTCTTGTACTTTATTAAGTCTTTGAAATATTTTTGGCATCTGTAGAAGGAGCCACCTGCATCCAACTATAAAGATAGTTTCTCTAGAGGCACTTTCATCCTAGAGTGCAGTTACCTCCACGCCTAAATAGAGAGAAACCATGTTTGGAGCCTAATATGCATAAACAGGATTTCAAACATTTGCTCAGGTTTTTGGGGTTTTTTGAGGGGGTTCGGGTATATATCTGGTGATGCCAGGGCTTACTCCTGGCTCTGCACTCAGGAATCACTCCTGGGTGGGTTTGGGGACCATGTAGTAGTGGGGATCCAAATCCAGTTTCCCAGTATAAGGTAAGTGCCTTACCCACCGTAAGCAGACAGTTCTGGCCCTGTTTGCTCAATCTTAAGCTATTCATAGTGTAAATAGTTAGGACTAATTACAATGGCTTAAGGATGCCTCTGCTTTCCTGTAGCCTGAGTAAAGGGAAGAGAAATCCCCCTTTTAATAGGCACTGAGTCTTGAGAATTCAATCTGGCCTGTGCTTTCAGTGCTAAGGGATTTTGTTGGTACTTTTCTCTATACAGTGCTCCAAGGTGCAGCTTTCTTGGCAAACTCTGTGCAGGGCAGTGAGTCAGCAGGCTGAGTCACTCAGTAAAATGCATTTCATGTACTCTATTCCAAGGTTCAAACAGCAGAGTGTCCGTCTGGTCAGGAAGGTCCTAAACTGAGAGGCCTGGAGAGAAACAGACTAATCAATTCCATGAGACTCCAGCTCTGAACAACAGAGACGATATTTCAGAAGCTGAAAATATCCACTGTTGGCTGGAGAGACTGCACAACAGGTGTGGTGCTTGCCTTGCATGCAGCCAATTGGGGTTCATTCTCTAGCACCACTTAGGGTCTCTTGAGCCCCACCAGTAGTAAACCCTGAGCACCACTGGGTATGGCCCCCAAATCCAAAGTTTTTGGATTTTCCTATTTTCCCAATTTTCCTTATTTAAAGAAACTGATTTGAAATAAAAAGAAAGCCATAAAACGTGCTTCATAGGCAGCAGGAAGTTCATTAAACAATTTTAGTATGTCTTTTTTCCCTTCCAAGTTGTCAGGAAAATTAGTATTTTTATGAGTAGTATAAATAATGAATCAAACTGTGTCCTCTCAAATTTGTATATATTGAAGTAATAGCCTCCAATGCTTTAGAAAAGGACTTTATTTGGAAATAGGGTCACTGCAGATATAGAAATATACATAGATATAGAAATTAGAACCTCATTCTAATGAGGTTGTTAGAATGGGCTCTAATTCAATGTAACTAATAGCTAATAAAACGTGGGGAGGGACTTTGAACACAGTAGCTCAGACAGAAGGAAGACGTGACAATGAAGCAGAGGTTATGGTGATAGTCCGCGTGTCAGACAGAGAATGACAAACTGCTTAGCTGCCACAAGAAACGAGCCATCTCAAAGCTCCCAGAAGGGACCAACCTGCCAGTACCGGGCCCCAAGCTCCCAGGTTTGTGAGAAAATACATTTCTGGTTTTGTTCTTTCTTTTATTCAGTCTTTATTGCCCTTGTAAATTTAAGTTTGTTTGGGGTTTTGTTTTGGGGACATGACAGGGTTGTTCAGGTACTACCCATGGCTCACTCCTTGTGATGCTTGGGACCGAATGGGGCTGTGGGGATCAGCCATGTACAACGCACAGCCCTTACCAACTATATGGTCCCTCTGGTCCGAGTCTAAGTTTGTAAGAAGACTTTAGTCCTTGGCAACCTTGATTTCTGGTTCCACTAAAATGCAGGATGGGAACAGAACCAAAACCATGTTTTGGGTTATTTGTTTTTTGTTTTTTCTTGTTTTTGTTTTTGTGTTTGGGCCACACCTGGTGGTTCTCAGGGCTTACTCTTGGCTCTGCGCTCAGGAATCAATCCTGGAAGGCTCAGGGGACTATATGGGGCATTGAGGCTCAAACCTAGATCAGTTGCATACAAGGCCAGCACCCTGACCTTCTACTATGGCTCTGGCCCCTGTGTTTCTCTTCTGCATATAAATTGGCAAGCAATAAACAGAAAGTTGGGGATAAAGTGCCATGCAAATCACTGGAATCGACTCAATATGTGGTATGTATGTCCCAATATGACGTGCTTATACATAGACTCAGAGTAAGCTAGAAACCATATGAAATAGAATGGAACTTTTGTATCTTTTCCATAATCATAACTTCCAAGATCTTTCTACAAGATGGGCTATCTCTCACTGATGCAATTGATAGAACTTTAAATTATTTTTTCTTAGACAAATGTAAGGGGAGAGAAAAAAAAGAGAGAGATACACAGTCAAGAGAGAGCACAGACTTCTTCAGAGGAAAAACTGAGAGTACACATCTCAGGTTTAGATGGAAAAGGTCTCCAAAGTGGACGATGAGCCCTGCACGCACTTACAAGACTGATTTGTACTATGACTTCCTTCCTCCAATCTGGCAGGACCAGGATTTCTCTGCATATAGAAAAGTTCACCTAGGCATTGTCCCAGGGGAAAAGGCTTGGGCTCTTTAAAGCCTTTTCATATTCTTAACAGGATCTTTATAGGCTCTAGAAGCTTCTCCTTTACTCAGGGGGCCTACCTTTCTCTGGGTGGAGCCTCAGTTTCTGCATGTGAAGGGTAGTTCATTTTCTCATTCCCAAAGAGCTCTTGAGTTCGGTATTTGCAACTCAAAGGGATGTGATTTTCATGGATAAGGTCTTCCACACTGCACTGTGGCACAGTCCCTTGTGCATCAATTTGCTGGAGCAGGCACCAGGAACGTCTCCATTGTGAGACGTGTTACTGTTTTTTGGCATATCAAATATGCCACGTGTAGCTTGCCAGGCTCTGCCATGCGGGCGGGATACTCTTGGTAGCTTGCCGAGCTCTCCCAGAGGGACAGAGGAATCAAACCTGGGTCAGCCGCATGCAAGGCTAATGCCCTACTCACTGTGCTATTGCTTAAAAGTTTTTTTAATTGAATTACAGTGATACACACAGTTACAAAGTTGTTCATGATTGGGTTTTAGTCATGTAATGTTCCAATACTCGCCCTTCAACAGTGTAACTAATGTAACACTAATGTTTCTAGTTTCCATTAGTCTCCCTTGACCCCTGCCTGACACAACCCCCCTCTCTTTTTCTCTTTTTCTCTCTCTTTTCTTTAGGGCCAATACAGGTAACAAAAGATTATCAGGTATAACCCTTTGCCTACTTTCAACACTCAGGTCCTCTCTAAATTATTATTTCCAACTACAATTGTCTTATTTGCCCCTTCTCTATCCTATCTGCCCTCCGCACCATACACACTCTTGTGACAAACTTCCAATCATTGACCAGTCCTCCAGGCCTGCATATAGTCACATGGCAAGGTCGCTTTTTAAAGCACTGATTTCTCAAAGTCACATGTATTGTGTCTCATATACTAAGCAAAACACTGCAACTCTGTCATTATAAATATTGAATTCACATGTACATCTTTCAGCAACTTGTGAAAGTAAGTTAGTTCTATTATTTAGGAGATATACTAAATCAAAGTGAGAAAAAATGTGTTTCTTAACTTCTTCCATATAATGATGGTCTTGGGACACACCCTTCTGTCTAAGGTAATGGTTTCTATCCCTGTCAAATCAGCACTTGGCTCTGAAAAGCATGCTGTGTATATTGCAAGAAGAATAATTCTTCTTTTCTCAGTGTTTCTACCTAAGAATATCAACTGGGTCAGCAGACAGATTAAAACCCATGACACAACTATGGAATTCTAGAACTGCAGAAGAACACTGAAAAGGTAAGGAATCCTCTTTCCTGGCTTTCTTCATAACATACCACACACAGCTCCCCATTTGAGTCTTTCCACTGACAATGAACACTTTGTAAAGCCACCCACTCCATGTATGGACAGCTGGATAAGCGGCTCTAACTATAAATATGTGGGCCCTGTTTTTTTTCTCTTTCTCTCTCTCTCTCATCTCAACACCCAGTCTTAGTTCTCTGGAAGAAACTGATTAGAAGAAAACAACACAGGTTTCCCTGCAGGCATAGTCAAATGGCCTTACTTTTCTAGCTGATTTATTTACATGAAGAATAAATGAAACACAATCAAATGGGATGAGTCACAGACATAAATATATTTACCAAGCCTCTTCTATGTGTCTAGCACTGTGTCAATAAATAAAAACAGCAAGGAGTCAAAGACATCACCATATTTCCAAAGAGCTTAAAAATATGTCTGCCATGTTAGCTATGTGTAACAAGTTCAAAATTAGTGGAAAACACAGTATATACACAAATCCAAAGTTGTTCATGGAGAATAAATTTGTAAGAGTTCACAGGATGATCCTAAGAATTATAAGTGACATCAGAAGATAGCTGGCTTGTAATCAGCCTTGTTTTGGAGGACAAGTGAGACTTAGAAAATCACACGAAGAATATTTTTTTTTAGAATAGAGCTAGACTTAAAAGAAAATTTGATTGCTTCTCTAAAACATATAAGGTCAGACTGTATTGGGAATTCTAACATTATTTTTAAAAGCAAAGCCCATGGAAATACAAAAAGAAGCTTGACAAGTTAACATCAAATCAAACATGAGCAGAGATGGAAAAACACCACATATCATAGAACAATCTACTGAGAAAATTGAATTCCCTCCTTAACTTAGGGATTTTTTTCAACTGACTGAATAAACAATGTGCATTTTTTCTCTCAAAAAAAAGATGTTACAGAATGTTGTTAAGAAGCTCTTCTCTATTTCTGTCATCTTTAATATGCCCATTATACACAAATAAAAAGCTTTCATCCCACTGATTAGAGTTTAATAAGTGTGTACTCTTTTGTACATGTGCAAATGCCCTTTTTCTTCCTCCCAGAAGATCATATAACCCTTCCAGAGATCTACTTAGCCACCTGATTAATTACTGACCTCTGTGTAAATTACTGTCAAGACTGAAATGATCATTTTATCACTTATTCAGCTAGATAAACATTTACAGTTGAACATTTCTGACAAGCAATTTGTATATCCCTCTAATATAAATGAAGGTGCATTAAAGCTATGGTAAGTCTTTAATAATAAGAGTCCAAAATAATTTGCTAACTACAAACACTTCCCTAAGCAATTACAATATGCTCCGTGTTAATTTAGGAAGGAATTCCAAACAAGGCATTTAAAACCTAATAAGATGCCATTAAATAAAGGGAGAAAAGGGGTGGGGGAGGAAGGGAAAGAAAACCCTAAGGCCTGAACTGGGAGAAATGATTCTCAGAGCTACTGACCCTTGCAAGATCCACACTTTCTCTGGATTTCTAGACACAAAGCACATTTCTAATTGAAGGTGATTATCTAGTTTCTACATCCCAAATTACATTTACTTCTTGCATTGAGTCACATCAATAGCTAATTATATAGAGCATTTATCAATTCGAAAGCCCATGGAATGAAGCAGTATATATCTACCAAGTGTGAGGTCTTTTGTGATAACAATCTGCCTCTAGTACCCATCCATAGGGATATCTGGGCCAAGCTGCATAAGACCAATCAGATGGGAATAAGTTTGACCAAGAAATTTCAGGCAGAAAAAGCATCCAGTTTCTTCTTGAGTTCCCTAAGACATGAACACACATATGCATGGCTACTATATTAATAGAGAACTTCACCATGAGATTGTTTAAATGAAATATAAGATTCTAAAATCTGAAAAGCAAATCCCTATGCAGCTAAACTTGTGTAGGAATTCCTATACATTTCTAATGACTTAAGAGACGTGTTACTCCACACAAGGAAAGCAGCTTGACCAAGGCATGTTAGAGAGAAACCTGTGTGGTTCCATGTCCTCTGTAAAATATGATTTTCTTTAGCTAGGTTAATTAAGATTAACATAAAAGTCATTTAAAACTCCCGAAGTAGGCAAAAGAAAATTTATCAAGGAAACACAAAGACAAGAACAGAATTTACTCAGAGTCATTCATACAATAGATTGGAAGGAGTATCTAATTAATACTTAAATTTTCACCATTGATTACCAAAGTGACGTGTCCGAATGGTTTTCAAATAGTGAAGAGAAAATTATTTTCTTAGAAGTGTTTTATGGACAATGTATGGAGATGCAGAGAAAAAAAGAAAAGGAATGACTAACCATAGTTCATTGCTATCAAACAGTTAATCAACAGACACACTTTCATCTTGGGAATCCAAGTTTGGCATTTTCCACAGACTTAGCTTGATGCCTCCACCCCATACACAAATACTAATACCTTGTACTCCCAGTGAAACAGGTCACAAAGAAGCATGCATAGTGACTGCTTATGCATGCAACAGAACTGGATTCCAGTTATTCAAACTGAAGGTTAACTATTATCACTGAAGAAGTATCTCTATTCTTACCTCAAGGGTCATGTTGACAGTACTAATGGCCACTTTTATTTCTCCATCTGACAGTTCTTTTATATCTTTCAGCATTGCCTGTTCAATATTTAAACCTGTGGAGGAGAGAGAAAAATAATATTAGGGTTGGGAAACTCTTTTTCCTTTCTGTCATATCAAGGGATTACTTAAAGAACTCCTTAATGAGAATGGTGGGCTAGCTTGGTAGTTTAGCAAATGTCTACTGTGTGAGAGGTCCTGAGTGCAATTCCCGAAACTCCATAGCCCCCAAGCACCACCAAATCCCACCAGATCATGGCACAAATTCTGGCATCATCAAGAGTGACTCTGGGCCCCTGGGACTGCAAAAACATTTACCTTACTCATTCAATATTTTTTATCTAATAATATTTCTATTCAAAATAAATGCACACATGCTGAGGAAAATATCACAATGGTAACTGTCTTTATTACTTTGGATTCTTTCTTCTCCTTCCCCTGGCCTCCAAGCCCCCATATATAGCTAAAGTTTCCACAGATCAAATCCGTTAGAAGCTAGCAATCCTCAGGGAATACCAGAGTCCTCAGAAGTTAATCTTCTGGAAGTCTAGGACAGACGTGGATGGAAAAAAAAATGGGGTTGGGGGTGAACGGGGCCAGGAAGACTAGCCATGTAATTTCAAACAGTCGAATTTTGCTTTGAGAATGCTTTTTGATGAATTTGATGTTACTTTATTCAAAATGATCTTATAGTTGTGACCCACAGAACCCTCAAATTACCTTTACAATAATAGCTGTCAATAGGAACCACTGAATTACTAAGATGCTAGAAAGAACAATCCAGATGGTGAAACTATTCAAAACCACATAGTTTTCATCACTGACCAATATGTTCCAGTAAAATGTGGCTTGACATTTAATTTTCATTTTAGGTTGTCACATTTTATTAGGCCTAACTTCTTGGGAACAAGATTTCTAATAAAGCTCAATAAAGCACTTATGTCCTCACCAGATGCATGTTTAGACATGAGAGACAGAATTGTGTCAGTCACTGACATATGGGAAATAGAAAGCTACTGAATCTGTTTAGTTGGTCCAAGTATTTAAACACCATAATCTATCATACTGAAACATTTATGGGATATATTGTGGCATTAAAAAGGTTAGTGTGGGGCCTGGAGATAGTACTGAGGTTAAGGTACATGCTCTAGTTTGAATTCTCAGCACCACATATGACTACCAGAGTGCCAGGAATCACTCCTGAGCATGGAGTCAGAAAAAGCTCCAGAGAACCACAGAAGTGCTGTTTAAACCCTGAACTCTCTTCCCCATCCTCACCCTCCACAAAAAGTTTGGTCTGACATGGCTCAACCTTTACCAACATGTTAATAATCTCTTATACAAGGGTTTAATGTCTCTGTGGGTAAGGTGCCACCAGCAGGTCAACCTGTACCTGCGGGGCGAGTGCATGAGCAGCCTGATGGTGCCTTCAGGCTTCCTGATACCCCAAAATTGCCACTGTGCCTTTGGCCAGACCCCAACAACTTGGGTCCATGTTTACCAAAAAATTAAATGGCCAAAAGTTAGGTATGCCTAGAAAGAGATCAAAAGTCACACAGTTAGGGCTGGTGGTGCAGCCCGACTTGGGCAAGCAGGTGTGCCCTGCAGCGCATAAGCCAATAGCTTATTTCTCTGGAAAAGATGGAAACAAGGGCCACGATCCAGAGACACATAGAAGAATCTCCAAACTGAGCAGCTCTCTGCAGAGATGCCTCCGGACTCTAAGCCAGGTCCATTTCACTGGGTGCCTCAGACGGGGGCAGGCATCGTCCCTCCACCTGCCCGTTAAGAACCCCGGCAGCCGCCAACTTCCAGAGCCCAATGAGAAGTGCAGGTACATGGGTTCAGTGACACAAACTCCAGGCCTCAAGGGATAGGGGATGGAAAGAGAGGGATGGATAGACTCTCTCATTCCTGCGCCCCCATGGGACCCTGGAGGTCACACCCACACACTGCCTCTAGTTGCTACTTAAGCTCCTTAATGGTCATGATCCAGAGACACACAAAAGAATCTCCGAACCAAGCAGCTCACTGCAGAGATTTCTCCAGACCCAATTATCTAAAATTTTAGAATTCCAGGAGCGACATCTTATGCTATTCATAACAAGCAATACAAAAAGAGTGTAGGGGAGATTGTCTGCCATAGAGGCAGGGGGAGGGCAGGGGGGGATATCAGGGACCTCGGTAGTGGAAGATGTGCACTGGTGGAGGGTGGGGTGATCAATCATTATATGACTGAAACTCAAACAGGAAAGCTTTGTAACTATATCTCATTGTAATTAAAAATAATAATAATAAAATAAAGTTAATATTCTGAATTTTTAAAAAGTAATGTGGAGTTCAGGCCCAATTCAATCAGTTTAATCAATGGCTGAATAAATAGCAGTACTCCAACATAAAAATAAAAGAAAAAAGAAAAAAAAAGAGTTTACTATCTCCAGGGTGAGACAACAATCTTCACATACTTTCCTCTAAGGAAACCCTTTTGGATCATTTTTAGTGTATTATTCATAATGAGCAATACAAAATAAATTATTTAGGATCAGCCTTTGAGGAAGAATTGTGTGGTGGTGAGAAAATCCGAAATAATGGTGGTAGGAAGGTATAATGGTGGCAGATTTGTGCTGGAATATTGAAGGTAGTAGATTATTGTGAACAACTTTATAAAAATTAAGAGTGTACAACAGGAAAAATTGAGTGGGGCAATAGTACAGCAGATATGGCATACATCTTGCATGTAGTTGACCAAGTTTCTATCTCTGCCACCCCATCTCTCCCAAGCCTTCCAGGAGTGATCTGTGAGCACAGAGCTGGGAGTAAGCCCTGAGCACCGCTGTATGTGCCCCCTGTCCCCACATGCCGGACATGGCTGCATGGCCATCCTGTTGCTACACACCTGCAGATGTTCACACCTGAGCAAGGTCACTCTAGGCCTCTAGGACTGCTATAAAAATTCCACCTTGTTCCTTCTATTCGTGAATGAATCTGCACTCGAGCACATTTCCTCAGCCTCCCAGCTCCATGTCCCCCATGATGCCAGCGTCTCTTTTCCTGATAGTTTCCTCAGGCCACCAGGGCCTCCAGATTCGGAGCTGCCTTCTATCTTCTGTACTGGCAACTATTTGCCAAGGAGCAGCACAACCCCACTGGCAGTGTTGCTGCCTTCTGGGATATCCACACTTCTGCTGGGGCTGACTTCTAGCTCCCTACCCAACACTAACCAACTCATTGGTTAGTTCCAAGGCTTTAACATCAGCTCCGGGAGCTGAAGAACAAGTTCCAACACATGACTGCACTCCATGACAGGGAGAATGCAAGGCCTAAGGTCAGAGTTCCCCAGAGCTCCCTGGTGGGATCAGGGTCGGGTATCTCAGAGCTAAGTGACTGAACAAAGCAGTGGCTTCTCCTGGCAGTGCTTTCTGAAATCACCTGCTCTGCCCCTGACTCTGTCCCTGGGGATTCCAAGCTAAAGAAGAATATCATATACCTTAATGATAGACCGTCGAGGTTTCCTTCCTGGCCTTGCCACTTGCCAGTTGTATATGTGATGACAGGAAAGCAATAAAGGCTTTGGGGAGGAGGATGGAATTCATAGTTCTAGAAATCAAGGATGATCATAGCGCCTGACTTGGGGTTGTTTTGAGGATTTAGGAAGATCGTCCACTAAAATTTGCACCATCAGACCTTGAGGGATTAGAGCCTCAGTAAATTATTATTATTATTATTATTATTATTATTATTATTATTATTATTATTATTATCTGTCATCCCATTGATCAACAATTTGCTCGAGCGGGCACCAGTAAGGTCTCCATTCGTCCTAGCCCTGAGATTTTAGCAGCCTCTCTTTACTTGTCTTTCCCAACAGTGTCCCATTGAAAGCTCTTTCAGGGTCAGGGGAATGAGACCCATCATTGTTACTGGTTTTGGCATATGAATACACCACGGAGAGCTTGCCAGCCTCTGCCGTGTGGGCAGGATGCTCTCAGTACCTTCCCAGCTTCTCTGAGAGGGAGAACTAGGCTATGAGAGATTGCATGGCTATGAATGTGGCCTCCCACTTCTGGGAGCTTCGTTTTATAGTCTCTGGACTTTGCCATATTATTATTATTATTATTATTATTATTATTATTATTATTATTATGGCACAATAAAACAATTGATCCAGGAAATCCACATGCTTAAAAGATCTCAAATTTGAGAACAATTTGATCTGCCTCATTCTTTTCACCCGCATTTCTTTCCTAAACTAATTGATTTACAAAATCCCATTGTGTTTGACATTGCCCCTGCCACACTCTCAAAATAGAACCCTCACAGCACAGGGACCCCATGGAATGATGCATCTGTGACTCCACCAGCATCCTGACATGAGGGCCTCGGAGGACAGGCTGCAGTGCTGTCAGCCCACAATCTGTGCCTGATCACCCTCCACCAGCAGAGAAGCACGCAAAGGCTCCCTCTCCTTCACCTCAGTCTCCCGGCAGTACCTCCCCCTCCTCCCCTCACACCCCTCCCCCTGCACAAAGCTGCCCTCCTCAGCATCGGGGTACAGTGCTGAGGGCCATGTCACTCACCCTGAGCCCCAAGCTGGGTCTCCTGCAGGATGCTGATAATGTCTTCTCTCGGAGGCAAGCTAGGAAATTTTTCTTCCAGGATAGAGAGAATTTCCTCCTGCTTCTCAGAGAGCTTCCCAGAGTCCATGGTCATGCACTTGAAAAGGATGCTGCCTGGAAAATACGGGAGGAACAGCAAGTCAGAGAAGGGACCAGGAAAAAAATTCATGTTTTCTGCCTTCTCCATCTCTGCTTCCCCTTCCACTTTCCTGATGACACCAGGTTCCTCTGCCATGTAGTATTTGAGAGAATTTTTTCCCAAATGCTCAGAGAAAATTTGTTCTGTCTCATACTTCTCTAAAAATTCATCTCCACACCATCATGGACGCTTGAATATTCTATGGCACAGTGTTGGTTTTAAATCATTTCAAATTGATCATTAATGTTGCACTATTTTAAAACAGTGACTATCATATTTAAATTATTTCTCTCAAGAGACCTCAGAAAAGGGAACGGATAGATAGTACAGTGGGTAGGGTACTTGCCTTACACTCAGCCAATCTGGATTTGATTCCTAACATTCCCTCTGACTCCTGAGGGCAGATCCAGGAGTAAGTCCCGAACACCACAGACGTGGCAAAAAAAGGGAAAAAAATCACAGAAAAGCTTTCTTTACCCACTTCGCTCATTAGAACTTCTTTCTTTTTAAAAAGATTTTTTAATCTATTTATTTTCCTTATGTTAACATTTTATTTTTAATTTTTTAAAGATTTTAGTATTGAATCACTGTGAGATGGACCCTTACAAAGCTGCTCATGATGAGGTTTTAGTCATACAGTATTCCAACACCCATCCCTCTGCCAGTGTACATTTCCCACCACCAGCGAGTATCCCCAGTTTCCCCCTCACTCCCGCCATCACCTTTTACCCCATCCTGCCTCTATGCAGACTCTTTCTCTCTCTGTCTCTCTGTCTCTCTCTGTCTCTCTCTCTCTCCTTTTGGGCATTGTGGTTTGCAGTACAGATACTGAAAGGTTATCTGTATCTACCTACTTCTAACACTCATTTCTTGCCCAGCGTGATCATTTCCAGTGATTATTGTCAAACTGACCCTTTCTCTATCTTACCTACCCTCGGCCCCACACGTATTTGTGGTTGATTCCAACCATTGACCAGTCCTCCTACTCCTGAGAACCTCCTCTTTCTTATTCTAGTTATATGTTTATTTAATTACTCACAAGTTAGATCTAAATCCTAAATTCCAGTTCTGCAGAAATATGCTGAAATAAATGGTAGGCCTCTTACAAGCTCCAGGACTTCCTATGTATAGCCTCGCCTTGAAATGACAAAGTCACCATCTGTCACATCTCCTGGGTCCTGCCCTAAGCCCAGGTTAATGTGGAATCTCAGGGGAAAGAGTTTAGTGTAATGAATGAATGATTAAACTTTCTTTAAAAAAACAAACTTAGGACTAATCAAGATTTCAACATCTCTACAACTTTTAGTGTGGCCTTGATGAAAGCCATTGTGGGCAGAGAAAATTAGGTAGAAAAGGTATAAGAATGTTAAAAGAATAATGAAGCAAGAAAAGGAAATGGTGGTACACAATTTTGGCATCTATCCTGAGATCTAAAGATCCGATCTACATGCACCATTAAACACCCTAAAAAATCACCGCAAAGTATTCAACTTCCCATTTGCCCCCTTTGATATAACACTTTTATCTTTGATAGTTTCATTTTATTTATGTTCTTAAAATGGTTTTTGTCTTGCACACAGCTGACCTGGGTTCTTTCCTACTTGGTTCCCGGACCATGGAAATGATCCCTAAGCAGAGAACCCTAAGCCCCACCAGCTGCAGTCCCCAACAACCAACAAACCAAACTTCTCTCCAGCCCTCTATCTGCTCATTTTTTAAAGCTACACTAATTTTCACAACTTATAAGATACATTGGAATCAATAAATGAATTGTTTCATCATAACAGAAAGTAAATATTGCCAAATTTATTTCGAACATTCTGCATTCATTCCTTCAGCAAACAATTATGCCAAGGTTCATGGGATGTCAGGGAAATGGCAAAAGATCACTGGATGTGAGAGGTCCATGGTATGTTATATAATCAGAATTATTAAATTACTAATTTTTCATTATCTCTTATATTTTTATTGCAGTTTAGATAACAGGGCTGTAATAATGATAACATTGATAGCTTTTTTTAAAAAAAAAACGATAGTTCCTTAATGAAAGAAGTTTGATTTACAAAATTGAGTTTTAGGACAAAGTTATGGACAGTTGAAATTTAGGTATATAATATTTCAACACCAATCCCACCACCAGTGTCAACTTTCTCCTACCAGTGTCCCTATGCTCCATCCCTCCCCTTACACACACACCTTCCCCCCACCTACCCACTACCTGTCACCTTGGCAAGCACATTACAAAGTTCAGTGGTTGCAAAAATAAGGAACAGTTCATAAATTTGCAAGTAATACTTGCTCAGGAGTCATAATAGTTTTCTTTGTATCTTTGCAATTTTAGTGTGTGTGCTGCCAAAGAGAGCACAGTTTTTGTTTCGATGAACAAAGTCACTGCACCTCACCTCATCCAAGAGCCTACACCACCCTGCATGCTGGTCAGCTTCTCCCACTCCCCTCAGCTCTGCTGCTTGATAAACTCATATTTGTAACCCAATGCCAAAGGTTTTACTTACAGAATGATAGTTTTGTACTTACTAAACTACATTTTTAGAATAAAAGTAACTAACAAGCTAATGGGGATAGAAATGTAATAACTAAAACATGTTGCTTAAAAGCAGGAAAGGAATAAGAGGAAAGAGGAGAAATGTGACACAACTAGAAACAAACGACAAAATGAAAAATTTAAATTTCAGTGCAAGAGCAATTACACCAAAATCAAGAGAAAATGAGTGGCAAGTACAGAGTTATGGTGTTGTAAAATACAAATGTTCTACAGCTCTGTTGCACAACAGTTTATGTATATGTGTATATATACATATATATCTTTAACAGTACTAAACTGTACACTAACATGGTTAAGATAACAAATTTGATGTTCCCTTTTTTCCTTTACAAAAGAAAGTATGTATTTATATTATAAGAAAAAAAAGATCACACTTAATTTTAAAAGCCAGAACATCAGCAGACTGCTTACAGGATCATAACTTATATGCAGTGATTTAAAAGTACAGTAATAGAAAAAGAGAAAACATACTAATATCAAAATTGTAGGCAATAAAACAAGAAAATTTACTTGATGTTAAGTCAAATATTTTATTATTATTATGGGGTCAACACTTGAGAAGACATATCAATCTTAAATTTCTATTTCTTTTTTTGCTTTTTGGGTCACACCTGGTGATTCATAGGGGTCACCCCTGGCTCTGCACTCAGGAATTACCCCTGGCGGTGCTCAGGTGACCATATGGGATGCTGGGAATCGAACCCAGGTCGGCCGCGTGCAAGGCAAATGCCCTACCCACTGTGCTATCACTCCAGCCCCTTAATTTTTTTTTCTTTTTTAAAAATTTATTTATTTTTTAATTAGTGAGTCACAGTGAGGGTACAGTTACAGTACAGATTCACACATTTTTGTTCTTGTTTTTCCCTCATGCAATGTTCAAGAGCCCATCCCTCCACCAATGTCCATTCTCCACCAGCAATGAACCCAGTATCCCTCCCACCCCCCAGTCCCATCCCCCTGCCCCACTCAGCCTCTGTGTCAAGGCATTCCAATTTGATATCTCTTTCCTTTTGGGTGTTGTGGCCTGAAATAGGGGTATTGAGTGGTCATCCTGTTCAGTCTCTAGTCTACTTTCAGCACGCATCTCCCTTCCCGTGCAGGATCTCCAGTCACATATTACTTGGTGTTTCCTTCTCTTTCTGAAGCCCCTTAAATTTCTATATACTAATAGCATACATCCAAATTAAAGAATATTGAAAAAAATAAAAAATAAAGAGATAACTATGTAGTGGGGATTTTGTTAATCAATTTATTTTTAATTGAATCACCATAAGATACACAGTTACAAAGTTTTTTATGATTGGGTTTTAATCATACAATGTTCTAACACCTATCCCTAATAAGTAGCGGGAACTTTTTCAATATGGTCTCTGAGGAGTCATCCAGGGCCTCCTGTATGCAAGGCACTGACTCAACTACTTAGAAGGACCAAACATGATGACCTCTCAGTATGTGCATTGCAAATCAAAATGCCCAAAATTAGAGAGAGTATGGGGAATATTGTCTGCCATGGAGGCAGGAAGAGGGTGGGAAAGGTGGGGGTATACTGGAGATATTTGTGGTGGGGAATGTGCACTGGTGGAGGGATGGATGTTTGATCATTGTGTGATTATAACCCAAACATGAAAGCTTGTAACTATATCTCACGGTGAATCAATAAAATTTAAAAAAAAAAAGGAAACAGAATCCTTTCCAACAACTGCTATAGAGGTCGACATTCGCCTATTACCTAAAGCAGAGAGAAATGTTATTAGACTACAGACTTATATCTCCAATGAATATTGATGCAAAAATCCTCAACAAAATCTTAGCAAATCAAATCCAACAACATATAAAAGGATCATATATGATGACAAGTGTGATTCATCCTAGGGATGCAAGGATGGTTCAAATTAGGAATGGGACAATGGCGAGATTCTATTTAACACCAAACAGTAGTATTATTCAAGGAACAGCAATAAATCAGCAACAAACCAAGCAAGAGAAATGAAAGTAGCAAGTTAATATTTGGAAGCTGTGAAATGAGATTGAGAAGCTAGAGACTGCTCACTGTGTAAAAACACAAAAAAGAAAATGAAAGGGGCGTGGCGAGGAGAGGAGCACCTCGCCCCACCGGGCACTGGGCACAGGGCAGCGGCGCTGTCTCTCCTGCCACCCGAGTTCAGTAGTCTCCAGCCACTTCCCCCACCCTGGGGAGGCTGATGGCGATGATGAAGCAGGCGAAGGAAGGAATGGAGGCCAGGTTGGTTGGTCTCAGTTGCAGTTTATTCCATTCCCATCTCCATTCTCCTGTGAGTCTCCTCCTGCTTCTTCCCCCATGCTACTTCATTCTCCTTCTCCTCTGGATCTGGATCTTGGTTTAGCTTCTCCAGATCTCACACTGGGACTCGCCCTGGGACTGGCCAGGGACAGGCCCCGGGACTGGCCCTGGAACTGACCCTGAGACTGACCAGGACTCCCCCCAGCCCACTCTTTCAGCCTAGTTAAATCCCCAAGCATGAGGGGTTGGGGCTTACACATAGTGTGGTCACAATCAATAGGGTAAATTTCTTTCCCTCAGGGGATGCTCCTTCTAGGACAGATATTCTTTCAGGAGGACACCCACCCAAGAGCGGAATCCCATGGGTGTGTTTCTCCTCTCCTTGTCCAACTAACATATAAGTATTCATATTATTAATCATTTTGTATAGACATAGCAAGAGATGCATTAAGCTCATAGAGTTGCTCTCCTGGGGTCATCTCAATCTCAGACTACAGTGCTCAGGCCAGATTAGTCTTTCCTATCCCTAGCAGGGTCCTAGTCTCATCATTACTTTTGGATCATGACATGACATGTCCATGACCAATCTCTTAACATATAGTTAAGCATTAGGCACTTTGGCCAGGCCCATCTTGATGCCAGGGTAGCACATAACTCACCGCTTGCCCTGGGTCCGTCCAGTCTCTCATCGGGACCCTGCTTTTGGGGGTGCTAGGAAGTAAGGGCAGCTGAGGCTTAAGTCGAGAAAGCAGATGCCCAGGAGTGAATAATATTTGAAGCCAATTAAATCCCATGTTACCAAAGCATATTAACAACTGTCTTTCTTTGTCCATACAAAAATGATATTGTTTTAAAGTGAACTGTTCAAAAGACATAAGGAGTGGAGAAAGCCAGTATTAACTTACAATACAAGTTCACTGTCCTAGCAAGGTCTGACCTTACAAATTAACAGAGTCTGATTAGGGGAAGAGCTGAATGACTAGTTGGGGAAGGGAGCATAGAAGTGATTACATATAGACAAAGGAGTGGGAGTGACTCGGGAGCACTTTGATGGGTGTGACTGATATACCTAAGCTCCTAGTGGCAAGGGGAGCAGGATATACCAATGTAGTCTAGAATTGTTTAGAGATTATTACCAGATAAGCCCAAACTCTGTGGCAAGGGAGAAAGGACAAACCAATGATATCCAACAGCCCACGAATGTACAAATCAGTTTATTACTGGTGCCTGTTGCCTTCATCCTCAATGGAGGTGCTCTCCCTCTCTAGCAGAGTTGAGGGGAAAGGTCCTCAGTTGGTCAATGGCCTTCCTGCCCAGATGTTCTCCAGTCTAGCCCCTCTTTCACCGTTTCCAAATTAGTGCTTTGGTTTGAAGCCAAAAACTTAAAGGAAAGAAAGAGCTAAAACTGTTTTCCTCATAGCTAGTGCAGAATGTATGTAAAATCTCTGAATAGCTACAGATGAGATTCAAGTCACAAGAACAAAGGGGTATGGTGTCACTAGCAGGTCAACCTGTACCTGCAGGGCAAGTGCCTTCAGACTTCCTGATACCCCAAAATTGCTGCTGTGTCTTTGGCCAGACTCCAACAACTTGGGGCCAAGTTTACCAGGAAATTAGATGGCAAAAAGTTAGGTATGTGGTAGCCACACCCACAAACCACCTCAGGCTCAGCTATACAAGCTCATTTATTGGCTTTATTTCAGAGACCCATAACTCTCGAAAGAGATCAAAAGCTGCAGTTAGGGCCGGTGGTGCACGTGGCGAGTGGGAGCACCCTTCAGGGAATAAATAAGCCAATAGTTTATTTCTCTGGAAAAGATGGAAACAAGGGCCATGATCCAGAGACACACAAAAGAATCTCAGAACTCAGCAACTTGCTGCAGAGATGCCTCCGGACCCTAATTATCTAAAATTTTAGAATTCCAGGAGCAACACCTTATGCTATTCATAACAAGCAATACAAAAATAGTATGGGGGGTTCTCCGCCCAGATGAGATCTGGAGCAGCCGCTCACAACACGGCCCCTCTGCTCCTTAAAGACTATGATCCGGGAGGTCTACTAATCCATTTTGGCACCCAGCGGCTTCTTATAGAAATGCATCTAGACTGTGAACTGAGCTACAACCCCATGCCGCCCAGGGAGGGGGAAGGATTTTCTCTCTCAACACTTCTTTCTACAGGGGAGATGGCAGCGGCAGCAGCAGCAGGAATGCCCATGTGGCATCCACCATCTTCTAGAACTCACAACCCAGAGGAATGAGTTTGCAGTGATATGTCTTGAAGGAAATCATGGGATGGGGCTTTTACCGGCATGGTCTCCACCCAGATGAGATCCAGAGCAGCCGGGCACAACATGGCCCCTCTGCTCCTTAAAGACTATGATCCGGGAGGTCTACTAACCCATTTTGGCACCCAGCGGCTTCTTATAGAAATGCATCTAGACTGTGAACTGAGCTAAAATAACAGCTCGGCTGCACGAGCTCATATAATCTTCACTCTCAGCAATGGAAAACAAATTATCAAATGATGCCTTTTCAGCAGATTTGATTGTTGGGGGGAAATTCCAAATAATAATAGAGAGTTCTCTGTTGAAATATTGAATGTAGTCAAAGTATAGAGAGAATAAAGTGAAGATCATTAGCCACTCAGGTGGAGGGGGGAGGGAGATATATTGGGGTTCTTGGTGGGGGAATAGGTGTACTAGTGAAGGGATGGGGGTTTGATCATTATATGACTGAGATTTAAACCTTAAAGCTTTGTAACTTTTGTCACGGTGATTCAATAAAATAAAAATTAAAAAAAAAAGAGTATGGGGGAGATTGTCTGCCATAGAGGCAGGGGGAGGGGTGGGATGGGGGATACTGGGAAACTTGGTGGTGGAAGATGTGCACTGGTGGAGGGCTGGGTGTTAGATCATTGTATGACTGAAACTCAAACAGGAAAGCTTTATAACTATCTCATGGTAATTAAATAATAATAATAATAATAATAATAACAAAATTAACATTCTGAATTTGGAAAAAGTAATGTGGATTTCATGCCCACTTCAATCAGCTTAATTAATGACTGAATAAATAGCAGTACTTCTACATTAAAAAAAATAGAAGTACATTTAGTGGGATTGAAAGTCCACAATACAAAATCTGTTCATCTATGACCATAATTAGAAAGCAAAGTGTAAAAAGCCTTTAAAATTGTAATAGCATCAAAACATAAAACATGAAGAAATCCCACAAAAAAAATGTGTGTGGCTGACAGTCAGACTGAGAATCTGATCTCTTTCATTCAGGGATCTTTATTCTCACCTTCTTTTCTTTTCCCTTCATTGTAGCTATTTCAATATTCAAGAGTCTGACATTTCAATACAGTGATAGCTGGGGGTTGGGGGGAAGAGGGGTGGCAGTTGGCAGCAGAGATTACAACAGTAATGCCACTGGGATCACATTGAAGGTAGCATATCCCATTGTTCATCGATTTGCTCGAGCGGGCACCAGTAATGTCTCCATTGTGAGGCTTGTTGTTGCTGTTTTGGCATATTATCGAATACGCCATGGGTAGCTTGCCAGGCTGGCTGTGAGCACTCAAGGTATGGGACCAGAATTCTACAAATGAGCCACATTCCCAATCCCTCATTTGGGATTTTGATACTCAAATATGTGAAACCAAAAAGTAGTGTTCAGAAATCAATGTAATAGCAGTACTCCTGCATTAAAAAAAAGAAGTCAATTTAACAGTTACTGAGTGAAGCAGAGTCCTACAGAATAATTCAATGAAAAGAGATTGCTGCCACTGGCTGATGGCCAACTGTGATTTGCCAATTAGCAAGGAGATGAACTGGCCAGAAAAACAATCCAATGGATAGGGCATTTGCCTTGCACACGAATGACCTGGGTTCAATCCCCAGTGCTGCAAATGGTCCTGAACATGGCCTGGAGTGATTCCTGAACACAGAGCCAGGAGGAAGCCCTGAACAGAGCCAGGTGGCCTAAAACCATCCCCCTCTCCCCCCAAAAAGGAAAAGTAAAGAAAACAGGAGATGAAATGAAGATGGCAGGAAATAACTCTTGAAAGATGCTCACCTGTCCTTATTACTGCATTAGGAAGATTATAGCCCAACTTAGAGGTACTTCTGTTACTACTTCTTGTTTGAGATCTATTTAGTAACATATTCCACTAAAGTTTCAGGGCTGGAGAAAAGCACAGCAAGTATTGCATGCAATCAGCCTAGGTTCTCTCTCTGGCATCCCTTATGGTTCTCCCAAGCACCACCAGGAGTGGTTCCTGAGTACAAAACCAGAAATGAGCCCTGAGCACTGCCAGGTGTAACCCAAAATTCTAAATTTGAAAAAATAATATATCATTATCAGTTAACAGAACCTCTTATGAAAATCAAACCAGATTTTTTTTTTGCCTTTTGAGTCACACCTGGCGATGCACAGGGGTTACTCCTGGCTCTGCACTCAGGAATGACTCCTGGCAGTGCTCAGGGGACCATATGGGATGCTGGGAATCGAACCCGGGTCGGCCGCGTGCAAGGCAAACGCCCTACCCGCTGTGCTATTGCTCCAGCCCCTCAAACCAGATTTTTAAAGTAAAATTTACTTCCAGAAAATTCTGCAGTTTTAAAAGAATATGAACGCCATGCCCGTGTTTAAGGCATCTCAGCTATTCATAGGCCAGCAAAGAAAGCAATTATAGCAAAACAGTAACAAACATTTCACTAATTAGAAAAATGAGTCAACCAAAATATTCTTTGTTGGAAATAATGGAGAAATGCAGGTCCTTTTGCCAAAAGCAATCGCAGTACATTAATATTAAACATGATCTAATGAAGTCAGAAGTTGTTTGGGGAAAACACGCACCGCTCTACAGGCATATTTCACATGATAAAGTCTTAGTGAAAAAGAAGGGATTTAAACTCTCCTTGTTTCACCTGGGATTTATTTTTTTTCACACCAACATTTAAAAATTAAATAATTAATATAAAAACGGGGCCGGAGCGATAGCACAGCGGGTAGGGCATTTGCCTTGCACGCAGCCGACACGGGTTCGATCCCCGGCATCCCATATGGTCCCCCAAGCACCGTCAGGAACAATTCCTGAGTGCAAAGCCAGGAATAACCCCTGAGCATTGCTGGGTGTGACCCAAAAAGAAAAAAAAAAAGTTAATACAAAAAGAGCGAAGGAGTAGGTGAAAGAGAAAGAGGAATAAAGAAAAGAAAATTTACCTTAGCTCACATTTTTTTATTTTGCCTGAAAGGGATGTGTGTGTGTGTGTGTGTGTGTGTGTGTGTGTGTGTGTGTGTGTATGGAGAGAGAGAGAGAACAAGGGTATTCAAGTGGTCAATAATATTGTATTTTAAACTTCAAATTTAAGAATAAAGATAATCTTCACCTGTCCCAGGAAACAGCTTATCTCTCTGATTCAGGAACTGCTCTAGTTGTAGATCTAGCAGGGAAAAAAAAATATTTCTCTCTGCTGATCTCAACTCAGGCCCTCCCTGAGTAAAGAGCAGCGGACAGTCTATGCTTGTTCTTGGACTTTATGAGCCTCTGGGGAGATGGATGATTCACTCTCTGGGCAAGAGAGAAGGAGGAAAAAAAAGAAAAAGAAAAATAGGCTGGCCCTGTTCCTTTCCTGTTTGACCTCCTTAAAAGGAGCTTTTGAAGCGATTAGTCCAGGCCACTAAAATAGCAAGCAACATAGACTCATTCCCTGCCCCCCAGCCCCTTAAATAGAGTTCAAATGAAACTACCAACAAAAAAAAAGAGGGAGTGTGTTTCTTAAAAACTTAGGGCATTGTTTCCCCACATTGTAGTTAAAAATAATTGCTACTTCCCCCCCACACCCCACTATCTGTGTGGTGGTTCTGTCAAGATCTTTCACAAATAAAAGTGAAATGTCTTCCAGGGGAAATGTGGTCTTAATTGAAACATGCCTGATAATCAGAAACCTGTGTCTCATCACCACTAGCAGCTTCCCTACATACACACGCATACACACACACATATGCACACGCATATGCACACACACACAAATATACGTGAACACACATAAAGCCCCCATATAACATTCCAGAATTTAATGGGCCTTAAATGTGTCAGTACTTAACTAGTACACATCTCAAGGGAAATAAAAGAACCCAGGCTGAAGAGACTGGCAGGGCAATAATCATCCAATTTTGATGCAAACCCAGGATCACACCAGACACTGACTTTAGGTTACTATGACTGCATGGGACTTTGGATAGCTTCAAGTTATAGCTTGCAGCTAGCTTGAAAATGCTAAGAAAATCTCAGAAGCAGAGAGTAGCATGGTTAGGAGAGGAAAATAAATGGCAGGAGAAGAGAAAGTGGGGTGGGGGAAGGAAAACCAAAACAAAAACAGTGGAGAGAAACTAAAAAGTAAAAATGCGCATTTCTAAAAATTGGGGCTATGTATGACTTCATCAGAATGAGCACATTTTGCTCTTAAATCACTGCTCCCGGAATTACTGATTTCGACTGGAAATGTCTTACACAAGTAATTAGAAAGTAATCTACATAAGCAGATCCGAATCTTTCCAGATGAAAGTGAGGCTAATGATCTGTGTTCTGGCATTTTCAGGTTTCAGTTAGGACTTATTATAAGACAATGGTGAGACTGAGCCATTGTGAGAAGTATAAAGAAACTGCAAATGATGTTGATTTCACTATATCCCCTCTAAGTCTGAACACAAGTTGGCCATGCAGAGTCACCTGTTGACATTTATCTGTAACTGCCCTGGCAGAGACTGGAGAGTACAGGGGGGAGATCCTTAGAGAAAAACAGTCGGTTGTTGTATACTGGAAACATGATACCTACATGTAATTGGAATAATCTTTTACCAACATTCATAATACTCAGGTCTACTTCAACATTTTAATACAGCATTGTCTATAATGCATGCAATTTTGAGCTACACCAAACTACATGGCTCTGTGAAAAAGAGTCCAAGGGCTATTAAATATTCATTTCCTAAAAAAATTCCAGAAGAAGAATAACTGCTGTAGAGGCAGGCTGGGGGGTTGGTGGGAGGTAAACTGAAAGTGGGGACATTGATGGTAGGAAATGTACCCTGATGAACTGACAGTTGTTGAAACACTGTACGACTGAAATCCACTTATCAACAGCTTTGTAACTGTGTATCTCGCAGTAAGTCAATATAAGAAAAGAAGAAAAGAAGGTTGCTAGACTAAAAGTACAACACTCAAACAACCCCATTAAGGAATGGGCAGTGTTTTGATACGCTGTGCCAGTTCTTGTAAAAACACTTTCCTGCAGGCTGCAGTATAGTTCAGTGAGCAGAGTGCTCGCCGTGCCTGCAGCTGGCTCTGATCTGATCCTCTACGATCCATACATTCTACAGAACTTTGCCAGGAGTGATCCCTGAGCACATAGACAGTAAACTGGAACTTCACCAGGTATGGCCTCAAAACAACCCCTCCAAAAACATCCACTTGTGTGTGTGTGTGTGTGTGTGTGTGTGTGTGTGTGTATGTTGGAGAAGGTCTGCAACATTATTAGGTATTATTTCAAGAAGTCTGATTAAGGGGGGGAACCTGTAAAATTGGATTGTTCTCAAACTAAGGAAATGGATTATTTTAATAATGTTATAAATATTGAATATTTGAACCTTTACATTTCTATCTCTTTTTGTTGGATTTTGTTTTGGGCCACACCCAGTGGTGCTTAGGACTTACTCCTGGCTCTCTACTCAGGGATCACTCCTGATGGGCTCAGCAACCATGGGGTGCTGGTATCAACCTGGCTCAGCAGCCTGCAAGGTCAGCACCTTACCCACTGTACTGTCAGTACCTTTTCAGTGGTTCTTGGAAGCTCATACTCAAAGTTTCAAACAGCAGGTACCTTCTATGTCTCCAAATGTATTGTTTTGTGTGCTGATTCACAACTTCAAGAGTACCTTGGCAGGAAGTGCAGAACTGGGAACTTAGCAAGGGCAAAAAAGAGAAGGGAGGGTAAGTGGCTTACTCAGAGACCAGCACCAGTTTGGAAAGTTTGGGGATGCCGGGAATTGAAACAGGGTCAGCTAAATGTAAGGCAAGAGCCCTATCCACTGTACTATCTCTCTGGCCCCAGTTTTAATAAACAAGAAAACACAAGCTTATGTTAGGTGGTGTTTTAGGACAAGGAGATCTTTGCCCCTGCTCACCACATCCTGAAACTGATACAGTGATCACAGAGACCTCTCAACAGCACATCTATTTCTCAGAACTGGATCCGTGAAGCCTCTCCTAGTATGGATGTGGAGGGTGGAATTGTGAGTCCACAGAACATGGGAGAAGGTGATGGCCTTCCAACACCTGGGCTCAGCTTGTGGATCCATGAACAGCACACTCACCATAGTTATGTCCAACACTACCATGATTCTATGCCCTTCTCTACATGCTTCTATTTTTCCCTAAGCCCAATTTCTTTCCTGCTTTCTTGTATTTGCCTGTATTTTTGTAAGCCCATTTCAATATCCTAGCTCAGAAGGAAAAACAATAATGAAAAAATGATGATAGGTTACTGACCTATACAAGAAAATACATTTAGTACAAATTTTGATCATAGGAATGAAAATGTTTATTATCTGATTCCATCTACAAAATGGGCAAAATACCAACCTCTAACAGGGTTAGGAGAAAGCAAAGAAAGCAAAGAAGTGTGCAGTAT
Organism: Sorex araneus; assembly: GCF_027595985.1. Lineage (NCBI taxonomy): Eukaryota > Metazoa > Chordata > Mammalia > Eulipotyphla > Soricidae > Sorex > Sorex araneus. Next base: position 89,178,835 of record NC_073302.1, on the reverse strand, counting down.
GAAAATAAGAATTCTGGCTACCTCCAATGAGGGGGGAAAGTATAGTGATGCAAGAGCAAAAGAGACGTTATCTTGTTCTACCTCTTTCCTTGCCACTGTGAAAAGAGTGTTCCTTGCAGTATAATTTCTTGAACTCTGTATATACACTTTACGCTTCGAATTTCTTTCTGGAGACACAAATTAATACTACACAAAAGGGTTCAAATTATGTCTATAACATTAGAGAATAAAAATGTAAATGAATGCTTAAAACACTAAAGCATGGATTTCTAAAAGTTAAATATAAAGGCAAGGTATAAATTAAAGGAACATTGTCCAAATTGTGGACATTAAGCATGTAAGACAGGGCTGGAGATGCAGCTCGGTGGCAGATCACCTACTTTGCTATGAGGTCCTGGGTTAAATTTCTTATATTGTAGGGGGAAAAGAGAATGTTAGGGTAGCACTATAGCACTGTCATTCCATTGTTCATTGATTTGCTCAAGTGGGCACAAGTAACATCTCCATTGTGAGACTTGTTGTTACTGTTTTTGGCATATTGAATACGCCACAGGTAGCTTGCCAGGCTCTGCTGTGCGGGCAGGATACTCTCGGTAGCTTGCCAGGCTCTCTGAGAGGGATGGAGGAATCAATTGGGTTGACCACGTGCAAGGCAAATGCCTGTGCTGTCACTCCAGTCCAATGTTAGGGTACTGGAGTGAAATAGACATTGAAATAGGCATTGTAGCACTAACTAAATCCATAAGACTATAGGGTTCCTGAAGAATATCTTGCAAAATTCATTTAATGGCAGTTTCTACTAATGGTCTCTAAGAAGAAAGCATTGTTGTCAGCATCAGGTACACCAAAGTAGAATAGTCAACAAAACATGAGATCTGCTCTCTCGTGGAGCTTACATTTCTAGCGTGTGAGAACCAACAAGAGAAGGAGTCAGTGATGACAAAAAGACAGCCAGATATTACTAGAAAGCTTACCAGGACCCCGTGCCTGGGATGCATACAAGGAGATCTTAATGCAACTAGAGCATGTTAAACTATAAAGGCAGGCACTTGGTTTTTGAATGTGATGGGTTTTAAACAGGGAATTAACAGTATTGATTAACACCAAAAAACACCATCACTTTAAAAAAAAAAACTTGTCTACTTTGCTTTTTCTTTCCTCCAAGTGTCAGGGATCAAATCCTAGACTCATGGGGCTGGAGCGATAGCACAGCGGGTAGGGCGTTTGCCTTGCACTCGGCCGACCCGGGTTCGATCCCCAGCATCCCATACGGTCCCCTGAGCACCGCCAGGGGTAATTCCTGAGTGCAGAGCCAGGAGTAACCTCTGTGCATTGCCAGGTGTGACCCAAAAAGCAAAAGCAAAAAAAAATCCTAGACTCATGCATGCAAGGCATTCCAAGCCTTGATTTACAGTTTTTAAAGATAATTCTATCATGGAGGCAGAGGGGTAGTACAGCAGGTAAGGCATTTGCCTTGCACACTGCTCATCTGGTTCAATCCATGGCATCCTATATGGTCCTCTGAACCCATCACTGAGCTCAGAGCCTGGAGGAATCTCCACTCCCCCCAACAACTTACCTCCCCCCACAAAAAAAGATAATTCTGCCTACCTCATAGATAATCTACATTGGATGAAATATGGAATGTCTAGGAGCTATTACTGTATTAACTGGAGAAAGACAAAAGAGCACCTTGAATTGATTCCAGTAGCAGTTATAGGATGTGTGAATGGATGGATTCAAATTATATTCTAGATGTAGGATTTGCTCCTGGGGCAACTGTGGGGAAAGATAATAAATCATGTACTACTCCTAGATTGAGACCCAAGTAAACTGAATGATTGCATGTCTTTTACTACAATGGAGAAACCTCATGTCTACATGCAGTTATGGGGAATTAAAGTATTTCATCACGGTCAGGTTAAGACAATGGTTCTACCATAGGAAGATGTCACCAGGGCACTGGATATAAAGAATTCTAAAGAGAGGTTATTACTATAGATACAAATCATCAAAGTCCAGAGTAGAGGATGGAGGAAAAAATTTCCCAGGACAAAGTTCTAGGGTCTCCAATACTTTCAAATTGAATGGTGAAGGAGATACTCAATAAGACTATGGATGAGTAGACATAATCTTTTGAGCATTCAGGAATGCATTGAAAATCACATTATTTCTTCTGGCATTAAAGCCTAAAATAGATGATACAAAAGACAGAGGGACTAAATATTTTGGCCCACTTACAATCTGTTTCAGCACATCAGTATATCTCAGCATCATGTGTTATGGGATATGACCATGAAATGGAAGGCAAAGATTACCTAGTTAAGAAGATGGTTTATAATAAATTTAGATTTTCAATATAAAATTTATTGTACTATATCCTTCATAGAATTTTGATTATGAAGTTTTAAAAGAGTTTCCCATTCCCAACATCTAGTCTCCCAACATCTGAAAACATATTTTTCAAACATATTTACTACAAAGGTATGTATTACAATGTCATGTTCTGGGGCTCGAAAGATAGTTCTGGGCTAGGGAATTTGCCTTACACCTGGACCAATTTGGTTCAATTCTCAACACCCCATATGGGCCCCTCAAGCTTCACCAGGGGCTTTACCTGAGTGTATTGATCCCCAAGCAGCACTGGATATGAACCCGAACTCTAAAAAGAGGTTACTAGTGTAGATACAGATAATCAAAGCCCAGTAATAGAGCATGTAGGAGAATATCTGAGGACAACATCCTAGGAAATTGTACTAACACACATTTAAAAATTATAGAATGATCAAATTAGTGATCACTTCAAGCACTGTCAAACATAATGTAACACCATAGTTGCTTATAAAGGGAATCCTAGTTCTTGGTATGAAAATATATATACGAAAGTTCACAAGGCTCAATCTTTAACAACATGTTAGTGATATATTTTAGGAGGTCTTAATGGCCCCTGCCAAAATAGAACAATCTTCACACTCTTTCCTCTATGGATACTTTTTTTGTAGCATTTTCAATAGTTTTTCCTAACAAACAATACAAAGTATATTATTTCAGTTCTGCTTTGGGACAGGGATTGGGGTTTGGGATGGAAACATCCTAAATATGGCAGTGGGAAGGTGTAATGATGGGATTGGTGTTTGGATATTACATTTATGTAATCAAATATTGTGAACTACCTTATAAAGTAAAAAAAAATTAAAAAAGAAAAGAACAGAGGCTACAGTTATTTATTGGTACATAAAAGAAAATTCTATTTAGGTTTGGTGTTGCTGCAGTATTGAAAAACTATGAAATTAAATGTTGGGCTTAGTGAATTATAGCAGAATTCAACTTGATTCCTTTATCTCTTTTAAATTTTTTTCTCTATATATTTTAAGACACTGAAGACTCAGGAACCTTTAAAAATGGCCCATTGTTAATGTGGGGAGAAAGGAACCCTCCTACACTGCTGGTGGGAATGTCGACTGGTTCAGCGCTTTTGGAAAACAATATGGTCGATTCTCAAAAAATTAGAAATTGAGCTCCCATTTGACCCAGCAATACCACTCCTGGGAATATACCCTGGAGAAGCAAAAAAGTATAGTCAAAATGACATCTGCACCTGTATGTTTATTGCAGTACAGTTTACAATAGCCAGAATCTGGAAAAAAACTGAATGCCCGAGAACAGATGACTGGCTCAAAAAACTTTGGTACATTTACACAATGGAATACTATGCAGCTGTTAGAAAGCATGAAGTCATGAAATTTTCATATAAGTGGATCAACATGGAAAGTATCGTGTTGAGTGAAATGAGTCAAAAAGAAAGAGACAGACACAGAAAGATTGCACTCATATGTGGAATATAAAGTAGCAGAGAGGTACGAGCTAGCAATGATGCAACCTCTGGCAGAAAGCCCTCTGAACTTAGTCACTAAAATACTAAAATACAGAAATCTAGAACCTCACGGCCTCTACTGTGGCCACACGATCTCATATCTCCTCATTCTCAGCAATGGAAAACAAATTATCAAATGCTTCCTTTCCAGCAGGTCCGACTCTGGGGGGGAAACTCCAAACAATAATAGTGAGATTTTTTGTTTGTATGTAATCAAAGTAAAGGGAAAGTAAAGTGAAATTTATCAACTACATAGGCGGGGTGGGGGGGCTGGTGGGCGGGGGTAGGGGGAAGGTTTACTGTGGTTCTCGGTGGTGGAATATATGCACTGGTGAAGAGATGGGTGTTCGAGCAGTATGTAACTGAGACTTAAGCCTGAAAGCTTTGTAACTATCAACATGGTGATTCAATAAAAAAAACAAATTATTAAAAATAAAAATAAATAAATAAAAATAAAAAATAAATAAAAATGGCCCATTGCCACAGAGTATTTCTTAGCTTTGACGCCCATAACATTTTAGAGTCAAAGTCCTTTAGTTCCTTCTCGACCAATCTGTTCAGTAATGCTCCTTTCCCCTCCACATGCAGATACAAGAAACCTACGTGGACCTTTACCCAAAGTCCTCCAAAATTCTTTTCCCATTGCCCCTGGCTCCAACCCTCCCTCTCAGTCCTCAGAGATATAAACCTTTTTCTTATAACCATATTGCATTGATGTCTCTTAGGCACTTCATCTGTCCCCCTCCAATTTCCAGGTGAAATGGCTACCAGGTTCAAGACAGACTTTTGAAAGAAAAAGGAAAGCTATCTAAACAGAACCTCAAACCATCTTGAGACCATATGGAGTTTTTGTAGTAATTGGTGGCACCTAAGTCATTCAATAATTTTCAGCTTGAAAACTACATTTTTGCAAGTAGTGGATCCCATTGACAAAAATAAAGAGAGAACAATCCAGGATGACATGTTTGCTCAGGGCAGAGGGTTTAATGCTGATTGTGTGTGATATGAGACTGACACCCAAGGACAGTAGACACAAGGGCCAGGAATATTGCCCCATAGTTGGAAGCTTGCCTCATGAGCTGGGGGAGAAGGCAGCTGGGATAGAGAAGGGATCACTAAGTCAATGATGGTTGGAGGGATCACTCAGGATGTGTGCTGAAAGTAGATAAAGGACCAAATGTGATAGCCTATTAGTATCTGTATTGCAAACCATAATTCCCAAAAGTACAGAGAGAGTATGGGGGAACTGTCTATCATGGAGGGAGGGGGAGGGTTGGAAAGGGGAGGAGTATACTGGAGACATTGGTGGTGGAGAATGTGCACTGGTGGAGTGTGGGTGTTTGACCATTGTATGACTGAAACTCAAACATGAAAGCTTTGTAACTATAGCTCAGGTGATTCAATAAAAAAAATTTTAAAAACTGATGTTGTGTGAAGACAGACAACATGGAAGTGGGGAGTAAGGTGACGGGAGGGAAAGTTTGACAACACAATATCATGAAAATAAAAGGTTTGGATTTCACCACTGACAGACAATAGACCCCATCTGGGTCTAAGAAACCACTTCAGCGTGGGAGGGAAAGGGGAATCCACCCACATTACAGGGCATGGGATAAGCATTCCCCCGGAACATTTTCAGTCAGAAGGGCTTTTTGAGCCCCTCAACAGAGGTGGAGCAGTTCAATTGAATATTCTTTTTTCGTTGAACAGCAAAGTTCCTTCATTCCTGTTTTTAAATGCACATTTCTAATATTCAGTATAATGCTCCTCTTTAACAAACTCTTGACTCCCTGCCTCTCTGATGAAGCTTCCTGTGGTCTTTGAAGGGGTTGTTAACCCAAGAATGGATCACACTCTTTCTGCATGAGCAAGTCCAGAGACGCCCCATGGAGCCCTCCAGCTTCTAATAGGAAGAGTCATCTCTCACCTCTGAGAAGATGAGCAAGATGCTCGGTGAGGAGCTCAGGAGCTTCCTGGAGAATTTCTTTCACCACGAGGGAGGAGGACGATTCTGGGAACTCAGGCTCACCATCACTCTGCTCAACCGAATTAATAACCTTGACAACCGCGGATTCTAAAGTCTGGTCCTCGCTGCACAGCAAATAAGGAAGAGGAAGAGAAAGAGAAATAATGTTTTCTGACTTTTGTGAAAGATTTCATCTGTTTTTCTTCCTCAGCCTAAATGTGAAGAAGCTCACTTGATTCAGAAAAACAAGACCTTATTCTATATGCGTTCGCATTTCAACTAATTGCCTTAAATAGCTTCACACCTCCTAATGGCCATCCCTTGTTTTCTCTTAGAAAAGGATAATGATAATAATGGCCTGGATCTGGAGAGATGGTACTGCAGGTAGGGCATTTGCCTTACACACAACAGACCCGGCATTGCCAGGAGTGATTCCTAAGTAAAGAGCCAGGAGTAATCCCTAAGAACGGCAAGGTGCAGCCCAAAAACAAAGACAAAAACAAAAACAGAAAGGAAAAAGAAAATAATAATGATTAGCATTTATTGAGCTTCTACTACAGGAAAAACTTTCATAGTATTTTTAGTATTTTATCATGTTATAAATGGCAGAATTTCGCATGGCAGAGCCTGGCAAGCTTTTAAATGCACATTTCTAATATTCAGTATAATGCTCCTCTTTAACAAACACTTGACTCCCTGCCTCTCAATATGCCAAAAACTCAATATGCCAAAAACAGTAAAATAATGGGCCTCATTCCCCTAATCCTGAACACGACAGGGACAAAAGGAGATGTTATTGTTGCCTGCTTGAGCAAATTGATGAGCAACAGAATGACAGTGATACAGTAATCATGTTATAAAACTGGTACTATAAAATATGTTCAATTAAATTCCTATTTCACAAATAAGGAAAAAGAGATGTCAACTGTTTAAGAAATGTGTCCAATATCATGCATATAGCAAGCAGATCATATTTAAACTCTGAAAATCTGGTTGTAAAACTTGAAAATTTAGTCACTGTGCTGTAAAAATATGCAATTGCATAATTAGTTCTACCATATTCTTTATACAGGAGATATAGTTGACTTCATCAAAGTCTAGAAGAATGACACAAGCAAGACCATATTGTTGGTCTACTCCAAAAAAGACAATGAAGATATATACTTTTTTATTTTGTGGTTGTTTATTTTGCTTGCAGAACAGTATTTGTGTGCATACACTCCTAGCAGTGCTCAGAACTTATTCCTGCTCTGTGCTCAGAGACTACTGCTGGCCTTGCTCAGGGGACTAAATCCAGTACTGAGCATTTGAACCAGGGTCAGTCACATACAAGGCAAGTGCCTTACCCACTGTACTATCTCTTCAGTTCTTGAATTTACTTTAGAAAGTACTGTGTTTCCCTAATGCCCAAAAGTAGAGAGAGAATATTGTCTGCCATGGAGGCAGGGGGAGGGTGGGAAAGGGGGGTTATGCTGAGGATATTGGTGGTGGGGAATGTGCACTGGTGGAGGGATGGGTGTTTGATCATTGTATGATTGTAACTCAAACATGAAATCTTGTAACTGTATCTCACGGTGATTCAATAAATTTTTCTAAAAAAGAAAGTACTGTTTCATAAATACTTTAAAAGCCATAGTTTGTGTAAACACACAAAAAAGGGGGCACACCGGGCTCAGGGTAGCCATGTTCTATCTTTCCTGCCGCCCGCGTTCAGTAGACTCAAGCCACTTCCCCCACCCCGGGAGGTTGATGGCAATAATAAGGCAGGCAAAGGAATGAGGGCTAGACTGGTTGGTCTCAGTTGCAGTTTATTCCATTCCCATCTCCATTCTCCTCTTATTCTCCTTCTGCTTCTTCCTCCCCCATTGTACTTAATTCTCCTTCTCCTCTGGATCTAGATCTCAATCTGGTTTCTCCGGATCTGGCACTGGAGCACCCCAGCCCACTCTTACAGCCTAGTTAAATCCCCAAGCATGAGGGGTTGGGGCTTACACATAGGTGTGGTCGCAATCAATAGGGGTAAAGTTCTTTCCCTCAGGGATGCTGCTTCTAGGACAGATTCTCTTTCAGCAGGATACCCACCCAAGAGCAGAATCCCATGGGTGTGTTTCTCCTCTCCTTGTCCAACTAACATATAAGTATTCATATTATTAATCATTTTGTATAGACATAGCAAGAGATGCATTAAGCTCATAGAGTTGCTCTCCTGGGGTCATCTCAATCTCAGACTACAGTGCTCAGGCCAGATTAGTCTTTCCTATCCCTAGCAGGGTCCTAGTATCATCATTACTTTTGGATCGTGACATGACATGTTCATGACCAATCTCTTAACATATAGTTAAGCATTAGGCACTTTGGCCAGGCCCATCTTGATGCCAGGGTAGCATATAACTCACCGCTTGCCCTGGGTCCGTCCCGTCCCTCATCGGGACCCTGCTTTTGGGGGTGCTAGGAAGTAAGGGCAGCTGAGGCTTAAATCGAGAAAGCAGATGCCCAGGAGTGAATAATATTTGAAGCTAATTAAATCCCATGTTACAAAAGCATATTAACAACTGTCTTTCTTTGTCCATACAAAAAGGACATTGCGTTAAAGTAAACTATTCAAAAGACACAAGGAGAGGAGAAAGGCAATATTAACTTACAATACAAGTTCAGTGTCCTAGAAAGATTTGAGCTTACAAATTAACAGAGTTTGATGAGGGCGGAAAGCTGATCAACTGGTTGGAGAAGAGAGCATAGAGAAGTGGTTACAGATAGACAAAGGAATGGGAGTGACTTGGGAGCACTTTGATGGGTGTGACACGATAAGCCTAAGCTCCTTGTGGCAAGGGGAACAGGACATACCAATGTTGTCTTAAAATGTTTAGAGATTATTACCAGATAAACCTAAACTCTTTGTGACAAGGAAGAAAGAACAAACCAATGATATTCTACAATAGTTAACAAATTAAGTCTTAAAATTAGCCCAATTTTTTCATTTGGTAACAAGACTCTAAGACTTTGATACAGATGTATTGTTCATTCCATTGGCTTTCCAAATTCTTTATTCACTAGTTTAAAAAAAATCAATAGATAATTTTATTCCAACATGTGATCATCCTGAATATAGTGATTTAATTTACTCCAATAACCTATCACAAACTCAACCAGTTGTCAATAATTGACTGATATTAATCAAAAGAATTTCATTTTTATTTATTTATTTTTTTAATAATTTATTTATTTTTAATTAGAGAATCACCGTGAGGGTACAGTTACAGATTTATACACTTTTGTGCTTATACTTCCCTCATACAAAGTTCGGGAACCCATTCCTTCACCAGTGCCCATTCTCCACCACCCGTAAACCCAGCGTCCCTCCCACCCTCCCCAATCCCATCTTCCCCCCAACCCACCCTGCCACTGTGGCAGGGCATTCCCTTCTGTTCAAAAGAATTTCATTTTTAAAATTTTCTAATTGAATCATGGTGAGATACACAATTACAAAGTTGTCCACGATTGGGTCTCACTCACACAATGTCCCAACACCTGTCCTTTGGTCAGTGCACATTTCCCACCATCAGTGTCTCCAGTTTCCCTCCTGCCTCCCCCACAAGACTGCCTGCCTCTATGGCAGACATTTTTCAATCAAAAGAATTTCTATATTTTAGACAACATGGGGTAAAAATAGCTCCCCAGAGATATTAAAACTTTCTTTTTAACTGGATAAAGTTCAGGACTGATATTATGATATACTTACTCATGCCTAAACACACTTCTTAAAAGTGATAAAATAAAGTATTAGATCCTTATACAAACTTCATTTCCTGTTCAGTGGTCACCATTAACAAATTTGCCAAGTATGCAAGAAACTGCATCATCCAAAACTATTGAGATAAGCAATATCTCAATAGTGATTCTTTGTCATGATTTTTTGGTTTTTGGAGCTATTCCCTGTGGTGCTCAGGGATTACTACTAGCTTTGTACTGAGAGATTATTCCTGGTGAGCTCAGGGGGACCGTACAGGGTGCTGGGGATAGAACCCAGGTCAGCAGCATGCGAGGCAAGTGCCTTACTCACTGTACTCTCCATATTATCTCTCTGGCTCTAAGTAATTCTTCATTCAATAGCTCTAGACAATTTTTCAGCAGACTACTTAGTACTGGGCTCTGAAGTCCTGGATGACAGAGAATTCCTTTTATTCCTTTTTATGTACCTTGAAACTTTTGCAACTCTTAAGTACTTACTGAAAAAAGCAGAAGATCTAAATTCTAATCCAATCACAAGTGCACATATTCATCTTGGGCAAGTTATTTTCAAAAACAGGTTTTTGGTTTCTGCTCTGTAAAATTAAAAGTTAACACTGAACTTTTAAAAAAGTTCATCCTGAAGGTCAGAACAACAGTGCAATGAGTAGGGCCTCCATCTTGCACATAGTTACCCTACGTTTGACATCCAGCACCCCATCTGGTCTCCCAAGTCTCACCAGGAATGATCCCTGAGCACAGAGGCAGGCGTAAGCCCTAAGCATCACCAGGTGTGGCCCCAAAATAAAAATAAATAAATAAATAAAAGTCCATCTAGCTTTTACAGCATAAAAGATCATATATGGATCATGGATGAATGGATGAATGAATAAGCCAATGATCAATGACTTTCATAGTGTACCTACAAAATTTTTCCACTTCACTACTGAAATATTGTCAAGGGTCTTTCAATGTTGTTCAATCTCAAAGTTCATTAAATATTTGTACATTGATACATGAAACTGCAACACTGCTCTCAGTATTTAAAATTACACTTTTGGCCAATTTTACAGGAACTTTGCATGCAAAGACACCATATTTGAAATGCAAAAATAAAAACGGTGATTTCCATAGCCCCCAAATTTTAGCAAGAGAAGAAATATTCACTCTGCTTCTAACTTATCTCTCTAAAGCACAAAAATTCTGATCAAGATAATATTTTTCGACGGGTGTTTGAGCATTGTATAACTGAGACTTAAACCTGAAAGCTTTGTAACTTTCCACATGGTGAACTAATAAAAGAAAGAAAGAAAAAAAAAAGATAATATTTTTCCCAGAATTATTTGTTAAAAGATCAACCCTCCCTCCACTACCTTACCTTGCCAGCACATTGCTTCCAACAAGTGTTAGAGACAACTTTCCTTTATCATTTAGCTCATGTAGGTTGATTTCATCTCGGAATATGTGTGATGATTCAGAAATATTTAGTTCTTCTAAAATAAACCTTGTCTCAGTAAAGTAGTTGAATTCAGTTCTTGGGATGTTCAACACTGGTAAGCAGAGAACCCCAGGAGGACTGATCTACCAAGAAGAAAGTTTATTAAATCAATAACAACAGCAGAGGAGAAAGAATACAACTATATTCACTTAAACCAGTAAAGGGAACCAAAGTCCATTAGTCTTGTAAAGTCATTTGACCTTCAAAACCACCTTTTCCTGAACCTGATTAGCACACACTAACCTGATTAGCAGAGCATTAACCATAAACAAGCAGCACTTAATATGGTCCACCTCTTGTGAAACTCTACATGAAACTTATGCCTAAATAATTTGTTTTATTTCAAACACTTCACTATTTGTGAATGTGTATAAAGACATACATACATATTCTCTTGCGTCGGGTGTTGTGGATGCACATGCATGTATGGAGTTTGCAGTACATCAGTGTGACAGAAGTAGATAAGGGAAGATCCAAGATGACCAAGAAAGACATACATGAACCTACTATATGCTATGCCTGTGACTCAGTTCCGTTCTATTATTTACATGCAAAAAAAATTCAGATTCAGGATAATATTAAATTTATTAATGATAAAATCTAGATTTGGAGGAGTTATCTATGATGCCTGTTACTATCAACATTTTTTAATTCAAAATACTGTGGGTCAGTGAGAACTCTTTTGCAAGCCAGATTTGGACTACAGACATTCAGATTGTGATTCTTGTTGATTTATTATATTACAAGGGAATCTTATTTTGACAAGTTCTTATTTTAAAATTATGGAAATAACAGGAAAAGGCAGTAACAATGATGGGTCTCATTCCCCTAACCCTGAAAGAGCCTCCAGTGCGGCACCATTGGAAAGGATGAGTAAAGAGAGGCTTCCAAATCTCAGTACTAGGACAAATGGAGACATTACTGAGACTGCTCAAGAAATTTGACAATCAATGGAATGATGATGATGATGATGATGAACAGGAAAAGTGTGTAAGTTAGAAAATTTCAGGCAATATAAAAAGTTTATATTTCTATAGAAAATTTTAAAATAATGATACCTTTAAATTTTCTGTTTTAACAGCAAGAAATCCTACATATCACTGAGAAAATGTGGATCTTTAAAATTGAGTTTGTGGGGCTGGAGCGATAGCACAATGGATAGGGCATTTGCCTTGCACACGGCCAACCTCGGTTCGATTCCCAGCATCCCATATGGTCCCCCAAGCACTGTCAGGAGTAATTCCTGAGCACATGAGCCAGGAATAACCCCTGAGCATCGCCGGGTGTGACCCCCCCCAAAAAAAACAAACAAAAAATATTAAAATTGAGTTTGTATTGATATTAAAATTTTGAATGAAGTAAATACTCTTTACTCTCACTTCATCACTAGTTCTGTCGCAATACACCTTTTACTAGATATTCAACATATCTACCAACCATCTCTACTTCTAACTTTAAGGAAGTAAGCCTTCATGTCAGCTTTATTTCACTATGCATGTCAGTGCTTAAAACTGTCTGGTACATAGCAGACAGTTAATATGTATTTGTTGAGAGAAATAAAAGAGTCTCCCTCTATTCCAGTGCATAAACCATAAAGTCACTAAACAAAGTGTTTCTTCTATTAATGAATCACAATTGTCTGGTAATTATTACCAATTTACTTTCCTCCCCTATTTAATTAATAATTAACTCCTGACAGTGAACTCCTATTAAATGAACTGATTAACATGTGATACTAAAACATGAGGATAAAAGAAGCATTAATATATTAGCCCAAAAAGCACATGACCTGAGTCTATCCTGGCAGCATTTATTCTAAACTTGAATCTGAAAAAAAAATTATAGTTTCAGCCTCTGCTGCATAGAGTCTAGAAAGTCCTTTTCCTTTCTGAACCTTGGTTTTCCTGAGTGAACAGTATCTGTTGGATATCATCTACAAGGGATCAGGTATGTGAAGTGTAAAGCTCTGCACCTAGTCCGTGTGTTCAGGTTCTGCAAGGGAGTAGCAGCTTTTCAGGGAAAAGTAACATGGAATTGCAGACCTCTGGTAATGTTGTGGAAGTAAGAAACTAAGAGGTAGACAGAGAAATACGATGAATTCACAGTAGAGGGCCTTTGGGGAACTCAAGATTCATCTCCATGTTTAGTGATGTTTTAGAAGAAGAGAAGCAGGCTTCTCTGTTTTATTGATCACAACTCAATTTTCCGTTCTTTTGCTGATGTCAATATATCATTCCAAAATGAAAACATTGAACATTTTCAAGTAAAATGTCAGTGTTGGAGGTGGTAGTAGTGGTTTAAATATCATACAAGATCCTTAAAATGTCATGTCACTGCTGTTTTTAACATATTGTCCAATTCAGTCAATGTTATGATCTCAAGTAATGTTCTTTTAGGAGTCAAAAATCTAGCTAATAAAATTAGTAATAAGATTGTATATTTTATTTATGTACATTTATCCTTTATACTAATTAATCTTGTAAAGTTCAACAACTGGTTTTTAAATCTTTCATTAAAAGTTCGACATAATTTTGATTTAGAGATAAGAACATTTTACTGAGCATTTAAAAAATATTATTATTATTATTATTATTATTATTATTTTGGGGTTTGGGTCACACCCGGCAATGCACAGGGGTTACTCCTGGCTCTGCATAAGGAATTACTCCTGGTTATGCTCAGGGGACCATGTAGGATGCTGGGAATCAAACCCGGGTCGGCCACGTGCAAGTAGCCCTACTCACTGTGCAATTTCTCCAGCCCTAAAAAAAAATTATTATAGTTAAGTTTTGTGCTAACAATGATAGGAACATATAAGGTCTTGATGTACACAGTTGCCTCCCCTCACCACAATGGGGCCCAAGATTCCCCCACCCGCCACCATGGTTCTGTTACCCCGCATTTTTGTCAGCTACTACCTTACAGATATTTTGCTATCCATGGCTCATTCTGTAAGGCTGGATTTCATATGAATTTAAATTTTTCTAAACCAGTGGTACAAACTTAGAGAAAAGGATCCGAACAAGATTGAAATCAAATAAACTGGACCTTGGAATACTTAGAGTGTATGAAGTTGGAAATAACACTGAAAAAATCATCCTAAGGTTTTTAGGCTTTAAACTGGTACATTAAAGCAATTTGTATGTCTTTTCCACCTTTATATATGTGTGATAAGCTTGACAAAGTAAAAGGATTCTCATTCAAGAGATTAATTGAGAATAACTCAGTTATAAAAACAGCAAATCCAATTATATATAACATTATCTCATTACTAAAAACTTCAACCAATAGGCTAAGTACTTTATGTAACATTCATGTAGGTAATTTTGCATAATTTCCCACTCCCAGAGGTGAGACTATCCAACTGGTTGATAATGAAGGAGAAGAAACTCTGACCTTTTGTTCTTGTTCCTGAATTCCCATTCAATTAACCAACTATCAAAAATTAACTTGGGGGCTGGGGAGGTAGTAATGCAGGTAGGGCACTTGCCTTGCACATGGCCAACCTGAGTTCAATCCCCAGCATCGCATATGGTTCCCCAAGCACCACCAGGAGTAATTCCTGAGTGTAGAGCCAGAAGTAAGTCTTGATCATCACTGGGTGTGGCCCAAAAACCAAAACCAATAATAATGTAGCACTGTAGCACTGTTGTCCCGTTGTTCATTGATTTGCTCGAGCAGGCACCAGCAACATCTCTATTGTGAGACTTGTTGTTACTGTTTTTGGCATATTGAATATGCCACGGGGAGCTTGCAGGCTCTGCCATGTGGGCGGGATATTCTCGGTAGCTTGCCGGGCTCTCCTAGAGAGATGGAGGAATCAAACCCAGGTCGGCTGACCCGGGGTTCGATTCCCAGCATCCCATATGGTCTCCTGAGCACCGCCAGGGGTAATTCCTGAGTGCAGAGCCAGGAGTGACCCCTGTCCATCGCTGATTGTGAACCCCCCCAAAAAAAGCAAAAAAATGTCATATCAAAATTCCAGTATAAAAATCAGAATCTCTCTCACCTTGTCTAGAAAGTAGGCATATGTGAATGCAGAAATAAGGGAATCCAAGTCACATGAGTTGTGTCCAATAACTACATGAACCTTCTCCAAGCATTTGCTTCGGTCCTGGAACAAAAAAGATTACAATGTATTATTCAACAAATAAAAATGAAGAGGAATTATTCATTGTTAATGCACGCAACTGACCCGGGTTCGATTCCTCCGCCCCTATCAGAGAGCCTGGCAAGCTACTGAGAGTATCTCCCTGCATGGCAGAGTGTGGCAAGCTACCCGTGGCATATTCAATATGCCAAAAACAGTAACAACAAGTCGTACAATGGAGAGACGTCACTGGTTTCCACTCGAGCAAATCGATGAGCAATGGGATGACAGTGACAGTGAATGTATACCTTAAAATAACTTCATGCACATATATATAATACATATAGAAAATTTTAAATTTATTGAGATGGATATGAGGGTATAAAATCGCATATGGATAGCTTTCAGAAATTCTCAAATTCAAGAAAACTGGTAGAAAACATCCTTATTTAAGCTCTGAGTTATAATTTTTAGTAAAAGATTATTTTGTTCTAAAGAATACTTCCATAGTACTCTATGTTATTCTATATCATAAAATATTCTTAGTTTTTTGTTTTATATATTTCTGGGATGAATATGCACTTTGGTAGTTATTTTTTCATGTCACATTTTATGTAACAGGATATATTTAATCTGAATTACATACTATGATTTAATAAATGAAACCTTAAGCATTTTTTCGCACTGCCCTGTCTCCCCCACCACCTGAGAAAGGGATGTGGTGGCATTATAGTTCCAAAGTTATAAACAAGTTGCTATTTTAAGAGTGTATGAAGTCACCATTCTGGAAGGTAGAACATAGTGAGATTTTTCCTGGTTAAGTCAATAGCAACTTAAAATTCTTTCATAGAAGGCTCATCTCTATTTGAAATTCTGAACTGGAAATGCCAAAGAACCAACTGCTTCTAGAAAATTCCACAGAAAAAATGTTGCATACAGAACACTGTCACCTAAATTGGTATCTTTATAATCTGTCCGAGATAATACATGTGTATATTTCTTCCATCATAAAAAAGAGGGTATTTCCATCCCTTTTAGAACTTAGACAAATTATTGCAATACTGCTCAAATGTCCATACTAAATATTAAAATATAACTATCTAAAATATTTATTTATAACTTATCTACAGTATAAAATACACATTCTACATTAATCTATTAAATTATTAATATTTATATGGAACTGCTGGTATCAGAATTGTAAATAAACTTTTTATCATCTAAGTCTTGGTTCAAGGAACATAATAGAGTAAGTCTTAAAGGGAGCAACATTCAAGAGTTTATCAATATAGGGAAGATAAAAAAGTAGTAAGGTAAATACTTCAAAATTATGAGAGAAAATGAATGTATATTTTAGCAGTGACTTATAAATGATATATATTAATATTATTTATTTAATAAAATAACATGATTTATTACATGTTACTACATGTATTACATGTTAGTACAATCCCTTAATGGAAGTTTTCAAGGAAATATCACACACTATTCTAAAATTTGCAGATATCTACAAAGACCCTAAATAACCAAAACAATCTTCTTCTTTTTTGTTTTTTTGCTTTTTGGATCACACCCGGCGACACACAGGGGTCATTCCTGGCTCTGCACTCAGGATAAGAAGAAACACATCTGGATCAGACGTTCACTATAGA
The DNA here is from genome assembly GCF_027595985.1 of Sorex araneus. Lineage (NCBI taxonomy): Eukaryota > Metazoa > Chordata > Mammalia > Eulipotyphla > Soricidae > Sorex > Sorex araneus. The sequence continues at coordinate 89,162,029 of NC_073302.1, read as the reverse complement.
GGATGGTCATTGCTTCTGTTAAAGGCTGGAGCAATAGCACAGCGGGTAGGATGTTTGCTTTGAACACGGCTGATCCAAGTTCCATTCCCAGCATCCCATATAGTCTCCTGAGCACTGCCAGGAGTAATTCCTGAGTGCAGAGCCAGGAGTAATCCCTGAGCATTGCCGGGTGTGACCCCCAAAAAAGAAAAAAAAAGAAGTCAATTAGCATTTTAGGAAAATTACTGTTGTGTAACAAACATCAACAAAAGAAAGTATGCTTAGGAAGAAGCACATGGGGGTCTGTAGGCGATTATCTGGATAGAACGCCAGGATAATGACCAAATTTCCCATCACTGTGACCAGGTAAATGATAAGAAATATGACAAAAAGAGGTTTCTGGTCCTCAGATCTAGAGGAGAGTCCCATTAGGATGAATTCAGAAGGTTGTGTTAGGGTATTCCATCTCATGATCTTGATTTTTCTTAAAGATCAATTAAAAAAATCAACAAACCTTGATATCTTTTAAAACATGCATTTATCCAAGCATCTCTAAAGCATTATTCTCCCATATTATTTCTTTGATTAATGTAGAGAATTCAGGGTCGAACAGACTTTTTGATATCATTTTCATTTCTAAATTGCTTAGAGATAATGGGGAAAGAGATTATAGATCATACTAAAGTCATAGAAAGGAATGAGACAGCAAAGCTTACCTTTTCTATAATTTTATTCTGTTAAGTGACCGTTCTGACTCATGATGCAAGGTAGAAAGAGTGGACAGTCGGAATGATTCACAGGGAAATATCTTCAAGTATTTTAGTGGGTAAACTTGCCTAGATAGTTTTAAACTTTGGAATTATCTCACCCTGGAATTTACATGTCATCCCCTCTATAGATCTTTGAGCCTACACATTGAATTTTTCATTATCTTACCACTTTTCTTTGTTGATTTTTTTCTCTTTGATCCTGAGCAAATCGATGAACAATGGGATGACAGTGCTACAGTGCAATGGTACAGATCTATCCAGCAGTGACACACAAGTGCCCAAATGTCCTACTACTGTCATGTTGCATTGACAATGTAGCATTGTCTTCCTTCAGGTCTTTTAACAGTTGTTTTAAATATCTCTTTAAAATTGTTTTTGCAGCACTGTTCACAATAGCCAAAATCTGGAAACAACACGAGTGCCCTAAATCAGATGACTGGTTAAAGAAACTTTGGTACATCTACACAATGGAATACTATGCAGCTGTTAGGAGAGATGAAGTTATGAAATTTGCTTACAAATGGATAAACATGGAGAGTATCATGCTAAGTCAAATGAGTCAGAAAGAGAGGGACAGACATAGAGGGACTGCACTCATTTGTGGAGGGTAGGGTAGCATCACATGAGGCTGACACCCAAGGACGGTAGACACAAGGGCCAGGGGGATTTCCCCATACCTGGAAGACTGCTTCATGAGTGGAGTGGAGAAGGCAGATTGAATTGAGAAGGGATCACTAAGAAAATGATAGCTGGAGGAACCAGTTGGCATGGGAGATGCATGCCGAAAATGGACCAAGCATGGTGACCTCTCAGTGTCTGTGTTGCAATCTATAATGCCCAAAAGGAGAGAGAGAGTATGGGGAATATTGTCTGCCTTAGAGGCAGGGGGAGGGTGGGAAAGGGGGGTTATACCCAGGATATTGGTGGTGGGGAATGTGCACTGGTGGAGGGATGGGTGTTTGATCACTGTGAGATTGTAACCCAAACATGAAAGCTTGTAACTATCTCATGGTGATTCAATAAAATTTAAAAAATTAAAAAAAAAACTTATGAGTGAATCACCGTGAGGTACAGTTACAGACTTACAAAGTTTAAATATTTTGACGGTTCATTTTATGTGTATATGTTTTGTAATGCAAGTGTTTCTTGATGTATTGATTTCGTGATCAATAAGAAATGACCATTCCCTTGCCCCGCCACAGAGGTGGGGGGGGAGTAAGGAGGGATAGGGTGGGGATGGTGGGAGGGATACCAGGATTATTGGTGGTGGAGAATGGGCACTGGTGGAGGGTTGGGCACTCGATCATTGTGTGACTGGAATGCAAGCACGAAAGTTTATGACTCTGCAATTGTTCCTCACAGTGATCCACTAATAAAAAAAAAGAAATGACCATTCTTTTACCTTATCCTTTGTCACATTTTTTATTTCAAGTCTATATTGTCTTAAAGACAGAGTCTCTTGGCCCTGCACCTGGCTGTCTTCACCGGGACCCCTTGGAGCAGGGCGGATTGAGTCTCCCTCCCCACCCCAAGCAGAGCCCCAGCAGCCAAAGACCTCCGGAACCCAGTCATAGCCATGCTCAAGGCCACTCTCCACACATTCAGATGAGCCTCACACATGAAGGAACTAGCAGAGGAAACCAGGTATGCAGGACCCGGGGCTGAGATCTCCAAGCCTGCTTGGATCAGGATGGGGCCTCCTCCACTCAGACCCCCCATTTTCCAGCAGCTAGAAAGTCACACCTACAAACTGCCCCAACCCCCTGCTATGCCATGTAATCTCATCAACGACCAAGATCCAGAGAACCTGGCAAGGTACCGAGAGAATTCTGCCCACACTGCAGAGCCTGGCAAGCTCCCCATGGCATATTCGATATGCCAAATATAGTAGCAATGATGGGTCTCATTCCCCTAGCCCTGAAAGAGCCTCCAGTGTGGCACCACTGAGAAGAATGAGTAAAGAGAGGCTGCTAAAATCTCAGGGCTAGGACGAATGGAGACGTCACTGGTGCCCACTTGAGCAAATCGATGATCAACGGGATGACAGTGATACAGTGATTGTCTTATATAAACATGATCATCCCAGTCTCTTTTTTTAGCAGGACGTGCCATGGCAGGGCAAACCCGGCTGTGCTCAGCATTTACTCTTGGTTCTGTGCCGGGAAATCATTTCTGGCAGTGCTCAAGGATGATATGTGATGCCGGGGATCTAATCCAAATCAACCACACGTGAAGCAAGCACCTCCACTCTACTATCTCTCCAGCCCCAATACCCTTGCTTTGTAGAGGGGGTTGCTTGCCTGATTTCTAGCCTTTGACTTTGAGCTTGTGTTTACCATGACTGTTCAGATATGCCTTTAGTAGACAGCAAAATATTGGGCTTAGTTTTTTGACCCATCCTGACACTCTGTGCCTCTTGGTTGGTGAGTTCCGGTCATTGAAATCAAGTGAGATTATTGAGATAAGGGAACATATTGCTGTGATCTTGTGGAAGATTTGCATGGTTGTGAAGTTTGTCTTTTATTTTTATTTTATTATCATTTTGTTCTGTTTGGGATCACATTCAGCTGTGCTCAGGGTTTTCTCCTTGCTCTGTGTTCAGGATTCATTTCTGGTAGTGCTCAGGGGACCAGGGGGATGCTGGGGATAGAACCCATGTCAACAGTGTGCAAGACAAACACCCTACCTGCTATACTGTTACTCCATCCCACCCACCTTTTTTTTAAATATTTTTAAGAATATTTTTCAAAGCTTCTTACAAAACTGGCTTCAAGGCTACAAACTTCCTTAATCTTTTGCTAGTCCATGAAGCTTGCTATTTCTTCAAATATGGGTGCTAGTACAACTGGATAGTGTATTTGCAGTAACTTGTTCTTTTCATTAAGTTGCTTTTTAAAAGATATGCTATCAATTTATGGGATTTCCTCTATAAATAAGCTTCTTCTTTGATCTGCTGCTTTCAACATCTGATCTCTATTTTTGGCTTTTGTCATTCTGATTGCAATGTGTCTTGGACTTTTTCTACTTGGTCTGTTTTCTTTGGGACCTTTCATGCGGGCCCCTTAGATGTGGGTGCATGTACTACTCAACTCTAAGAAAGTCCTTCCTGTAATTTCTTTAACTAGTGGTTCCTCATAGATTTGCCTTCCTATTCTTCAGATACTCCAAAGATTTTTATATTGCTCCTCTTCAACTCATTTTTCTCTGCTGTGTCATTTATTTCTTTTCAGACTTTTCTTTATCTTCTGTTGTTTTCTAGAGGTTTCCTGGATATTATTTTGTAGTTCACAGTTTTTTTCCTCAGCTTCTCTTACCCTGTTGCTGTGCCCTAAGGGTGAATCTTTATAAGAGCCACTGGGGAGACATCAGAGGAGGTAAGATGAAGGGTGCTCCTTTCCTTCCCTGCCCCAGAGCAGAGGCAGTCTGTGTGGTGGAAAGCATGATGAGTAGAGCTTATATGCCTCCATGGCTCAGGGTACAAGCAGCATGAGTGAGGGAAGAGAATCCACTTCTGCTCCAAAAGAGGGCCCAGAAATATCAGCCACGAGGTTAAGCTTACCTGAGAATAAGCAAGAAGGTCTGCACTAGGATGGAGGCCTTCAGAGTCAGTCTGAATAATGGCCCAAATATAACTTCAGGTAGAATGGTCATTTGGACAATGTTAGTTCTTCCAGTCCATAGAATGGGATGTTTTCCTGTTTCCTGGTGTCTTCTATTTCTTTCAGTAGTGACTTACAGTTTTAACATATAAATCTTTGACGGGCTGGAGCAATAGCACAGTGGGTAGTGTGTTTGCCTTGCATGCGGCCAACCCAGGTTCGATTCCTCCACCCCTCTCGAAGAGCCTGGCGACCTACCGAGAGTATCTCGCCCGCATGGCAGTGCCTGGCAAGCTACCCGTGATGTATTCAATATGCCAGAAACAGTAACAACAAATCTCCACAATGGAGACATTACTGGTGCCCGCGCAAACAAAATCGATGAGCAACGGGATGACAGTGACAGTGAAATCTTTGACATCTTTTAAGTTGATTCCTAGGTATTTTATATTTCTGGACACTTTTTAAAATGGGAGTTCTTTGTCATTTCTCTTCTAGTTCGCTATTTGTAATTTCAACTTATTATTAATGAGATAGCATCTCACACCATGAGATGGCATATACCAAAAAGACTGAAAACAAGAGCTGGAAGATGTGTGGTGAAAAGGAATCTTTATTCACTGTTGGCAGAAATATTGTCTAGTTCAGTCTCTATGGAAAACAGCATGGAGATTTCTCAAAACAATAAACCAAGAGATTTTCATATGATCCAGGGATTTTCACTTCTTAGCATCTACCACTTAAACACAAAAAAATTAACTTGAAAAGATTTATGCACATCCACGTTTATTGCAGCACTCAGTACAATAACCCATGTATGGAAACAACACAAATATTCAACAATAGACGAATGGCTGAAATGTTGTGGTACATGTACATGATAGAATAATATGCAGCCAAAAGAAAAGATAATATTGTTCACTAAAACTCAGATGAAACTGGAAGATATCATGTGAAATGAAGGATATTAGAGGGATGGCATATGCCAGATGACATCATTCATCCATGGCATGTAAACAAAGCAGCGGAATAGATTACATCAAATGATAAAAAGCACCTGTACCTCTATTCCAGAACCAAGATTACTTGGAGGAACCTGGGGATGGTGATGAATGGCCTCGGGCACTTTAGTGATGATAAGCCTGAACATTGAAGCCATATGTGTTTTTTTTTAATTTTATTTTATTAAATCACCATGTGGAAGATTACAATGCTTTCAGGCTTAGGTTGCAGTTATACAATGCTGAAACAACCATCCCTTCACCAGTGCCCATATACCACCACCAAAAAAAAAATCAAACCAAAAAACAAAAAAAAACTACACAGTACACCTCCCATCCCGTACCCCCACCCCCCTGCCTAGTAACTGATAAGTTGCATTTTACTTTCTGTTTCCTTTGGTTACATTCAATATTTCAACACAAACCTCACTATTGTTGTTAGGAGTACCCCACTAGAGTCAGACCTACTGTGAAGACAAATGAGGTTGCGCGGTATTGAATTTCTGCACTTTAACAACTAAGTCCAGGGAGATTTCTTCCAGATATTGGATCATTGCAGGTGAAGCCATATGTGTTAATGCTATTGTAAACATGGGAACTATACTATAACTATTAAATAAAACTTTATACCTGAAACCATAAAATATAGAAGGAAACATCGGTGATGTGCATGTGGATATAGATCCCAGATAAGTCACTGGAAACTTTATCCCATCAGCAAATGAAACAAAAGAAAAAATAAACAAACATGACTACATCAAATGAAAAAGTTTTTGTCAAAAGAAACTATTACAAAAATTAAAAGCAAAAAAAATTTAAAGCAGTGTAGTGATTGTGGGCAAATATCTGTGCATTGTACATCAGATAAGAATTAATATCCAAAATTTTCAAAGACACAACTCAACAACCACAAAACAAACAACCTAATCAAAAAGAGGACAAAGATTTTAATTTTTACTTCTCCAAAGAAGATGCACCAATGGGGAAAAAATGCTCAACTTCACTTATTATTAGGGAAATGCTAGTGTGAATTGCAATATTGTCACACATCTTTGAGAATGATCTACATCAAAAAGGCTAGAAACCACATGTTGTTGGTGAGATGAAAAAAAAAAACAGAAACTTTTGGAAGCTGTTAGAAAGCATGTAAATCCCAACAGTCTGTAAGTTCAGCCTCTATGGAAAATAGTATGTAGATTCCTTTAAAGTGAAAAATAGAAGTATGACAAAGAATTATTGTTCTGGGTTATTGTTTGAAGATTATAAAAATAAATTTGAAAGATAAACATGCCCACTACGTTCATAGTAGCACTGTTCACAATAGCCAAAAAAAATGGATAACAATTTAAAAGTTTATCCATTAATGTCTGAAAAAAGAAGTGGTATTATATAAAAACAATAGAATACTATTCAGATATTAAAAGAGAGGTTTTTGCCTTTGTTACAACATGCAACTTGAGGTGGTTATGCTAAAGACAGACATCAAGGTTTTTTTTTTCATAGGTAGGCTATAAATAACAGAGTGAATAAACCCATCAGAACCAAAATAATTTCTAGAACCTTCAAAAAGTCCGATGGTTACAAGAGGATGTGGACAACAGATTAGGAGAAAAGAGAAAGGGGGAGGGTCAGTCTGATCATGACTGAGGCACTGGAATTTTGGTGGAGGGAGCAATACATGTAGACGTGTGAAACTGCTTCTTCACACACACACACAAACATACCTCTTTATAGTGTTGCAAACCTATGGTAAATTAGTAATACTTTAATTATAAATAAATATGTCTAAAGATGACTGCAATCCTTTCCCCCATTGGTCTCAAATCGTGGTCTCAGTCTTTTCTCTAATACAGAACTACCCAGTTAGTTTGGCCTATCATAAGGAACATGGAGAGGGAATTTTCCAAACTGGCTTCTACTCCTCAACAATTAAAGGCATAAAGCTCATGAAAAGCAGAAAACTAAAAGTGAACGTACCAACCTAACAGAGCCCTTGATCCCAAGCATACCTTGGAACACAGAGACATTTATTCTTTGTGATCTGCGTTAGCTGGTAGAACTCATGGCTGCTTCTCCCCGAAGGGAGCAGAAAATGAGGCCCCCATAACCATGCCACCAGATTCTAACGCCAGGCTGTTTACACTCTGGGTGCCCCAGAAGGGGGTGGGTGAGATCCCTCCCTGCCCCAAGGGACCCAGCCCTGGTAGTCAACCTCCACTACCCAACCGTTGCCACACTCCAGGCCACTTTCCACACACTCGGGCCGAGCCTCACACATGAGTGAACATATTCCTGGACCAAGTGGCACATCATAAGACACTCCCTACCCATTTTCCATAAAATCATAGAGGGATATATATACATATATATGTGTATATATATATATATATATATATATATATATATATATACACCTCTCTGAGAGCCCGGCAAGCTACCGAGAGTATCTCACCTGCACAGCAGAGACTGGCAAGATCCCTGTGGCGTATTCGATATGGCAAAAACAGTAACAATAACAGGTCTCATTCCCTTAACCCTGAAAGAGCCTCCAATCATTGGGAAAGATGAGTAAGGAGAGACTGCTAAAATCTCAGGTCTGGGACAAATGGAGATGTTACTGGCACCCGCACAAGTAAATTGATGAACATTGGGATGACAGTGATACAGTGATACAGTGATCCCCTTTTCCAAAAAATAAGTCCCTCTGTTCTCCTGCAAATCTATTTTCACCAAGTGAACAATCAGAATGTGTCCCCAATTGCACTGAGGCTGCTACCCTTCACTTAGATCATTCTAATTTCCCCTTATCTCTAGGTAGTGTTAATCCACTTTGGGAAAGACTGCTAAATAGCTTCCTTCCCTTATCCTAATATATTTTGAGCTGACTCCCTAAGTTGAGTACCATCTGAGGGTTCCAGAGTATGCCCAGTTCTTACTCTCACAGCTCAACTGATCCCCTCCACCCCACCATGCAGATATTCTAAAGCTACCTAAAGAAATTAGAGAGATGGATGGGACGATCTACACTACAACAAAACAAACACATTAGGAAATCACATTACTGCAGAAAGCTGCTCTTCCGAGAAGCTCTAAGGTCTGAGTAGACATTACCTCATTTCTCCTCCCAGATCCTGTAAGGCCGACAGCAAGAAGATTAATAACACTTTTTATAGATCAACAGAGTTTCATGGATCCTGGACTCTTCCCAGAACTTATGACCCAACATAATGAGCTCCATCTCGCTGCTGCTCCAAACATGCCATAATGACTTCAGTAACATAATGGGAGTGAAATGGAGACGGAGGAAGAAAAGAAAATGTCAAATATGTTTTCTAAATACAGCAAAGCTTCAGACATTTACAGCACTGAAATCACCTAAAGTTGATCTATCTGCTTTCTCATTTAGGTAATTCCTAAACACAGCCCTGCACTTAACACTCATCTTTCATGAAAGAAGATGAGAATCACTTCGGTGTTAAGTTAATTTCCAAATCCAAAGCAAGGAAGATTCTCAACACAAAGTATGACTGATTCTCACAACTCAGCAAGCTCCTAGAATTTTGATTTATCCTTTTCCACTTAAAGAGAAAAAAGTACTTCTTGCCAATGACTTGTAGAAGATCCCAGCAGAGAACAAACAAAGGCTCTGTGTAGTACACATGGCCCCCTTTCTCTCTAAGATCTCACTCTTCTTCCCCACTAGCAAGTCTTGTGGAAAGTCCATTACAAATGAGAACTCCTAGAATAATGCACAACCACTAAAGTGACTGAAATTTAATTTTCAAATGTATGTCAGGGATTTTGCCACATCCGAAAGGACAAATAAAACACTTCAGGCTGGATGAGAATGCTGGACAGTCAGAAGGGATATCACAATCAGAGCAGAAACTTTGGTGCCTGACAACGGGGTGTAAACGTGATGGGCTCAACCTCAAAAATATCTCAGATGTCCATAAAGGCATTATTCTTATGAATCACCAGTGATAAGATATAATTAGAGTACAAAAGGTAAATAGCACAGTAGTAATGCTCAGACTTCTGAGTGCTTAGGGGAACAAAACATGAAATTAGTTGTGTAGACTTACCCAGTAGATAAGCTGAAAGTATAGGCAAGATTAGACTCTTCAAATCAAAGACTAAAAGATCAGATAATCAGATCACATTTTCAAGCTTCCTCCTACAAATAACCTTGAGGTATGAATAGAGCAAGCATAGTAGGGTAAAATCAAGGCAGAAAAATATAGTGGTTGATTTTAGGTACCTGGGTAGCTCGTACACTCTACAGCTCACCACAGTACTCAGCACAGACACAGAAGTGAAACTCTCAGGGACATGATACTCTGTCGCTTTCAGAGCACTCTGTGGTGTCTTATGATATGACATCTCCACATATTCATAAACTCACAGATGTTCAATCTTAATATCTATGTCCCCTGATACACTTCAAACTGAGGTTTGGATTACTCATAGACAAATTGCGCCCAAATGAAAGTGACATATGTACAATTTATTAATTCAATTTGTTATTGTCATTCTAATAAAAACCTGTTAGTGGCAGGCATTGTTCTACGCACTAGGGATGCAGCCGTGAATCAAAGAGACAAGATTCCAGGCCCTCATGGCACTTAACATCTTAGTGCAAAGAGATATGATGAACCAAAGAATTAATGACAAATGAAGTCAGCAGGATGTACTGGGATGAGACTCACTGAGAAAGCAATATTTGGGTGAATTCCTTAAGTGAAAAAGTGGAACCTACACTATCTCCAGCTGAGGGTACAGCAAGAGTAGTATGCTCACTGGATAATGATTGCCTATGAAGACACACTGCTTAAATATGGCTTTGTAAACTCCTAACCAAGAGCCAAGAGATCTGGAAAGAAAATATCCATTATCTGATTCCGAGCATAACAAAAATCCCAGAAGATTCACTACTAATGCCTGAACCCAATGCTGTGCAAGCCCAACATAAAATGAAATCCCAATAATGGCTTGAAATAGACCTGATTCTGCTTTGTCATCTTCAAATGAGTGGCCAGAACCTTTTCATAATTGGTGTATAAAAGAAACTATATTGAACCTGCCAGTATTTCAGATCACAATGTTAACTTGAATGTTTTTCAAGCATAATCCCATACACAAGGAAAATGAAACCACTCAATGAAGGCTGCTCTTTATCTCCTTTAAAAAAATCTAGCAAAATAGACAAGTTTTCAGATCCAGCTGCCTATTAAATGAAATTGCACTTGTCAAGCAAAAGCAATTTCAAATACACCCATAGAAACAGAATTGATCAGAAAGAGAGCTTCAAGGACTTTATATCATTTTTTCATATCCCACACTCTCAGATACACAGATTTTCTGACTATAATTTTTTCACATCTATTTTCAGAAGGGCCTGCAAAGTGGATTGGGGCCACAAGGGCTATATCTAATGATGCTAGTGAGGCCATGTGGTACCAAGGATCTAACTTAGGCCCCTGTTTATGCTATTATGTGTGCACATTCTAGCCCTTTGAGGCATCTCTCTGGCTACTAATTTTCCACATCTAAAGTCCAATAATTAACCTTAATCCACAAATCCTAATAATGCAGTCAGAATATGATTTCTCATTACTATGGGCATCTTAAATATCGTATATTTTTTTTCAAAAATAATATTGAAATAAACCTGTTTTGAAAATATTACAAACTCCACTAAGGTGAAGAGTTTCTTTCTTTATGTACTAAGGGTCTCTTATCCACATTCTTTTTCTTTTTCCTAATCATTATAATTTGGGTCACATGTTTACAGTAGTTTCAGCGTTTGTGGTTTTGGTAGATAGTGACCAAAGCTCAGCACCACCAAACTGCCCAAGATCCTTCAGGAATGTTCTGCATCACTTCTAAGCCACTTCTTTATTTTCTTCTTAGTGCCCCCTTGCTTGGTAATCAAGGTTCTGAATCTAGGGCGAAGGATTGCTCATTCATTTGATATTCCCTATTGTCTTACTCTGTTTATCTATAAATCACAGATGAGTAAGAGCATCTGTCATTTGTCCCTCTCCCTTTGACTTATTTCATTTAGCATGATTTCCTCCAGTTCCATCCAAGTTGCATGAAACTGCAAGATTCCATCCCTTCTTATGGCTACATAGTAGTCCATTGTTTATATTTACCACATTATATATCACAACTTTATTAATTCATCTACCATTGGACATTTGGGTTGTTTCCAAATTCTGTTTATTGCATTCAGCACTGCAATGAACATGGGTATACAGAGAGCTTTTCACATTAATGGCTTTGTGGTTTGGGGTAGATGCCAAGAAGTAGGATGGCTGGATTGCATAGGAGCTCTCATCTTACTTTCCTGGAGACATCACCACACTGTTTCCCTAGTTATCCATTCTTTGTTTATCTGGGGGGCACATCCAGTGGTGCTCAGGGCCACGTGCAAGGCAAGAGCCCGACCCACTACACTATCACTCCAGCTCCAAGTTTTTCCTTTTATTTGGGGGGTGGGGCTACACCCAGTGGTGCTCAGAGCTTATTCTTGGCTTTGCACATGGGAATCACTCCTGGCAAGCACAGGGAACCACATGGGATGCCAGGGAGCGAACCAGAGTCAGCCATGGGCAAGGCAGGTGCCCACTGTACTATCTCTCCACTTCGGGTTCTCCAATCTTAACCAGCAGCACAAGAAGAATAAGAAACAAATTCTCTTACATGTATCAGTTAGTGTCTCCTAATAAAGACAGGCTCGTAACAGAGCAGGCAGCTGAGGTCATACTTCCTTGATGATATCTTGCTCCCAGTGAGATGAGGGCAGTCGGCTGGTGGAACAGAAAAGGGTCTGGCTCTCCTCTGCGCACTCTGTACCCACTGACTGCCATGGTTCTAAGCATGAAGATGCCAAGGGCAGGCAGGAGCAAACCTCACCTGCTGCCCACATTTCTGTAAGTCTCTGGGCCAATCCCAGACACAGAGCTGGGGAAATCCAGGCTCAGGAGGCGCCACAACCAAATGAACACAGAGATCAAGGAGTTGTTGGGGGCTTCTGGACCCTCCACATGGGATTCCAAATACCCTTTGAACAACTTTGTAGGATAGTGATAAAGCCACACCCTTTGTTTACTTAAATAAACAAGATGCCTCTTCATCCTAAAGTTGCTTTTTAAGAGGTTTCCAAAGCTCTGAGACTTCTGAATCTTTCATAATTGCATTGTTATCTGGAGAAAGGCTGGGACCCAGGACAGAATGCTGGAGAGTGTGGCATCAAAAAGTTCAAACGAGCAAAAGATGTGAAAGCTTATCACTTGCTGCCTATAAAGGGACATTTCCTGCCAGCTGCAATCTTTGTGTATTTTTTTCTTTCTGGTAGAAGAAAGACACAAAAGAACTGTAAAAGTTCACATACCACACAAAATACTAAAACAAAGATAACTCTTAACTGTTGATTATTCCACACTTTAAATTTATGTATATATTATTAGCACATACTTTACAAAAATAGGGTTCTTCTTTTAGAGTTTAATTTGTTTTACTTAATAATATATTGGGGATTTTTTCCATGATCAAATCTTTATTCTTTTTAGTTTAATAGTTTAACTACTGAGGACTGGAGAAGTATCACAGCGGGTAGGGCATCTGCCTTGCATGTGGCTGACCCGGCTTTGATTCCTCCGTTCCTCTCAGGGAGCCCAACAAGCTACCGAGAGTATCCCACCCGCACGGCAGAGCCTGGAAAGCTACCTGTGGAGTATTCAATATTCCAAAAACAGTAACACAAGTCTCACACTGAAGATGTTACTGGTGCCTGCTCGAGCAAATCGATGAGCAACTAGATGACAGTGCTACAGTGATTGAGACATATATGTCAAACACTATTACAGATAAAATTTCTGAAATCAGCAGAGGTATCTTTAAAAAATACTTTTGATTTTTGTCAAGAGAATAATCTGGATTGGGGCTGGAGCAATAGCACAACGGGTAGGGCGTTTGCCTTGCATGCGGCCGACCCGGTTTCGATTCCCAGCATCCATATGGTCCCCTGAGCACCGCCAGGGATGATTTCTGAGTGCAGAGCCAGGAGTAACCCCTGTGCATCACCAGGTGTGACCCAAAAAGCAAAAAAAAAAAAAGAATAATCTGGGTTACTGGACACGGACTTAGGTTCTCTAATAGTCAATTAACAAACAGTTAATAAACAATAATAAATAGCTTAGAGGCCATAATTGATTTCTTCTACCTTGTGCCTCAGGTTATATGCAAAAGCAAAAACAATTATCAGAAAATTTAGGACATAGATATTATATATTTAATTTCCCCAAAATGTCTGAAGTTAGTCAGTTACATGCTAGATGAATATAAACCAATAAATTAGGGAAAAGAAATTATTTTCTATAACATGAATAAAATGTTTTTGAGTACTATGGCTCACTGATAAAATCTGATATGCAATCAATTCAGATAAATATACATTGTCTACATCTATAGTCTCTCCCCTCGCTGCTCTTCCAAACCCAATATTTTCTCCCAACTCTTTCTGTCATGCTGGAGAATGCCCTCTTTTAATCACTCTCACTAGGAAAAATGGCAGGTGAAAATGAGCCTGAGAACATTCGAATTTAACTATCTCAGATGCTGTGTACCGTATTTTTATTTAAAATGTCAAATTCAGAGCCCACTTTGAGTTTGTAACCTGAGGACCTAAAGCTAAACCCAAACATGGCCTGAAGGCCCCCATTCTTGGCCAGGTATCTGAGTTCCCAGTTCCTTGGAAGTCAGGCAACTTCCAATTCGGAATCTCGGAAACTGACTCAACCACTCTTAAGATCTCTCAGCTGAACCCATCGGTGGCAACCTGTTTGCCACCAATCTCAAAAACGGAGGGCTTTCAAAGCATGATGATGTTCTCGTGTGTATATGTGTGCACATGCTCATTATATACATATATAAGCACAGACATGAAATTGTTTAATGACAGGAATGCATTCTAAGAATCTGAGCCATTTCGGGCCGGAGCGATAGCACAGCGGGTAGCGCGTTTGCCTTGCACGCAGCCGACCCGGGTTCGATCCCCGGCATCTCATATGGTCCCCCAAGCACTGCCAAAAGTAATTCCTGAGTGCAAAGCCAGGAGTAACCCCTGAGCATCGCTGGGCGTGACCCAAAAAGAAAAATAAAAGAATATGAGCCATTTCAAAATCCAACACTTACCTACCAGATAACTGAATTTCAGGAAAAGCTTATAAGAACTTCTTGAACTAAATGATTGAGTGTCAAAGACAGTGAAGGAGTTTTACAGAGAAAGAGCACTCCTGTGACTTCCACCCATGTTACTGAAGGCTCATGCACCAACCACTTTATAAAATAGCATATGTTCATTATAAAACATTTGGAAAATGTATAAACTACCCCAAAATTCTCAATAAATATTTCTCACTTAATGTATCCTTCCAATCTCTTTAATGAGTATTATCTTTTATTGCACTGTGATTATGTTATACATATACTCTGCAATCTTTTCAAAGGTAACAACATTCTGAGTATTTTAAAATTCGAGTATCAATGTTATAGCTAGGGTTGGCATGTATCAGATTTTGTAACCTCAGCTGCCAATCTACTGCCTTACACATAGAGGAGGATAAATGATTATTGGAAAAGGAATGAATCGTTATTACATTTAATATAAAGATTTTAATTATAGATAATCATTATTTAGTCAAATCATTTCATATTGCATATTTATTTTAAAATTTAATGTTAATAAGATAGAAGTAAATATTTGAGAGATAATAATTTTAGCCACTCTAAACATCATCATAAAGGGAAATATACATATATATATACATATATATATGCCTCTCAGATAGGCTGGCAAGCTACCAAGAGTATCCCCCACCCCCGCACGGAAGAGCCTGGCAAGCTCCCCATGGTGTATTTGATATGCCAAATACAGTAACAATAACAGGTCTCATTCCCCTGACCCTGAATAGAGCCTCCAATCGTTAAGAAAAACGTGTAAGGAGAGGCTGCTAAAATCTCAGGACTGGGAGGAATAGAGACGTTACTGGCACCCACTCGAGTAAATCGAAGAACAACAGAATGACAGTGATACAGTGATACAGAGATATACATCTCTTTTTTGGTAGGAAGGCATATATTCCTAGATGTTACATTTCTGATTCAGGAAGTACTTTTTAAATTTATTTATTTCAGGGTTGGGAGGGCCGTCGGGGGGGGGGTCACACACCCAGTTGTGATCAGGGTTTACTCCTATCTCTGTGCTCAGGGATCACTACTGGTAATGCTCAGGGAAACATGTTCTGGGGACTGAGCCTGATTGATCAAATGCAAGCAAGTGCTTACTCCCTGTCTTCAGCATTTTAATGCTTGCCAGAAATGTAGTAGAAATTTATATTTTCACCCACAGAGACACTCACTTTCAAACTCAGCCCTGTTTTTAAGCTTTATCATATTGATCGATAAAATAGCATCATAATGCCAATTTGTACCTATTATGATTATATGCTCTTTAAGTCATGTTTTTCATGTGGATACTAAATATTATTGCTTGATATGAACATATTTTTTTCAATTTTTACCTGATAACTTTTATGATGTTTATTCTATCCTCATGGATGAGTAAGCTCCAAATACCATTAACACTCAACTTTTGTAACATCAATAAGATATTACTTTGCTTCCTAGCCTTGGATATCTATGGAACAATTTGTTCAATAAGTTGCATTAAGTATGCAACAAACATGCATTATTTAATATGACATTATTTCAAGCACAAAAGAGTGATAGTACTCTCTGTACCGTCTATTCTGCAATTTAGGGACTTGGCTTTATAAAATGTTGCAACAGTATAGATGGCACTGCTCGAGCACAGAGAATCTCTCCTAGCTTGATGGGAAGGCTTTACCCCTCTCTGATGTAGAGAGCCTTGTGTAAAATGACAATAAAAGAAAAAATTAAATTTAAAGTGTTAAAGATATCTTTATTAAGTTTCCTTACAGTAGCAAAGTATTGGTATGACACAATACCGATAACTAATAATAGAATTTAAACAATAGCGAAGAAGTAATATTATCTTTATAATATTTCCACTATCTGGTCATTAAGAGGCTAATATTCCCATTGAACAAACAGTTCCTACACATTTCTAAAAAGGTAAGCTACCCAATAAGATAATAGGGAAAAGATATGAGTGGGCAATTAACAGAAAAAATGAATATGTGAAAAGAACCTCATTGGTAGTCAGAAATGCAAATTAAACCAAGGATAAAATGCCAAGTTTTTGTCTATCAGATCAGCAAGAAAAAGTAGAAATGGTAAAATATTCACTTCTTGTTAGATAGCAAGTAGCCATGGAACACCATAATCAATGTGGGGAAAATCTGGCAATGTTTATTACAAAGCAAAATGTTCATACTTTTGAACCACCATTTCATTCAACTTTTAGGAACTTATGTTTCAGAAATAAAATCCCCAATGAATATAAATATTTTAAATACACATCATTATTTTTAAATGTACTATTTAGAAAAGGATAATATTTCACTAAATCCCAAAGAATGCTTACTGAAGCAATATTTATAATGGAGGATGGGAAAGAAACCAAGTCACCACATAACAAGCAAGGGACCTTTGGATAAATTATGGAATATTCATAGAATAGAATCAAAGCAGCTGTCATCAAACCAATAAGTTTCATGAGTAATCAGAAAAGACATACTTCAATATTCTTTCCACTCATTCTGGCTACTTTTTCCTTCTGAGTCCTGCCTCTCAGAAGAAATGCATGCTCTGATTTCCAAGTGGGGATAATAAACTTCTACTGAGTATATTAGGATCCCCTACTGAAATATTACTATGACGCAACTGTATGAGCCTCAGTACTCTAATTCCCAGGTGAGCATAGAGTCCATGAATGTTGTCACTGGCCCTCAAGAATACCAAGTTTAGGAATCCAATCTAAAGCATACCCATGCTTAGCTTCAAAAAACATTCTATTGCCTTCTGTTGATTGTGTTTGATTTTAAAGGGGTCTGTTTGAGTTCTGCAAGAATCAGAACAATTTCAGATTCAGTTGTTTTATTTAGTTGGGTCTTTTTTGGAGGAGGGTTTCTGGGTTCACACAGAGCAATGCTTAGAGGCTGCTCTGGGCTGTGTTCAAAGGGGTTACTATCAGCAGTGCTCAGGGAAGTAGGTGATCAAACCTGGGCCTCCCCTATGCAGAGCATGTGCTGAGTCCACTAAGCTATCTCTCTAGCCCTAGGAATTTTCTATAATTTAAATTAATGTAAGAGTTGGAAGAGGAAAAAAAAATGAGTTGGAAGAGGATTGGGAATTCACCCAGCTAAAAGCCTTCCGTAGTCTCTAAAGTCCAGCAATAGACCGCAGAGTTAAGGGAGAAATTTTAAAATGTCTCTCATCCTTTAAAAAAATTAAATATATTTTATGATGTATCATACATTCTAGTTTAGTAATGAATGAATATATCCAGAAATAAAAACATACATTGAGAGAATGTCTCCTAATGTTTTTTTTCACTAATTGTACAACAAAAACAGTAGAGAACATTTTTATAAAGAAGACAACTAAAAACCAAGAGCTAGTCAAAGCAAGTAGTAGATTAACTTTCTACCTAAGTCCACCTTGAGACCTCTTTGCTGTAGGGTATGGAGAAACATCACCCACACAAATGAAACTGAACCGTCCTTTGTTGATTGTTATGTGCAATCTTTAGGACCTGGTTGCTAAGGGGTTAGCTATTCAGGGCCAGAGAGCCAGTTCTACCACCTTGAAGGTCGCTGGCCCATCTTGAATGCTGTGTCCTCCAGACTTGCCAGGGCAGACAGCAGACGCTTAAATCACCACATATTAGATGGAACAGCGAGACATAGGTCATGCTCTTACGGAATAATACTTTGTAAACAGTCACCAAGTGAACAATTATATTAGGTCAGGACTCAAGTACTTCTCTCTCTGTCAAACTTAACAAACTCATTTGGCGATTCTCTCCCTCCCTCTTTTCCTTTTTTCTTCTTTCATCTTCTCTTTCTCTCTTGCTCTCTTTCTTCATCTAGCTTATGTGCCCACTCTCTCTGCCCCCTCCCTCTCTCTGCCTGACTCTCCCTCTCACGCTCTCCCTTCTCTTTCTCTCCATCCTCCCACGACACACTACAAACACACACTAGCAAATACAAGAGCATTGTGGCCCATGTATTGTCCCTACTTCATAGTGAAAAATTTCAGAAATATTTTGCTTCTTTATTTTAATTCTTATCTGGAAGTAGTTAGGCCCAGATGCACTTAAGGATCACTCCCAGGAGTACTAGGAGACAATATGTGGTGCTGGGGACTGAATCAGGATCAGCCACATGCAAGACACATGCCCTACCTCTTTATTCCCTCTTTGGCCATAAAACATATATTTTAACTTTATAAATTAATGAATTTTATCAGTAGTATGTCGTCATATATTTTTCTCTCCAGACTTATGAGTTTATTCATTATTCTGAACCCATTGCAGTCATTTAATTTTTAAATATCTCCAGCAGTCTAAAGGCCAAATACTATCAAATCTTGACTAATAGTACCAAAATATCCAGGAAGCCAGTCCTGGGGGCTGAAATAGATCCACTAACCACAGGCAAAGGATGTAACTATTATTAACTATTAGGCTATCAAAATGCAGACTCTTTTGGAAAACATCCTTATTCTGTGCAGACAAAGGCTCCACAGTAGTTTGGTAGACACTCCACATACTCTGAGTACTCCTGTGGCTCAGTTTGTTTGGGTACTAACAATCCCTTGACTAAGGATTGATATGAATAAGGAGAGTGGGGCATTACTGTTAGCATAATTGTTCAAGAACTGTTGTTTTTAGAAACCAGACTAGGAGCTGGAGCGATAGCATGGCGGGTAGAACATTTGCCTTGCACACGGCCAACCCAGGTTCAAATCCCAGCATCCCATATGGTCCCCTGAGCACCACCAAGGATAATTCCTGAGTTCAGATCCAGGAGTAACCCCTGTGCATTGTCAGGTGTGACGAAAAAAGAAATAAAAGAAACCAGACTAGTTTCTCCCTTTTTCTAGCAGCTGCTCTAGATGGCTGACAGGACCCAAGGAAACTGCAACGGAAGCCCACGTGTGTGTCTCTGCAACAGAGGCCTTTTCCCTGGGAGAGAGTGCAGGCCCCATCATGTGAGCAAATACAACAGAAACCAGGAGGAAAAAGACTCAGATAACTGTACTTGTGCTTGTATGACAACAATTATCTAGCACTAATTTGTGTTGCCATTTCTATATGGCATAGAAATTTGTTTTTGTTTTGGGGTCACACCCAGCAATGATTAGGATGACTCCTATCTCTGTGCTCAGGGATGATTCCTGGTCGGGGATCAGATCAGGGGACCATGTAAGAGGTGGGGGATCAAACTCAAGCCAATCAAACTCAGGTTGGCTGGTGCAAGGCAAGAGTCCTACCCACTGTACTATGACTCCAGCCCATGGTGTAGGAATTCTATTTTGTACTTCTGAATCCTGATGAACAAGTTTGCTTTCCTTTGAAACTCTGTGGCTCACAAGCATGATGATTTTACTTTAACCAGTCCTTCTGGGGGAAAGGGGAGTTGGGGGGCTTTGCCCCATTGGACAGTTCATGCCAGGACTTATTCCCAAGGCCTGGTCGCACATCAAGGTCTCTCACTGCCTGGACCGTTCTGAAGCCAGCAGCTCAGCCGCCCAGCTTGCTCCGGATCCTTTCATTATTTCTTCACCCCAGAACGGAAGGGCTGAAGCTAATTAGCCAGATTTTCTCCTTCCGTGAACAAGCCAAGATGTGCTCAGAAGCCTTTTCCCAGAAGCTTTGCTTCTCTGCAGTCAGCTTTTGTTGTCATAAGGAAGATCTATTGCTGTAATACTCACTCGCGGAACTGTCTGCGTTTGGGGCTGACGTGGGGCAGGTGCCGGCCCACACCTGGCATGTCTTGGAGACTCACTCTTGACAGTAATGAACAGACCCGCTCAAGCAGGCGGGCGGAGACGCTTCTCCGACAAGGGCTGCTCGCGCAGGGTCACAGGGACCGGCACAGCAATTACTGCACTTTGCAAAGATGACAGTTTTTAATGATGCCATTATTTATTACACTGTGTGTTTTTCAGTGACAGAAGAACCCTCACCTTCCAGGTGACCTCTCATTTATTCTCTCCCCCCTCCCTCCCTCTTCCTCCCTCTCTCTACTCCCCAATAATCTGCAAAAATAAAAAATTCCCCCAACCATTTGGTGCCTGACACACAAATATTTGTCCAAATAAAAACTCCTTTCCCAAACTGACAACCAGCCTAACTTAGATCCAATAACAGTTTGGATGGTCATGGCTCAGGGTTGTGATTGGTGGTGGGAAGGATGCCTTGGCAGCACAGGGCTGAGTTCAGTCACTCTTGGCGCTGGTGTGATCAACAACACCACATATGGTCCCCAGCATCTGGCCAAGAGTGGTTCCTGAGCATTTCTAGGCGTTGCTACCTCCCCCCAAATAAAAACCCCAAAGTTGTAAACAGGGACCAGGAAAATAGCGCAAAGAGCTACAGCACCGACCAGAAAAGCCCATTGAATCCCACCGCCCAAGTGTGAACCTGGTCGTGCCGTCTTTGTGACCCCCAGAGCCATAGCAAAGAGGGGGAGCCCAAGGGCCACAGTCAAGGGTGTTCAATTACCATAGCAGGTGTGTGTGAGGTCCTGAGTCATAAAATATAAAATAAAGTATTGGGGGCCTGCTATGGGGGCAGGCTTGAGGCATGGTTGGGAACATACAGACAATGTTGGAGGGAAAGTGATCATGGTGTTGGGATTGGTGTTGGAATATAGAATGCTTGTAACAAATCATGAACAACTTTGTACACAACAGTGTTTAAATAAAATGGGGGAGGGGATGAGGTGGAGAAGAATATGGGTGGAGGAATATATAAATCCTAAATGATTCCACTGACAGTTGATGGTCATATTGGAGCTCAAATTCAGGGCCTCACACATGCAAGCCAATGCTGACCACTGAGCTACCATATTTTACCACATCATTGGTTTCGATTTTAGACTATATGTGTTTTGCCTGAAAGTGGGGTATAACTATTACATGCAGCTTTTTCTATGGTTTTGTCTGTATTGCTGGGGGAAAATAAATAGAGTGCACTAAACTGTGAAATATGCTTTATCCCCAACACTGCACTGATACTTTAAAATTATATGACTGGAGAAAAGAACCAAGGTTAAGGCACTTGCACTGCACGCAATCCTCCCCATTTTGCTCCCTGATACCACATATGGCCTCCTGAGTCCTGTCAGGAGTTATTCCTGACCACAGTTGTGTGTGGCCCAAAATTAAAAATATATATAAACAAGCGCGGGAGATGGCTCTAAGAGCTGTCGTACATGCTTGCATAAGAAGACTCCAAATTCAATCCCAACATCACATCATTTCTTAAGGACCAGAAGGATGGGCCTGAGGGTAACCACTGCCACTGGACCTTGAGCACTGAACTATTGAGCCTCTTCATTCAGATAAATTTTCATCCCTGAGCACTGTTTGGGAGATCCCCAGCCAAGAGAAAAGTATGAACATATTAATGTAAATATGTTAGTATAACACTGCTATAAGAAAAAGATTTCACACAGAAAAGTTTCAAAGCATTGTGGCATTAGACATTAGATCCTTGCAATCTTACGATAATAAGATTTTTATGATCCTAAGTAATAAATAACTATTCAGTTGCCTAGGAATTTTCTCGGTTGGATCTCTTCTGTTGAAATAATTGCAAAGAATTTCCCAAGACAGATCTTTATTATGGAGAATTTTCAGTATATCACTCTGAATTTTATCTTCCTCACATCAAGGACAATAACTGACTGACTAGATCATGGAAAGAACCCATAGGTCCATGATACAAAATATTTTAACAAATTTTGATGCTCCAAATATATTGTCACAAAAATGAATACTATTAGAATATTATACTTTAATTTTTAAGTATGTATTATATTAAACGGTCAATAAAAATCAAAAGATTCCATAAAAAACTGATAAATAAGGAAACTTTGAAAATGTTATGTCAACCTTAACAATAGCACTGTAGCACTGTAACACTGTCATCCCATTGTTCATTGAGTTGCTCAAGCGGGCACCAGTAACGTCTCCATTGTGAGACTTGTTGTTGCTGTTTTTGGCATGTCAAATATGCCACGGGTAGCTTGCCAGGCTCTGCTGTGTGGGCAAGATACTCTCGGTAGCTTTCTGGGTTCTCTGAGAGGGATGGAGGAATCAAACGCAGGTTGGCCACGTGCAAGGCAAACATCCTACCCGCTGTGCTATCGTTCCAGTCCTAACCTTAACAATTGTTACTGTCATCGTCACTGTCATCCCATTGCTCATCAATTTGCTCCTAACCTTAACAATGCATAACAAAAATAATCAGATCACCAAAATATTTTACCACAAGAACAGCTGTAAAATAAGTGACATCAGCTTTAACATTTTTTCAGTTCAACTTATTTTGCACTAAAGTAAGTCTATTCCTTTTGGACTAGTGGCTATATTTAATAATAACTATATGAAATTCTTAATGAAGACTTGAAATTTCTTATTATTTTATTTTCCTTAAGTTCATGCTCTTTGTGAGTTGTTTCCTTAGCAGATGTCACAACACCAATATCCATGTGATACCTTAGTTTCTTGATACTGTGATGTCTGTTCTGTCAGTTCCAAGTATTTGGAACTATTAGTAACCATGTATATCTTCCTTATGACTAATACAAATGTACTATTAGGGAGATATGAAATCTTTGGATGGAGTAATGTAGAAGCAAATTATTTTACTAGAAAAACTTTACATTGCTCACTAGATGATTCAAAAAACTAAATCTACAGTTTGAAAAATCAAACGGAGTAAAGCATTATAAGTATTATAATCATTTTAAGCTGCCTTAAGAATAGTTTTATGACAGATTTCCCATTTTCTACTCCCTTCATAAGTTTATAGTGGTCAGTATTTCTGTTTCAGAAGCTTACACTGTATCAAAAAAGTTCTAGATCATATTAAATATAAATTTTTGTCAAAAATAAAAATTGAGAACAAGACTTCCTAAAGTATTTCCTATTTGTTTTTTTTTAATTTATTTTATTGAATCACCAAGTGGAAAGTTACAAAGTTCTCAGGCTTATATCTCAGTTACACAATGCTCAAACACCCATCCCTTCACCCGTGCCCATATTCCACCACCAATAAAAACAAAAACAAAAGCAAAAACAAAACAAACAAACAAACAAACAAAAAAAACAGTATACATCCCACCCCTCACCCCCCAACCCACCCCGTACGTGAGTGATAATTTCACTTCCTTTTCTCTTTACCTTGATTACATTCCAGATTTCAACACATAACTCACTATTGTTGTTAGAGTTTCAAAACAGACTCACTATTTTTGTTGGAAATTATCCCCTAAGAATACAGCTCTATTAACAGGGAAATATTTGATAATAAGTTTTCCACTGATGAGAATGAAGGGATAAAATGTCAATTTTATCGGTTTACAATTTCTGTATTATAGTAATTAAGTCCGCGAAGATTTAAGTTTGAAAATGAATTATTTCCCTTCCTGGAACAGCATGTAGCCAAAGTTAGTTCACAGTCTCCATACATGGGTGCAAGCACTTGCTGGAACCCCAATTCCTAAAGCTGTCTCTGGTTCCCGCTCGTTCCACATCCACCGGCTCTGCAGAGGCATGGGCACCCGGGCCGAAAACCCAGCCAGCCGGAGCCAAGCACCGGCCCCAGCTGGGGCTGGCCCTGTATCCCGCGGCTGTTTCAAGTTCAAAGCACACATTTTTTTTTTTTCGCGCCAAAAGTTCATACCTTCTCAACGGACCCACAAAATGCCGGACACCACGCTTTCTCCCAGAGGGGAGAGAGACCAAGAAGGAAGGTTATTTCCTCCGTTAGCCGGCGTGGGGCAAAAGCTTAGTTCACAGTCTCCATACATGGATGCAAGCACTTGCTGGAACCCCAATTCCTAAAGCTGTCTCTGGTTCCCGCTCGTTCCACATCCACCGGCTCTGCAGAGGCATGGGCACCCGGGCCGAAAACCCGGCCGGCCAGAGCCGAGCACCGGCCCCGGCTCAGTATTTCCTATTTGTGACATGAAGAAATTTTTTCATTCTCTTGTCCTCAGAGTCTCAAATTAAAAGGGGGAGGGGGAGATGCTAAAAAACAAAACAAACAAAACCACCCTAGGTGGCTACGTTTCTGGATGCCGCAGTAGGAAGACACTGGTAACATAATGCGTGGTGGGAGGAAAACACAGACTGTGGAGGACGCCAGGGGAAGCAAACCCCAGACAACTGAGGAGAAAAACCCAAGTGGCAGCCACCGGTTAATGACAAGTGAGAGTAGACAGCAAGTCACTGCCACGACCCCGCGGGTGCCATTCACATGCCATGGGTTGTGCTTGGGGAACATCTTTCACGTGAATGCACGCAAATGAGTGATGCCCCCAAAGCAACCGAAGAGTGTGTCTGGGATTCTGGAGTTTCTCTGATCCTGGATCACTTGACAAAACTAGCAGATGCTTAAGCGAAAGACCCCAGGATTTATCCTCCCATCTAACAACGGGTACATAGGACAGAAACTTGCAGCTGATTTTGCCCAAAACAGATCACCCGGCATGGGCCCTGAATGGCTCCTCTGCCTAGGGTGTGGAGTGAGTCTCTTAATCAGTCTCCAAGATGCTGCTGCATCCTACCCACCTCTACTCCTGGGCCATTTTTAAAATAATCATGACTCATGACTATCTTGCGTCAAATGGGCCAAGTTGGATTCCTAGTGTAATTTAAACAAAATGGCAATACAGGAAAATAGTAATAGCCACCAGGTTACCCTGTTGGACTCTACCTAGCCACAATGGACACCAGGTTACCAGACCAGAGACCTCTTTGGGGAGAGAGAGGATGAAAACTAATCACTGGGTGCCCTGCAGCATCTGAGGGAGTGACGTTGGTCATTCTTATGGAGAAGACAAGTGAGGGGTTTCCAATGCTGAGAATCAGCAGGAGTTCACTTGTCTTCCAGGCATCTCAGTAAGTTAAAATCCATTAAACATTGATTATGGAAACTAATACACATATAAGCAGGGCCAAGGACATCACTCAAAGGGAAAAAGTGGGTGCTTTGCAGGCAATGCATCCTGAGTTTGAAGTATTGTCAGGAGTTCCTGGGCCCCCCAAAGCACCCCTTTGGGAGTTCCTTTTGCACCTTACTATCAAACACACACATGCAGATATGTATTCACAGGCACATACTTATACACACATTTTACTGGTTAGATATGCATAGCAAAGAATATGTAGGTGGCATGATATTATGTCTGAGATTTGCTTTAAAATATCTCAAAAACTGAAACAGTGTAGCATGAAAACATTAAAAATTACTGACAATAACTGTTATGTGCTGGGTTGCTTCTTCTTGATTCATGTACTGGGGTTCATAACCTCAAAGCCACAAAACGACCTTGTTTGGAAAAGGAGATGGACTCAAATATAAACAGTCCAGAAGGAAAGAGGTTGCTGCGTGGGCCTCAGGCAATAGTACCATGTCCTTTTAAGAAGGAAAAATTTGGCTTAGAAAATATATTTCTGTAGAGCTAATAGAGCAAACATGGCCCTCCTGACATCCAGATCCCAAACTCTGAGCCTCCAGAACTGGAAGGCAAGACATTAAGCCACTCAAGTTTCTTGCAGTGTTTAACTAGCCCTAATATACTAAGTCCAATCATTGGTCCACAGAGGGCTCTTTCTGCAGTTGTTTGCCCTTTTGGTCATATATGAAATGTTCCATAATACAAAAGTTTACCAAAGAAGTCTCATGCATAGTCCGGGAAATATTCATCACTCAGCTGCACTGTTACAGCACTCCCCAGGGAAACCACCCAAACATCAAAGTGGCTTTACTGTCAAAAAAGTACAGCTCATCCCCTCATCAATCCTTGAGTTTAATTTTGCTTCCATAATCCCTTTTCATGGGACCACTGGATACACACAGCACCAGAGAGCTCTGTTTCAGCTCCTTCAGGCTCAGAACAGATCTCCTCCTCTCAAGCATAATTGCACAAGGGCAACGGTGCTTTCAAAAACCACAGACCAGGTGAGAAGGGAAAACACTTCCTTCAGCACAGACCCACAAAGAAATCAGCCGTGAATCTCTCTCCAAATGTGAAAAGGTGATCAGGTACACCCAGTTGATGTCATTTAACACTTGGCAGGCAGGTTAAGAAAAAGTGTACCATAAAGTGCTTTAAACAACCTCATAATCACACTTAAAGGCAAAGTGAACCAGGGCCACCACTGAAATTCGTGATAACAAAAGCAGTCAGCATTTTCCATACCATATGCTTGTAAATGTTATTCTGCAGGGAACCAATTAAAACTATGGAATAGTTAGAACACAGACATATGGAACAAAACAGGGCAGCTTATGTGTCACCATGGTGCTTGCTCAGTACATCTACTGGGGAGATATAATACTGAATTATTAGTACAAATAAATGCTATCTAATGATGAGGACCAAAGACAACACCAGCCAGCACTTAGACCCACTACATTGGTGGTGGTATTCTTTAGTCTTCTATGGAAGCAGACCCGAATGCCTCCGAAGAGTCATGGGAAATACCAGTCGCTTAAAATAAAAAATGTCACCATTGCAGCAAACCACTCAGTGGGCACAGCCTCAGAGCTCTTGTTTGTTATCCTGAAAAAATACTGTTATGTATAAGTCACAGGATTTCTACTGAAATCATTTCTAAAATACCCGAGAAAGTATGTTGCAGGGCCGGAGTGATAGGTAGTGCCTTGAGTTTGGCTGACCCGAATCCCATCTCTGACACCCGGTGTGGTTCCCTAAGCCAATCAGGAGAGATCTCTGAACAAAGAGTTAGGGATATACTCTGACACTGCTGGATGTGGCCAGGGAGCAGGAAGGAATCGTGTTGAAAACTTGTCTTTTTTTGTTACTTACAGAAAGAAGATAATGCAAAATAAGCAAATGTGTTGAGGAACTGGCTTCCATTAAATTCAAAATCTAGATGGGTTTTATTAAATTTTCCTGATGTTACAAATAATTAAAAACTAAAATATGGGAGTTGCATTTCTAGGTCAATCTACTAAGTGAAAGAGTCAACATTTCTCACCCCATCTCTAGAATTTCCTTTGTTACTGTTTAATTTAGGACTAAAGTTTAAAGGAGCCAGACAGTTACATTGGAATGAGATGGTTCAAACATTTTAAGAATTATGGGATGACTCTGTAGGGTCGAGCAATATTTTCAAACAGAACATGTGAAAAATACAAGATAATTTTAAGGAGAGAGCTTGAAGCTAAAGAAGTCCTTTCACTCTTAGAGATGAGAGTGGGTAGATAGGGAGTTCCTGTAGCTCTCAGGATGGCATTAGCTAATAATACTTGAACATCATCACCAACTTCACTTATGTGAGGCCTCCAATCTAGCTTCAGGGCATGTGTTCTTTTACATTAGGATGTTCAGATTCTTGTGTTTACTGATATTTTGGTGAACTTGGGGAGTATTTTGATTAGAGTAGGCTAGTAGACTATTGGCCTAATATGTTTGGGATTGCTAGGCTCTCATTGTAAGAATTAGGTAAAGGAGGTTGAGATATGAGTCCAAAGCACTATGAAAGGAGAAAATAACAGTGGCCATGTGAGCGGCCACCATCCTGGAGGCCACGCCCTCCCACCGCTGCTAACCTGTGGGGAAGGGACCCCTGTTGGTGCCTGTCCTAGTATAGAGTTCTACTTCGGCATACTTCTAAAACCATGGGAGTCCTCTCTGGCCTAGTGCTCATGTAGGCATCTTAGCCGAGAAGGGGTCTTGCAGTTTGCTGTGGCTGTTTGCTCAGCACAGCACCCTGGATCGTCACCAATTTCAAAACACTATTTCCACATGTATATGACCTTTCTATTCAACAACCTACTATGGTGATCTGTGGGTCGGTTTTCACTAGATCTAGACTTCATGGCCAGCTCATTCCTATTCCTAGGCTTGAGAAATTTTTGTTTTGTTTTGTTTTGTTTTTTCTGGCCTCCTGAACTCCCTTCAGTTTATTTCAGTCAGAGACATAGAGACTAGAAGTTGTCAACTTACATACTGGTAGTCCCCAAGTCTTAGCACTAGTTCTTCCTGCATCTAGAATTCCCTTTCCCCTCATCTGCTAGAAGAACTGTGACTCCCTTTACAAAATGCTCTGTGATCCCTCACCTGATCACCCTCCCTGCAACTCCTTCAGAGTTTTCGGAAATCCAAATAGCTATTATCTGTGAGCAACTCTTAGGCACAATCTATGTTTGTGTCATCTGCATTAAGCCCCAAACCATGAAATATCCTGTTCACATAGCAAATAAAAGATTTCAGGCAAAGGATACAACGGGGTCTGGAGGCTCTCCCAACATTTACATCACCTCACTATGAATTGTCCTAAGTCCTTCTGAAATAGGCCTCAGACTAGAAGGAATGTTAAAATCCAGAATGTCATGGGAGACATGACAAAGAACTCATGCAAACACCCAATCCAGCCCCCATTCAAGCTCTTCTCAGAGGAGTCCAGGTGCTTGTTTGTGCTTTTAGCAGATTCTCCGGGTGAATGGAAGGCACATCAAAATTAAGAAACAGTAATGGCCCTATAAGATATAACTAAATGAAGTTCTATTTCCCTCGCAATACAAGGGAATCATCTCCACAAGTCTGAGGACTCATCCCTTTTCCAGAGGAGTTAACTAACGTACAGAAACTAGGAATCCTGAGTTATAGCTTTTAGCAATCAAAGTGGCTAAATGAAAATGAAATTATGCGATTCATCACAGTATCACTGTCATCCCATTGTTCGTATTTACTCAAGCAGGCATTGGTAACGTCTCTATTACACTCAACCTGAGATTTTTGCAGCCTCTCCTTACTCGTCTTTCCCAAAGATTGGAGGCTCTTTCAGGGTCAGGAGAATGAGAGCTATCATTACTGTTTTTGGCATTTGGATTGGTTCATATGCAGAATTTAAAATCTCCTTGCATTTAACTGAGGCAAATCACAGAGCACTGTCAAAGATATTTCCAGAAAAGCAGGGAATAATATCATGTTCTGCCAAAAAAAACAAGAATCCTCTGTGACCACAGTCCACATTGAAGAGAAACTGGGGACAGAGACCCTCGACGTATTACTCAATCTGTGACTTCAATTGACCTTAACATTTTTGGGGGTTTTCCACATCAGACCCTGGAGAATACTTTTTTTATGGAGACATAAATAATTTTATGGAGGCATCTAAATAAACAACTGCTCTTTCAATATCTCTTTCCTCCTCAGCATCACCCCTTTTCATTCAGCCCAGGCTGCAGCCCGGTGCTGACGCACCTTATAAGCCTGGTGGTATTGCATGAAGATAACACCTTTCCATCCTTTTCAGTGAAAAAGACAAATAGATCTTCAGTGTGTGCCCATTGTTCTACTTCCTTTCCCAATATTTCTGCTACTCAAACAAGTCACTCTACACTTTGGTTTTTATATAACCATTGGATCTTGGAGTGGCTTAAACCCAAGAGGAAGCTCTCTTATAAAATTACTCCATCCCAATGCCTGCCATCATTAGAATAGCAGTGGCTCTAGAGAAATGCTAATCAAACTAGATTACATGAATATTTTAGGCACAGAATTTAATACAAGTTGACACATTTGAGAAAGTTGTCTCCTCAGGACACCATAGGATACATAAAATTTCAAGGCACAGAGACAGCAGCCACTGAGCAATGATCCTAAATTCGTTCCTAACTAGCTTGGAAACAGCACTGCTCGCTGCTGTCTTCCCAGCCTCAGAGCACCTCATCTCTAAGTCAGGAATTGGACCAGATGATCATTAAGATTTAGCTTTAAAATCTGTAAGTCATTAAAGAAGGTGAGTGTGGAAGTGAGATTCCAAGAGGGATTTGTATTCATCTAGAACCTAGGGGCTGGAGCAATAGCACAGTAGATAGGGTGTTAGTCTTGCACTAGACTGACCCGAGTCCCATTCCCAGCATCTTGTGTGATCTCCAGAGCCCATCAGGAGTGATTCCTGTGGTTACAGAGCCAGAAGTAACCCTTGAGCATCGCTCGGTGTGGCTCAGAAACAACAAACATAAATAATCTACTGGGGGGCTGGAGAGATAGTACTGAGGGCAGGGCTCTGGCCTTGCATGTAGCTGACTCAGGTTCCATCCCCACACAGTCTCTGAGCTCCAGCAGGAGTTATTTCCTCAGTACAATCAGGAGTAAGCCCTGAGCATCACTGGATGTGATAAAAAAAAAATCTCTCATTTTTTAAAATTAATTGTTGACATTTTCACTCAAAGTGGTGCTCCAGAGCTTGGTGGTGCCTGGAACCCAACCTAGAGACTCACTTGTGCAAGGCGTGTCCCCTAGCTATGGTGCAACAGCACAGGTCACTATTTCATAATTTTAAAAAAATCAAAAGCATTATTTTCTATTGGGGAACTCTTGGTATTATTGCACTCAAAATTTTGAGAAACTCTTTAGAATCCCTTCAGTCACGTCACCCAAGAGATCTAGCTCCCGTAGCTAATGGCTTACTCCTGAGTTTTATAAATGAACAATAGCAGATTCAAAACATAAGTCAGCATTAGAACATATGCTTCACATGTATGAGACCATGGGTTCAGTTCTCAGACCCAGCAAAAAAGAAAACTACATTAAATATATTAATATAAGGCATATTAATATAATTAGTGTCTAATATCCAGGTATGATCAAATAAATTATTGTTTGAAGAAAGCTTTTATCTAAATAATAAAACATAATTAAAAATATATAATAGATATCGTCAACAGCTACCTTTTATAATTCTCTCCAAACAGTAGAATTTGTTATGAATATCTGGCTAGTGGATATTTGCTCAAAACAGAAACCAATAAACTCTTCCTAGGAGTACTGAAATGAACTCTGTGTCCCTCCCTGGAATCTTGACTTAGCAGAAAGTAAGAGTCTAATGGTGGTGTTCCTATCGACAGATTCTAGAGCTGATCAAGCTATTTAGCAAGGTGGAGTAAGTGATCAATAACCACATCAGCAAGACTGCCAATTGTGCTGACTTCTCAGAAATGTGTTCTGGAAAAGAAAAGTCAGCTTTGTGGTCAACCAGGAGGTCCCTGGAGGAACAAAGCACTGATAATGATCAACACAGCATGGAGAGTGACCTCAAGGCCAGGACAGCTGATGAGGAAATCAAGTGTCCTCTCTAAATTCTTCAAGAAAAAAGAAAGGAGAAAGAAAAGGGAAGACCAGTGACGCCTTTAAAATCACATGAGTGTGTTAGAGGTTGAAAAGTGGGAATTGGGTTGGGTGGGCAAGGGAAGGGGGTCCTAAACAAAGGTGAACCACAATGTTCTTATGAAAAAGCCATCACACACACATACCTTGAATTATTCCAGCCACAAGTGAATTAGCTCCTAGTTGCACAGTGAAAAATAACTCAGAGAAGACTAGAATTTACCCTAGGTCCAGAGAGCACTTGACTCTCAGTTGAGGTACAGTCTCTTTGTTATTTTTTAGGAAATGTGGGTTAGACCACCCACTTAAAAATTCCTGAAGGCACATAATAAAGATTTCCCATGAGAAGTAATATTGTGAACTAGTCCATAGGGGGTTTTCTCCCTTTATAATCTGTAAAAACTCAAGCATACCAAGTGTTCATTCCTTTGGAGTTAATTCATTCTGTGACATGTATCATGGGAGTTAGGGCATTTTTCAAGATCTTCTCAAACATTAGGAAAAGTTCAACTACTGTTTCTGATGAACTCCCATCCACCAACCTTGAAACAATCTTAATTACAAGGAATTATTCTTGATTTAAGTTCATATATTTTAAAATACGCAAATATCAAGAAACTTCTTTCAG
This sequence comes from Sorex araneus, assembly GCF_027595985.1. Classification (NCBI taxonomy): domain Eukaryota; kingdom Metazoa; phylum Chordata; class Mammalia; order Eulipotyphla; family Soricidae; genus Sorex; species Sorex araneus. The sequence continues at coordinate 89,129,677 of NC_073302.1, read as the reverse complement.
TGCTGTGTTTCATCAAAATATTTTGCAGTGATCAAAATCAAATATTGTAAAAGAAAACATTTTTATTTTCCACTTAGATGAACTAATAATAGTACTTTATATTGGAGCAGCTAACCAGGATATACAAGTAAATTCATAGTTTTTCTCCTAATTAAACTTTACAATCATGCTTAAATGTAAGCCTGGAAATCTGTATATATGAAAACATTTCCCAAAGGTATTCCAGAGTAAAAATTCTACAAAAAAATCCACATTTAATTTAACCATTGTTAAATTCATTTACATTAAGTGAATTAAACATTTTTAATAATACATCCTTATTACGGGCTGGAGCCATAGCACAGAGGTTGGGTGTTCGCCTTTCACGTGGCTGGCCCAAGTTCAATTCCTCCGTCCCTCTCAGAGAGCCCGGCAAGCTACCGAGAGTATCGAGCCCGAGCAGCAGAGCCTGGCAAGCTACCCGTGCGTATTAGATATGCCAAAAACAGTAACAATAAGTCTCTCAATGAGAGATGTTACTGGTGCCCACTAGAACAAATCAATGAGCAATGGGATGACAGTGACAGTGATCCTTATCACAGGGCCATTCAAATGTTTCTTATAAGTTTATTGTAATATTTCTCTCTCACACTCATTCTAAAAGGCGGGGCAGTGAGGAGAAAATTCACCGTTTTGCTGGATCATAAAAATCTTGTTCCATTGTACATCTTAAGACTATAAAGGGGTCCCAAAACCAAACTTTAGGGGAACATTATACAAATAAGTGCAAATGAGCATACTAAAAACATAATTTATGTATATTTCAGTATCTATAAGCTGAGGTGGAAATAATATAGCAAAATTAGTTATGGTAAATTGAACAAATTGGTGGCATTTGGTACATTCATAGCATTGGGCAGCCATGGCTCTATCTGGTTTCAAAACATTTTATTCCCCTAAAAGGAAACACCATACACATTAGTCTTCAATCGTCCATCCCTCAACCCCTGACAGTCACCAATGTGAACAGGATTTATCTGTTCTGACCATATCATCAAATTGGAATAGTAAATGATAGTGTTTTATAACAGGATTCGTTCACTTCACATTTGTAAGTTTCTTCCACATTATGCATGGATTTTAAATTATGCATCATCACACATTTTGCATTTGAAGGACACACAGATGACCTCTTACTAGAAAACCTCCACAGTGCAGGGACCAAGATGACCTGGTGAGGGGCCAACATCCTCCTATTGTGGATAGACAGAACTGGGGGATGGGAAGAGAGCAAGTGGGCTGGAGGAGCGTGGCTCAGTGTCACCCCAGCACTGAATAGGGAGGGAAGGGGGTGAGGTGTGCTCTCTTATCCCAGGATATCAATTTTCTTTCCACACTCACTCAGTAGGAATGCCAGTGACTGGGAGTAGGTCAGAGGCAAGTGACCATGGGACTCCATGCGAAGGTGAGCAAGCTATTAGATAAAGGACACTTGCTTAGTCAGGACAACAGACTCAGCCCCACCCAGGCCACGGTAGTTGGCAAACAAACAATTGAGGCCTCGGTAAGCATCAGCAGCAAACAAGGTTCACATCCAGAGCTGTGGAACACAGCAGGGCATGTGAGCACCTGCCAAGCTCTGGAAATAGAGAGCACCTAATTGCCAATTAGGAAGTGTTTGGGCACTGTGAGACAGTTCTGATCTACAGTATAGTCCCCAGAGGGTTGAATGGGTTCAGAGCTATACCTGGCAAAGCACAAGTCTAAATTTTCTGATCACGACTCTCCAGCCATTTTGCTTCTAGAAATCTAGTCCACTAGGCAAATTAAACACCACGTCCAAAGTTGACAGAGACCTATGATGGGTTATCAGGGACTCTGCCCCTCTGGTCACTGTCCAGTCCAGTATTCAGTGCTAAATGTAGCTCTTAGGCATATGGGGACACACATGAACTAACCCACCTGGCAACAGTGGATAGCCCCTCTACTTTGTTTCAATAGGCCTACCCAAACAAAGATCACCCTGTAAGTTGTTATCCAGGCCCCTTAAACTTTGACACTATAATTAAAGCCAGATACTGGCAAACGCAAACACAACAGTAGCTATGGACAAAATTGCTAACAGCTGTGATTGTGTGCATATGAACACTTTCCCCAGTCACTACTCAGACTCTATATGTGTTACAAGAGCATATATTAATGATATAGAAATCAAGAAAACAATACAGAATGTCAACAAAACCAGGAGTTATTAATTTGAATGAATAAATAAGATGGATAAACCCTTAGGTAGCTTCATGAAGAAAACAAGAGGAACTAGAGTGATATAGTAGAGTGGGTAGGGCACTTGTATGAAACCAATCCAAATTTGATCATCCCTTTCATGAGCTCTTCCAGGAGTGATCCCTGAGCACAGAGCCAGGAGTAAGCCCTAAGCATCGTCCATGTGCCCCAATTCTCCCCAAAAGAAAAAATTATTAAATTGTATAAATGAAAGAGAGTAGTTATAACAGATAATTCAGAAATGCAAAAGTTTGTAAGAGATTTCTGTGAAAGAAATGTAAGTCACTAAGGTGGAAAACGTAGAAAATATGGGCAAATTTTTAGAACCATATACTGTCCAAAACTGAATCAGAAGGGAGTATGAAACCTGAAAATGCCAGTTATTAGTAACAAAATTGAAACTGCAAAGTGTATTCCCAGAAAGAAAAGTCTAGATCAAGCTGGGTCTACTAGTTAGTTCTTTCAAACCTTTAAAGAAGACCAATTACCTGTACTTCTAAGCATCTTTCAGAAAATCCAAGGAATGGAAATTCTTCCTAACAGTCTATGAGGTCAATATTACCCTACTACCAACAGCAGACCGAGGCATTAGTAGACAAGAAACTAAAGACCATTATTTCTAATGATCATAGATTCAAGGATCCTAATCAAAATCTTGGCAAACCAACATCAACAATACATAAAACAGATCAAACAATATGATCAAGAGGGATTCATCACAGGAATACAAGTATAGTTCAATGAACAGAATTAATGTGATACACATCAACAAAAGGAGCAATAGTTACATTTAATCACATCCATAGATGCAGACGAAGCTTTTCACAGGATTCAACACCCATTTCTGACTTTAAAAAAATAATAACTCAACAAAATGGAGACAAAAGGAGCTTACCCCAATCTAGTAAAAACCATATATAACCACTTCTAACATCACACTGAATAGAAAAACTGAAAATCTTTTTTCTAAGATCAGCCACAAGGCAAAAATATATACAATCACCACCATTATTCGACATAGTGTTGGAAGTCCTTATCACAGCAGTTAGGCAAGATAAAGTAAATTAAGGCATTCAAAATAGAAAGGAAGTTAGGCTGACACTATAAGCACGAGACATGATACTATACATAGGAACTCCTTAAATCTTTGAAACAATAAAACAATATTGTAAAGTAGAGGGTTACAAAATTAGCACTGTAGCACTGTCATCCCATTGTTCATCGATTTACTCGAGCGGGCACCAGTAATGTCTCCATTGTGAGGTTTGTTGTTACTGTTTTTGGCATATTGAATATGCCAAGGGTAGGTTTCCAGGCTCTACCATGTGGGCAGGATTCTCTTGGTAGCTTGTCGGGCTCTCCAAGAGGGACAGAGGAATCGAACCCAGGTTGGCTCCATGCAAGGCAAACGCCATACCTGCTGTGATAAATGCAACTCATTTAGCACAATATCTAGAAGGCAGTAAGTCCTTGTTACATAATAGCAGTGATCACTTTAGAGTGCATATGCTGTAAATAGCATGTGCTAGGAATAACGCTTTCTATTACAGAAGCTTTGGCCTCACCTATTTCTGTCCAATTATCAATTGATAGCATGAATAGCTGCAGGGTTTGTACAAAATTCTTTGGTAATGATTTCAGAGGGTGTGGGAATTTACTGGCCCACCCTTGAGTTTGCAAGAACCCCAAAGAACTTCAAATCCACCCGAGAGTCAAAGACATTCATAACATTATCTAGTGTGGGGTTAGTTAAAACTAAAACATATCCCTTGAGTAATTTCTAATCCTTTTTAAAGAACTCCAAAAACAACTATAATTAATTGAGTGTCATTATCTAAGTGCTTCATGAACACCTAACTCATTTAATCCTCACAGCAATTTTCTGAGCTTCCTGAGATAGATTCTATGCATCCCCTGTTTTACAGATACGAAAACTGAGCTTAGGAGGTGGACTTCATTAGCTCAACTAACTGGTGCAGGCAACTGGACAGGGTGACTCTGGAAATGTGGGTTTTAAATAGTTGCAGCAGGGAGTTAGAGAGATGGTACAGAGGCAGGGCATTTGCCTTGCATGCAGCTGATCCAGACTAGATTCTCAGCACCTTATATGGTCCCCAAGCCTCACCAGGAAGTGATCCCAGAGCACTGCTGGTATGGCCCAAATGTCTTTGTCCTGCAAAAAAGGTTGCTATGTCTGGAAACCAAAATAGCCCAATGATCAGGAAGTCTTTCAAATGCAGAAATCACACTGAGAAAGTCAGAAACCCAATGAAATACAGAAGTATATAAGACCCAGAGTATCTGGCGGGACCCCATCAAAGGAAACACGACAGCAGAAACAAAGGCCATCAAGGGAAAATCTGGAGTCCCAAGCTCTTCTCTTTGGCAATACCCTAACAATAGAACTTTGGGTGAAAGTTTAAGAAAAACCAACTTCACAGAAGCAAATACTCATTTCCCTGTTCTGGGTATTGTGAACACACCCCTGCTGAGACGTGTTATTCCCTTCTCTTACATTATAGCATGTATTCTCCCATAATGAGAGTTTGGAAGGTTCACCCACTTTTCTGCTGGGGATGTGTACTTGGTTCTCTCCACTCTGGAGATGTCCTTGATCTCTATGTCCCTTCCCTCATGTTTTCCAGATAAAATTATCTTAGTTCCACCATTCCCCTTCCAAAAATTCTATGTTGGGAGAGTAGGTGAGGAGCCTGTGAAAACCTGGGCAGAGGTCAAGACTGACAATTCTTTTCCTGCGAAGAACAAATTTCTCACTCCAGCCTTAGTTCCATGCTTCCACAGGAACTGGGTGGTGACGATTCATTCCTGCCTCATAAAAATCAAGTAAACTCAGGTGTAGTTAGCTGAAAGGCTAACAGAGTTGGTAGGAAGCAGGTATCCATACCGAATAGGTGCTTGGGCATATTGATCAGCCCAGACCCTCCTGTTTCCCCAGGAGACAGCAATGGGTGAAGAGTAACGTAGTAGATTCTTCTCCCTACCTCACTTAAGTCATCTGCAAAAATAACTATATATATAAGGTGCTTTTGAGAAAAAAATGGATTCTGTTCCCCAGCCTCTCTTCATCTAAGATTCCCAAATTTTTTCGCCTCCATGGACTTCATTTTTTAAAGATTTTAATTTATCATTTGCTACCATGATTCATCTTGCAGGATTGAACTAGACAGCTGCTTTGAAAGAGTTCAACAAGCCTGAGTACAGGTTGAAACCACTGAACTAAACCCCAGTCCCTCATTTTGCAACTGAAGAAACAGACACAGAAAGAAAGTTGATATGCCAAGTCACCCTGCTTCCACGGAGAAAGGAAAATACGAGAATCTAGTCCCCATTATTCTCTGTAGTCACTTCCTTTCTCAGAACAAAATTTAGTCTCTGGAACATCCATTAGTCACAGGGACAATTTAGAATCAAATCCCCAGCAGCATGTAGGAGTCTATTTATTAAAGAGATTTGGCCATGTAGACGAATCTGCACAGAGGCTCTACTTGAAGTGCCACTCCTTGGCTTAGTGGATCCGACCCTGAGTAAGGGGCTAAGCAGGTCCCCGTTTGATGTTTGATGTGTGTGGGGTGTGGGGGGATCAGACTTTTTTTCTCTTTTTATAAGTGGTCCCCAAGTGTTGCTCAAGGAACCTAGCTAGGGCCACCCCCAGTGAGGCTCAGTCTACACGGCCTAACATCAGTGCCAAGGGCTGAGGGTGCACCATTGCTGGGCTCTGTAAAACCCGGGAGCACCTGGCAGTGCTTGGGGTCCCTGAAGTGCTGGGATGGAACGAACTGTGAGCCCACACCTATGTGCTATCTTCCCAGACCTTCAACAAATGACTTTTTAAAGGTAGCAGATGTGGGTTGGAGTAACGCCTGTACACAGCCAGCCACAGTTTGATTTCTGGCATCCCATATAGTCCCCCGAGCACTGCCAGGAGTAATTCCTGAGTGCATAGCGAGAAATAAGGCCTGAGCATTGCTAGGTATGGCCTGAAAACAAAATGAAACAAAAAAAACCTCATAAAACAAAAAATTCTAAAATTAGAAAATGCCCAAGGCTGGAGCAATAGCATAGTGGTAGGGCATTGGCCTTGAACGCAGCCAATCTGAGTTTGAGTCCTCTGTCCCTCTTGGAGAGCCTGGCAAGCTACCGAGAGTATCCTGCCTGCACGGAAGAGCCTGGCAAGTTACCCGTGGCATATTCAAAAACAGTAACAAGTCTCACAATGGAGGCATTACTGGTGCCCACTCAAGCAAATCAATAAACAATGGGATGACAGTGACAGTGCTACAGTGCCCAAAGCAAATTAAAACTGCATGGGGGCTGGAGCAACAGTAGAGTGGATAAAGCATTTGCCTTGCACACAGCTGACCTGGGTTCGATCCGCAGCATCCCAAATGGCTCCCCAGCACCTCCAGGAGTAATTCCTGAGTGCATATCCAGGAATAATCTCTGAGCACAAGCATTGCCTAATGTGACCCCAAAACAAAGAAAAAATTACAAGTGGATAGGCATTGGAGGGGATAATGGGCACTTTGGTGATAACGAGAAGCAGAAGCTACATCACATCCATCAGTGTTCATAGGACTGGAAGCATGTTACCCAGACTACAATAATGTTAAATGTCCACAAAGATTGTAAAGTTAGAGGATGTGAGCCAGAGTGATGCCCAGGACACAGCTTATGAGGGTTCGATTCCTGTCACCCCATATGGTCCTGCGAGCTACTGAAATCAAGGACTGTCATACGGGAATGTGTGGTATGTGGGGAGAACTCGGAATAGTGCCAAGATTCCTTTCACTGACCTGTACCCTTCAGCTGCATGCAGGCAGGGAAGGAGCTGTGGGAGAGAACTTCAGGCTAGACAGGACGTCGGCATGACTTTCAAGGACAAGGCAAGCGTGAGACACTGAAAGGTCTTGCCCAGGGAAGAGATGGGGCCAAAGATCTCATGCTTCATCCCAGGCACCTGCTAATTCTGATTTCTCCGTGGGGTCTCCCAAGATCACTAAAAGGAATGGAGAGGAGTTCAGGGGGCAGAAATAATCTGCTTATTACATGGCAAGCAGTAGACTGGGATTGAACGGAGAGGAGCAAACTTATCCTGCACAGTCACAAGCCCAGACAAAGTGCTCACTCTCCCCAGGGTCACAGAGTGATGGCAGCTGTCCTTGTCACCTTGACAGCAAGGCTGCCTGAACTCAAAACCCAGTTGCTCTGTGACTTCCTGGCTGTGTGAGCACACTCAGTCTGCAAGATGTGTCCAATCACATCACCAAATGCACCTCTTCTAAAAGTACCATGCTTAGTGCTTATTGAAAGAACACACACGAGGCTCTTCTGCATGATTATAGCCAGCTGAAAAGTAAATAGTATTGCAAGTCATCGTGTAAGTAATAATATCACATAAATAACATAGCCACTGAGAAAGTCACTGAACTTGAAATTCTGCTCCCACGCCCTCGCTCTTTTACTGCCCCTTGAGATGCCACAGGTTAAATTAGTGGAATGTGAGACACAAGCAATCAATCAGGTCAGGATTCTCATTCTGTTACCTAGGGATGCACTCACTAACTTGCATAGCTTTTCCATTTTTCGAGATGTAGCCCCCTTGGTCCAAGCCACCGACGTCCATGGCAGTCCTCGTCTCTCTGCTCCCGACTCATGTTCCCACACAAGCCAGTAGAGGGTCTCCCTGCCATGGGCCCCAAACACAGCGCAGCCACCAGATGAGCCTTTGTGAACAACTCCTTATTTGTTTTACAGTGCCAGGAATAGAGTGCAAGGGCACTTATAGCGTTTCCATGACACACTTTCATGGAGTGAATGCTCAACCGAGGGATTAGTTTCCTTAAGAGAAATTAGTATAGTCTGATCAAGAATCTCTTTCCCTCTTTTTCTGTGTTTACTTATTTAGAAATAAGTCTTAAACTCAAAAAATATCAATTTGATTGTCTATCTACTTTAAAATTGGTGGCTTGGAAATTTCCAATATTCTTTCTAGGGACTTAAGCACCAAAGCAGATGCCAGTGCAGGGGTTAAGGCACTGCCTTGCATGTGGCTCACCCCAATTTAATCCCAGGACCACAATTTAATCCCAGAGCACTACCAGGAATGATCCCAGAGCACAGAGCTAGGAGTAAACCCTGATCAATTCAACTGTGGCCCAAAATTGCCCACTCCATATAAGTAGTAAAGTGGTAGCAACCATCACAGTCCTCCTCCTCCTTATCAAAGTCTCAAATATTTTATGTTTCTAGATATTTGTGTTCTCAGATTGTCACATCTATAACCTAATTTAATTCCTAAATCTCTCTAGAAAATGAGGAATTTGTTATTCCCAACTTATAGATGAATAAACTGAAGCAACAGAAGAATGAAAAGATTTGCTAAGGTGATCACATTCCTTAAAATATGCCCTGGTCACAAAAGGCATTGGTCCAGCTTTCCCAACTCCCTATTTGAAACACAGATATAGGCTAAAGTTACCCCAAAAAGGACATGAAATAATCCCCACAAATCTTCACCTGAAAACCAGTGGTTATTTTCATGCATTCATAATGTTAAAAACGTCAAATAACTTAAATTTTTCAGCGGGTGTTTATTATTTGGTGATTAAATCTTCCCATTGAGATGATCTTTTAAGGAATGTAATCATTAGGCATAGTTACTGCCTCACAGAAACAAAGTGCTGTAAATCAGTTATATAAACCCAAGATGAAATTATTAGAAGACTCCAGGATCTCAAACAAAAAGCTACTATTTGACGCTTTAATATCTATATCATTAAAATGAGGAAAAGAAACTGCTTAAATGACAACCAAAAATTATATAAACAGTGTTTACATGGCAGAATAAACTCCAGTTTTGAAACATGTAATAGACAGCAATATTGTTACTGATTAACTTTCCTTTCTATGGAAGGATGATAATACGTCCCTGTCTGGTACTGTGTAACTTACAACACCCACTGATGAGAGGAATGAGCTTTCTGTTCCACTAAAATTGGAGTTGATCGCAGGACCTCCTTTGGCTGATGAAAATGAAGTGGAATGATTTATTCCAGTACTGAACAGAGGTTCTAAGAACCACTGCTGGATTCTAGCAGCATCCTATCTCTTTCATGCCCCAGAGCAGTGTGTCCCAGACAGCTACTGTGCCATTAGCCCAGGATGCAGAAGACATTAGGAATTACAGTCGACTCCCTCCTGCCCCCCACAACTTGGAACAGAAGCAGAAATGCACGTTAGTGGTGGAAATTCACTGGCATGAGGATTTTGCCACCACAGCAGAGCTGATTGATGTACAACAGAAACAAAAATGATGACTGAACATTGGATGTTGTCCACTGATTATTCCAGAACTGCCCCAGGATCCTTACTGCACTCAGAGAAACCAAAACTCTGTTAAGGGAAAAAGAACTGCAAGTAATAGCATGGACCAGAAAACACGAGGTGGGGGTGCTGGATGATTAAGCAGAGAACCTCAACAAAAGAGAAAGACCAGGTATTATAAAACAATCACATCTGTAACAGAACACCACATCCAACCACCTCAAAGAGGCAAAAACAAGGAAAGAAAAGGCAAGAAAGCACCCAGTCTCTAAGCCCATATCTAACAAACCGAAGACAAAGTTTTTAATTATTGAAACAAAGATTTGTGACCCAAGAGTGATGGGGGACACTGAGGAGACTTTTTAAGAGAAACAGAAGTTTCATTCGAGCCCTGTTTCCCACAGCAAGATTCTGGGAAAGACATCACTGATGTACCCTCCTCTTTTGACTCAAAGCAATTAGGTAAGAATCCTGAACTCTCCTTCTTAGGACATCAGGCACTTCCACAATGCCCCAACCCACTCCCTCCCTAGTGCTCATACCACCAACTAAGACCTCCCCTTCTCAGATGCAGGATATTGATACACATGAAGGGAGTAACAACTGGTCAAAGGAAACAGAATCGGGGTGCCAATCTATAAAACTGAGCTTACCAGGTAGAGAGGAGAGGTGTGAGCTGGAGAGGTCTTTGAGGATACTGGCAGAAGTGGGCTCTCTGGAGGTGAGTGTAGAGTTGGAATGATATATGCGTGATACTATCAAAAATATGGAACATCAATAAAAATGAGGAGCCCTTCCTTTTCCTTGAATTTCTAATATTCCAGCAGACACCAGCACCAGCTCGTCAGGCATCTCCATAGAGTGACTGGGGGTTGCTAGAGGTGAGTGTGATCCAGCAGGAACCTCATTCAATTCTCCTGGAGCAAAGGTTTAGCTCACTGGAGACAGCCCCTTCCAGATTCTAAAGCACCCTTGCAGGGAGTTGAATAGCCCTGCCTGTCAGCAGCTTGACACTTTGTTGTGCTTAATTTTTTTTTAAATTTTTTTATTGAATCACCACAAGACACATTACAGGGCACTATACAATACAGATAAGAAAGGTTCCCTACTTTCAACACTTAGTTCCTGTCGAAATGATAATTTCCAACTGCTATTGTCATGCTGGTCCCTTCTTTACCCTAACTGCCCTTCACCACACACACACTCTTGCAAGCTTCCAACCATTGACCGGTCCTCCTAGAGGACCAGTTGTCCTGGCCCTTATTTCTACTCTCTTTGGGTAGTACTATCATACTATGTTTTCTTACACCCCACAAATGTGACTCAACGCTCTGAGTCCCCCTGTTCCAACAGAGAATCAAGAGGAACAGACACATCTGCATCATGCGGCACTTATTAGACATCCCCGCTCTCAGCCCCACCCCAGAGTGTCCTGAATTAGAAACTGCACTTTAAGAGGATCCCTGGCATCTCCTGAGCAGGGGGAAGTTTCAGATGCTTCAGAAGGTTCTAACTAACAAAGCAAAAGCAAACTCTGAGACAGAAGGGTTGGGCCTTATGAGAAGGTACGGAGCAAAGTGGTGAGTAGACACAGTGAAGGCAATAAATGTGATGGGGACATACAGAAACAAGCCTGCAAGCAGTGAACACAATGTAATGTTTGCAAAGACTGAATTACAATGCCAAACATGAGACGCTTAATGATATAAACCAGTGTTATCTCAATAAAATTGTATTTATTAAATTTATTTTAAAATTAGACAGAGTATATCTAGCGTCACACTGCAACCACAGGGCTGAGAGCAAAAGTCCAAGAAAGGGGTCAGCAGTCATCAGCATGGCTCAGAATTTTCAAAATTATTTTAAAATGTATTTATTAAAAACAGAAGAGAAAGAAGTGCTGCAATAATACCTTTTCTGAAGTATATTATGCCCCTAGATGTGTTGAAATGGAAAAGTAAGGTTCTTGAGTATAACAACTCAGAAATTCAAAATTGACATTCATTAGCTATTGCCTTTGAACAAGTTACTTGGCCTCTCTGAGCTCAATTTCCCCCCTTCTATATCAGGTAAAACAACACCTGTCTTAGAAGACTACTTTGAAGACAAAATGAAGTGACACATGTAAGCAGCAGAGTAAAAACCAATAGCTGTTAATTCCTTTGTTTGCCGGTCAAGAGAAGTTTGACTGATGTGAGTACCAGGGATAAGAGGCAGGAAAAAAAGTGCTTTGAGAAAATTGGCACAGATCAAAGCCAACAAATAATGCTCATGGCAAGACATTGGCTGAACGGTCCTGCTCGGCCCCTTCATTTTCTGCACTATATCTTTAAAACGCACACGTGTATTCTGAAGGGAGTGAGAGAGCTAGGAACTGTGGCACACAAGGATTTACTTCCAGAACCTCCTGCCCCACAGCATGCTAATTATTTAGCAGATGTGCATGATTTAACAACTACACAGCTAGGTCTCTGAGAGTCAGTGATTTCTACTCCCTTCCCAACACTTACAAGAAAACATTATCCCAAGTGTATTTCCCTTGGCATATATTAAAACTTCCCAACATAACATCTGCAAAAGAATTACCATACTGTCTACAATTATCCTGTAGAGTTCTTTCAGAAAAATCATGTTAGGTTTTCAGAACCACTAGTGTCCTAAGAACCTAAAATGTTCGTTAATACAGAATTTCAAGCCCAAACTAACTCAAACTGTCTTCCCCCATTAACTTCCAGTTACACTGGCACATTTTGCTTTTCTCACCAGTGAGCCTGCGGACCCCTACCACTCTCTGAAGTGACAGTACAGGATATATGTAGTGTCATACTACGACCATAGAGGCTGAGAGTGAAAGTCCTATGAAGGACCAGTAGACAAAAGCATGGTTTAGTGTGGGGGGGCTCCATCAAAGGCACCTTGTAAGAGCCAGCTTGTGAGACCCTGTTGGTGAGAATTGACTTTCATGGAGATAGCAAGGTCAGTCTGAAGGCCATTTTGGCAAGCAATGCTTCCACAGAAACTAGAGCTACATCTCCTCCACTAAGGTTCAAAGTGACCAAATGCTTTGGAGGATTCATGAATTTTTCAGAATGTTTTAAAAGCCATTTGGGGACGACACATTCATTTGTATCCTCCACAAGAAGTCTAGATTTTTCTGGAGACTAGAGTCATAGGTGAGTGCACTTCAGGTTGCAGGGTTAGAGCCAAGAAACAGATATAAGATAGGGCACAATGAAGTTACTTTTTTTTCTAAATTAGTATTATTGTCTTTCACTTTGGAGCCATACCTGGCAGTGCTCAGAGCTTAATCCTTCTGGCTCTGTTATCAGGAATTGCTCCTGGTCAGTGTCGGGGGAACACATGTGTTGGTGCCAGAACTTGAACCCAGGTCAGTCACATGCAAGGTAAGTGTCATACCTGCTGTACTATTACTCTGGCCCTCACCTCCCCACCCCAAAGTTACTTTGTTTGGCTTTGCTCAAGGCTTTGTGATAGAGTCTCACAAAAACACATTCAGTACTGAGTAGTAGAGGAAATATTCAATCAGGTGGGGTGAAAAACATGCCATCTTATTCATATTTTTGCCTGCAATTGTTTCCTTTCATCTACCCACCTTCAAAAAGGCAAAACAAAAGAAGAAAATGCTCCCAGTGAGCTTGTTAAACACAAACAAAATCCAAGCGAAAGATCCAGGCTTACGTTGATTCGTAAGGAATCCACTGAGACATAGCTTACCTTTTGCTGGAGGAATCCAACCTTCCTAACCCCACTGTCTCTGGAAATCTGCTTCTATTAGAGCTGTGGAGAACAAGAGAATCCTGCCGCCTTTCTCACCCAGGAAATGGAGCTACACAAACCACAGCAGCTGCTTCAGGCCAGGGAAAATGTTAAAAGAGCAGGGAAAGGGGAGCAGAGAACAACCTGCTCCCTTGCCGCCCAGGACACTGCCTTCCCTTGGGAAGCGGCCAGCTCCAGCCAGGAGAGCAGCTGACCTGCCACCTGCCGGTGCCCTTCTGTCTTCCCAGAGCCAGGTGCGGTCTGACCCACGCCCTGACCCTGTCCAGGAGAAACTGGATATGGAGAATACAATGAGGAACACAGTTCTGCTACGTCCAGACTGACTCCGGCCTCTGCTCTGACTCCATGCACACTTCTCTTTCTGCACCCCCAGATTCATGAAGAGCTCATTTTACAGCCCAATCTTGGGGCCCTCCTGAGGTAATGGATCTCTAAAAGCCACTCATTCTGAAAGTTCCGTCATGATTATCTTTCTTGCTTTCTTAATGATGGAGAGAGCAGGTTCCTAAGTGGGACCGCTTCCATAAAACCTTTCAAATCACTCGGAGTCCATCAACGGCCATTCCTCCCTTGCCCAACTTTTCTCAGGCATCTTGTTGTGCATGGCCAAGGTCATTACTGCACTCTGTTGTGCATCCAGATTCAAATTCAATTCTCCCAACCAAATTCACTTTTCTACTCAGGAGGGGAGCCTGGAGGGACTTTTGCACATACTGGACATGCCACGGGCCAATCTCTTTGCTCACATCATGCTCACCATTTTGGTGCTGTCCTGCTCATGAGTCAGAAAGCACTGTTCAAAAATATGACTTCCCAGGTCCCTGGCTTCCCTTAAGACTAAGACCTCCTGTGCAGGAAACTTCTCCAGATCACCTCCAGGCGACAATTCCGTCCTTATTCTTCTACATTTTAAGTTTCTGAGTTCAAACAAACAAACAAACAAACAAACAAACAAACCAAAAAAAAAACTCTCCTGAGCTGAAATAATTTTTCTCTCTTGACTCTTCCAGGTTGGTGATTCCTCTGAATGCCAGTGATATAAGTCATTAATGATATAGCTCCTAAAGTCTCAGTAGACCTTCGCAGCTACTTACGCCAGAGAATGACATTTATTAAAGATCTGACTCTGCTTTGTAATGGCACTGTTCATTTTAGCTTTGTTTGTGCAGCCCCCACTACGAATTATCCACAGGACAGTCTACTTCTCTCCTGTTACCCAACTCTGAGCTGAGAAAATTAAACTTGGGAATATTGTGTCAAAGTGAAAATTAAGGGATGATGATCATGATGATGATGTTGATGATCCTCCTCATCTTAGTGTTCCTATAGCCAGAAGATTCTAGGAGGAGGCTGCTATTATTCTCGTTGTTTTATGGTGACAATACTGAGTTTCAGTGAGGGGCTGAGTAATGAAGCTTGCCTGACAATTAATGCAAAGGCAGCTTTGAAGCAGGCAGCTGGTCTCAAAGTCCACACTATCCACCACCGTGCCTACTGCATTTAGGAAAAGAAAGTGAGGAAGAAGGCAAAGGGAATCTGTACAGTTAGTCCACGTCCAAAATGGAACTCAGGGACTCTCAAAATTTCCCTGTTTCAATTGGCACATTCTGCTACCAGTACCTCCGTGGGATCCAGGCTTCTGTTACTCTCAGGGAGGTCACCAAACATAATGAGTATGTTAAGTCTAGCATCAGCTACTTGTTTTGGGGCTCCTGTATCATCTGTTCTGTGGGTTTTCTTGGTTTTTTTTATAGTTACATCCAGTAGAACACCACTGGGTGTTCACACCTGTGGTGCTCAGGGCTTACTCCTGGCTTTGTGCTCAAAGATTACTCCTAATGGGCTCGGAGACCATATGTGCTGTTAGGGACTAAACCTGGGTCTGCTGTGTGCAAGGCAAGTGCTCATCCCACTGTACTATTGCTTCAGCCCTGAAACATTTTGTTGCTTAAAAAGCTGATTTGAAAATGTCAGTAAGCAAAACCTCAGCTAGACTTGTTGCCCAAAGAAATTCAAGGACATATACGTCATTATAAAATCTATTTTTATTCTTTCCAGTGGACACAAAAGATATGCCTCTTTCAATAAGAGCCAAATATATCTTAACATTAAAAAGTCAATAAAAGCAAGTATGGGGCTGGAAAGATAAATACACTTGCCTTGCACAAGGTTTGTGCAGGTTCAGTCCCTGGCGCCCCACTGGTTCCCTGAGCCCTACCAGAAGTGACCCTTGAGCAGAGACAGGAATAAGCCCTGAGCACCATAGGTGTGACCCAAAACTAACTAATAATAATAATAACAAAGCACAACAAGGTAGAAATTAAGCAACAGCCCCCCCCAAAAAAAAGTGTGTTAAAGAAAAACCTTATCTCAGAAATGCCAGGCTAAGCTAATTAAGCTCCATCCCAGCTTTGACTTTCTTGTCAATCAAAACAGGAAATAGTATCAAATACATTACACCAATGGTACATCATTCTCTAAACATCCATCATTTCAGAAAGATCCTTACAGGGCATATTAATAAAGAGAATGAGAAAAGCTGATCATATGCTGGACAGTTAAGTGAGAGAGGACCATGATACCCTCTACTATAGCCTCATTGTTCAGACAAGCTGCCTGGCTCAGATCAGGTTTAGTGCATGAATGTCTTCACATATCCTCTCAAGGACTGTAAAGGCTTTCTTGTCCATCTGTCTTACGATATTAGGTCCTGAAACTTTGAACAAAGTCAAGATCAGGGTGGGGCACAGACTTGGGATAGTGGCTAGGATCAAGGGAATCTAATTTTTCACTTTTGAACCACAACAGCGGAACATCTAAATTCTAATTGTTCTACCTTTTACATCTACCAATATGATTTTTCAGAGACTAAAAAGAGCACTTCTTTGGCCTTCTCTAGGCCACTCACACTTTATTTCAATCAATGTATATAGACTCCAATTAGTCATACATAAAACTGTCTTCATTATTTTGCATTCATATTTTGTATGCATAACACATCTTTAAAGTCCTGATTTGGGCCTGGAGTGATAGTACAGTGGGCAGGACACTTTTCTTGCACGCAGCCAATCTGGGTTTAATTCCCAGCATCCCTTATGATCTCCCAAGCCTGCCAGGAGTAATCTCTGAGTGCACAGACAGGAGTCAGCCCTGAGCACAACTGAGCATGTCCCAAAACTAACTAACTAACTAACTAACTAACTAACTAACTAATTAACTAAGCAAGTCAATAAAGTTCCCAACCTTACTGTTTCTCATTGCTAGTAAACCAAGTTGGACCCCTGCATGTTGACCTTTATTGAAATAAGCTCTCTGGTAGTCTGGACTTGTCTTCCCATCTATTCATTTTTATTAAACTACAACAAGCATTTTTATTAATGCTTTATGTAAGACACCTATGACCTCTTGACTTCTAGAAACTCTGAGCTCTTTTTCTGTTCAGTACAGCATAGCTCATGCTCCAGACTGCAAGACCCCAGGGAAACACTAAGCCTGTTTATTCTCCTAACAGCTGCACTATTTCTGAGGCTTAAGGGGAAGGGGTAGAAGAGGTGTAAAGGTGCTTTCACAACATTCCCCCTGCCACAGTGGGAGAGTGGTTTGTAAGAGGCTAGTTATCACCGGGAAGACTTAGTGATGTCTGGGACACACTGGGTGGGGAAGGGAGAACAAGGGAGCTACAGCTGGAGGAATGGCAATGCCATCCACTGAGATAAAGAACTTTCAGGAAAAAAACACTTGAGGGAAAATGGAGTTAACAGCCATTTGCTCGGGTTGTATGCTAAGAATTGTAGTTACATTGGTTCTACTTTGTCACCAACCTGTAAATTGGTGCCAAGATTACTCCACTTTTAGATAAAAAAAAAAAAAAACAATGCTTCGAGCCACAGAGACAATACAGCAGGTATGGCATTCGCCTTGCACACGGCCAACCCAGTTCAATCACCAGCATCCCATATGATCCCCTGAGCAACACCAGGAGTAATTCCTGAGTGCAGAGTGAAAAGCAAGCCCTGAACATCACCACTTGTGGCCCAAAGCACAAAAAATGAAAAATTTTGGGGGCTGGAACGATAGCAGAGTGGGTAGGGTGTTTGCCTTGCGTGTGGCTGACCTGAGTTAGATTCCCAGCATCCTATATGGTCCTGAGCACCGGCAGGAGTAATTCCTGAGTGCAGAACAGGGCTAAGCCCTATGCATCACCAGGTGTGGCCCAAAAAGCAAAAAGAAAAAAATTGAAAATTTTGAAAAACATAAATAAATTAAAAACCAATACTTCTTTATCAGATTTCTAATTCAGAGTTTGTGAGTCTGATTTCTCAGGGCATTTTGGTATCCAATTAGCCTCTTAAGAATTCTAAAAAAAATATCCTTCCCTAGATCCCAAAGTCCACGGACTCAGAAATGAATCTGAGACACTGCCAGAGATTTTGAGTGAGGCAATGTGGCAAGGCAGACTGAAGACAGTGCAGCCACATAAGGATGAGCAAGCTGGAGGTGGCACAAAGCCAGAGTCATGAGTCATGTCAAAAGCTTTATAATGTGTCCTTCTGAGTTCATGAGGCTCCAAACTTCAAAAATCCATGGTGTAGCCATAAATATCAGGGTTCCAGAACCCATGACTAAAGCAATATATCTTGGGTTCCAAACATTCTTTCCTCTTTTGCAGCCCTTATCTAGACCCTGGTATTTTTCGCCCTTTCCTCCCTTACCTGGCTTTCAAGAAGGGTTGTTAGAAGGGAAGTGTGGTGCTTCCTTCACCAAGCCATCATCTCTTACAAGAGCTCCTCAGATAAAGTGATTGGAGGACAGGCATGAGGGCTTCAGTTACCCTGGTGATATGGGTGAGGGGTAGAGCCATAGCCCAAAACACAGACTCAACCACACTGAAAACATGAGCTCTAAGCTGCAACCACTGGAACTTCATAATGTGCCCTTCAAGTTGGCAGATGGGAAAGGTGTGGAGGGTTGGGAGAGAATATGGAAATACTGGTGGTGGGATTGGTGTTGAAATATTATATACCTAAAGCTGAAATATCAATAACTTTGTAAATCACAGTTCTTTAATTTTTTTTATAAAAGCATCTCAGGCAAGTACACCAAATCCAAAAGCAATATGAAAACTATTTATAACAAAGCTGCCACCTTTTTTGCCTCATTAATTTAAATGTTCCCCCATCCCAAAATTAATTAAAATGTATCGTTGTTCATTTAATCACAAGACCCAAAGTGCTGTGATAATGACAGTGAGCAAGTGCTCCCGACGAGGTTGAAAGATCCCTTCAGAGACTGACAGTGGCAAGGGCAGGCCGAAGGCCCCGTCTGACTCTCCGGCAATGAGAACCAGAGTCAACTCCAAGACTGCAGTGGTCCCTGGCTCCTGTCTCATCAACCCCTAACTGGGGAGAACCACATTCACAGAAGAGCTTTGGCTCCCTACTCACACGCAGAATGGCACAGACTCGCCTGCACCTGCCCTCACCAGCACTGAGGAAAACACTGAGCCAGCATCTCCATCACAGTGAGCTCAGTTCCCCTCACAAACTGCTCCCCCAAAGTCTCCCCCACTTGCAGCCCTTCACATGGGCACCTTTGAAAGTTACCCATTATCCCCTTTGAAGACATTTACAACGGCCAGCACAACCTTTTTCCTGTAAGGAAGTCAGAAAGAAGAGACGCCTCCAACTTTCTCTCAGGAAGTTTACTCTAAACACATGTATCAGTATATATTTTTTAAACACATTCTGTACTCCTTAGTACTCCTGTACTCCCTAGTGCAGTGAGCATTTCACACAGTGGACGTGGGTTTGATTCTTGGCACCCCCATGTGTTCTCCTAAGTACTACCAAGAGTGCTCCCTGAGTACAGAGCCAGGAGTTCACCACTGTCAGGTGTGGTTCCCAAACTAAAATATAATCATAAATAAAATAAAACCCATCTCTTCTCTTAACATCGGTGTCGTTATTTATTTCGAGTCTGGAATGTGTTTTCTTGACCCCAGACCACATGCCATAGAGTGTGAGCTGGCATTTAGGTTGCCCAGAATGTCTCTTCTTGCCAAGTCCAAACATCGTACAGTAGCCCTGGGGGACACAGCCCTTGGGAGCAGCTGCTCCTGCTGAAGTGGCAGACACATTCCCCACACCGCAGGGGTGACACTATCCACGCTGACTCTTTGAACCCAACATTCCTGGGCCACTGACGCGCAATGTGTCCTTCCAGGACAGCTGACACTTCCCCTTCACCCAGTAGGTGCTGACGAATGACCGACATGTTGGAGCATGTGGGGTGCATGTGACGCCCACCCACAGCAGCTGTCTGAAGGCTGAGCAGTGGAGGAGTTTTAGTTCAGGATAACCTGCACCATGACGGCCATCATGAGGATGTCTAGGCCTGAGGACGTTTTTGCTGGCCACTGTGAAAATGCAAGCAGGGACCTTCACCCCCTTCTCTCTTTCACCGTATCTCATCACAGAGACGTTGCCACTAAAATACCAAGGTACAAGTGGCCTCAGTAAAACCCCCGTGTGTGGCTGAAACTTAATGACTGACCTGAAATTGCTGGATTCCATCTCTGCCCCTGCTCTAAACCAGGAGTAAACCCTGAGCACAGCTGGGTGTGGCCCCAAAGCCAAAACAAGAAAATAAAATAACAAAATTCCTTTTGTGGGGCAAGGGAACAAACCTGGTGGTACTCAGGAATTACTCCCGCCTCTGCTCTCAGGGATCAGTCCTGCTGGGGCTGTGGGATGTACACCTGGTGCTGGATCAAACCCAAGTAAACTAAGTCCAAGGCAAAGACCTTACCTACCATACTATTTTTCCCTAGAATTGATCTAACTTTAATAAATTAACATAAACATAGAAAATCTTATGTTAAGATTTTGGAAAACGTGGGGCTGGAACAATAGCACAGTGGGTAGGGCGTTTGCCTTGCACCCATATGATCCCCCAAGCACTGGCAGGAGTAATTCCTGAGTGCATGAGCCAGAAGTAACCCCTGTGCATCACCAGGTGTGACCCAAAAAGCAAAAAAAAAAACAAAAAAAAAGATTTTGGAAAACTCTTTTACACTATTAAAATGAAATATACAAATAAAACCCACAAAAAATCAAAACTGGCAATCAAATAATTTTTTTAAACCCACCATTTACACACTCTCTTTTGTTTGGGGGCCACACCCGGCAGTGCTGAGGGCTTGCTCCTGGCTCTGCATTCAGGGATCACTCCTGGTGTTGCTCAGAGGGCTAGAGTACGATGCAGAGGATCCAACCAGGGGTGGGGTCCCTATAAGGCAAACTTCTCATCTGCTGTGCTGTTGTTGCTGCCCCCCTCCTTAGATGTCATTTTAGATAATTCCTTATAATAAATTTTTAAACTAAATATAACACCTGGACTATAATTATGGCCCAAGACTTAAAAGCAAGCATGTTTTCCTCTTTATGATATTTTCCAAAGAGTTAGCATAATTTTTTTTCTTTTTGTACATCACCTGGCGATGTACAGGGGTCACTCCTGACTCTGTGCTCAAGAATTACTCCTGGTGGTATTCAGGGGACCATATGGGATGCTGGGAGTCAAACCCGGGTCGGTAGCATGCAAGGCAAACACCCTATCTGCTGTGCTATTGCTCAAACCCCAATTTTTAAAAATCCAACCATATGGGGGCCAGAGTGATAGAATAGCAGTAAGGGGCCTGCCTTGCACACGGCTGACTCAGGTTCAATCCCTGGAACTCAGTGTCCAAGATGACCAGGAGTAATTCCTGAGTGCAGAACAAGGAGTAACCCCTGAGTATTGTCAGATAGGAGGCACCCCCCCCAAAAAAAGCAAACAACAAAAGCATCCACCCATTTTGTCAGAAATAAACTTCTAAACACTGAATGCCCTAATTGTGTAGTTAATAATATCTGCACTCTAGCGTCATAGGTTTTCAACTACTGTAGTTGAATATTGCTTATTAACTAAAGACACTTATTTACATAGGCAATGCAAATTGTCAGAGGAAATGCAATACAAAAATGACCAAAACATCTTTGCCATGGCTGCCTCTGAAAGGCTAATTGAGCTCTTTAACAAGAAACCTACTTCAAGAAAATACAAAATCTGCAGTAATTATTCTGTTCGAAGCAGGAAACTAGGAAGCAAACAACCTTCTCTGTTTCCTGCCTTTATTTATTTATTTTTTTTAATGATGTAGGAGCAATTGCTCTGCTAATGAAGGGACTCGGTAAATAAACTTATGCATTACTTTAAACTGATTACTCTGAGAGGGGAAATTTTCCCAAACCAGCAATCACTCTTCAGAAAAGGAGACAAACTTTGTATTCATCTCAGAGGTCCAATGATTTGATGTCTACTGTTAAATTAATGTTAAGGGAACCGCACACAGCTGCTGTCTAAAACTGCTGTTCTCACCCATCACCCTTCACTTTCATTCACACGCAAAAAAACAAGTTGCCAAAATCACTTTCTTCTGTGACCACGTATCACACATTATTTCCTTAGGAAAGAGCAAATCGCATATTGCAAGTGTGAGAAATGCAAGTGGGTTTCTGAAACAGTAATTTCCTTCATGCGCTCAGGAAGAACTACCAAGAGATCAGCAATAAACACAAAAATGATTACAGACTTTTGCAATTTCCGTACCTCACTCCCCCCCCCCCATTCAACTGGCGTTAAAGGAGAAAACAAAGTACTTATATTAGTCATTAATCTGCGAGCTCTAGTGTCTCACAAAGATACTCACAGTTAAGCCAACTGAGAAGCAGCACACTTCCCTCTCAGCTCCCTTTGTTGTGTGAGGGTAAATGAGTTACAGTAACTGTGACACAGACAGCCTGTCCTGGGAGCGAGAAGTCACTTGGATGCAAAGTCTCTATGTTGGCTTCTAAGGTTTAAAGGTTAAAGGCATCATCAATTATGCATTTACTCCTTTGCCAGGCCCATAAAAGGTTCTTTCGCTGCTCATTAAAGATATTGCTTCTAAATGAGCCGAGGCTTTTGTTTTTTAAGTGCTGATATAGAAACATTTCCATTACGTTTATTTCTGCCCTGCTGGCGAGCCAAAACATTTTGACATCAGGAAACTTCGAGAAGCATTTGATTTCGACTGAGGAGCGATCGTCAGTACTGAAACCACAGTTCCCGCTTTGGGCTGGGGGGTGTTCGGGCAAGCCCCACAGATGGGCCAGGATCCTCCCAGCGCAGCCTGGCCAGCGCCACCCGCAACAGATGAAGCGTCCCTTGGGGCCTGGGCCGAGTGGCAGGTCTGGGGAGGGCTCGGACAGCGGAACTGAAGCTGGAACAGCTCGGAGCGCACAGGAGCAGCGGAGCTTGGATGCGCGCCCCGCAAGCCCTCCTAGGCCAGCACCCCCGCCACGCCCCCGGCCTAAACACTGCCCTGGCAGTGCTCCCTTTAGCACCCCCAACACTGCAGTTGCAGGAGGCCCGAGAGCACCAGGCAACGCATCCTCCAGCCCCCGGCACCCAACTGCAGCTTGGTCCCGTTCGGGCTCTCTGAGTTCGGGACCGCGGGTACCATCCAGCTTCTGCGGTGTCGGGGGCAGCCGCTCCCCAAGACTCCTCAGGCCTCCAAGCACCGGGACGCTGGAGAGAGCCGACGTGGGGGTGGGGGTGGCAGTCCTGGGGTTAGTGAGAGCCCCAGCGACTCTTTGTAGGGGAAAACGCACACCCAGACAACTCAGTGCTAAAGTTACTTCTTCCCTTAGCTTCCGCAGCAAAGTGCTCACGCACACGCACATCCACGCGCACACACACATCTACACACGCGCGCACATCTACACACGCACAAAAACACACGCTTACACTCCCACGCGCACGCGCGCACACACAGCTCCGTCCCTCAACTCACCAGTTTGGACTTGGCGCGTTGCAGAAATTCTTCCATGTCGTGCGCTCCGGGGGCGCAGCTCCCCGCAGTGGCACGGCCGAAGCTCCGCGGGGCAGGGCAAGGCGGGGGCTCCGGCCTGCGGCAGCGGGGCGCGAGGTCCCGCCGCTCCTCCGGCAGCTCTGGGGCCCGCGTCCCAGCTCCCTGGCGCGCCCCGGCCCGCGGCACCCGGGAGCCACCCTTTGCCCTAATAAGGAAAGTGGGTGTGCCGCCCCGCGCCTTGGCACGCGCTCGCGGGACCCGCTTCCCGGCCTGAAGCCGTGCGGGCGGGGTGTGGGGGTGGCGAGGGGCTCCTCGGCCAATAGCAGAGCCCCGCGGTGGCCTCCTGACGTGGCGCAGCCTAAGGATGCTGCAACCATGGACAGCGCCCAAGAGAGCCGACCAGCGCAGAACTCGGTGCGGGAGTCCAGTCAAGAGTTCGGAGCAGGGGAACAGAGCCGGGATCCCGGTGCAGCTCGGATCAGAACCGTCCAGGAGCCCAGAGCAGGAGAACAGTGCAAGACCCTAGAACCAGAGCCCAGAGCAGAACAGCACAAGAGCCCAGAGCACCCAGGCAGGAGCCCAGAACTGGAGGCCAGGCAAGGGCCCAGCGCAGAGGCGCAGAGCAGGGGACAGCACAGGACAACAGGACAGGACCCCGAGCAGGGGCCTGTCGCAGGTGCCTAGCTCAGGAGCATAGCCGGTGCAGTGGCTAAAGCAGAGCAAGCTTACTGGGTTTCCCTGCAGACAACTCGGAGAGGGGGACAGGAGGGGAAAGATAAGATGCGACAGAAGTCCTTGAGGAGGGCCCCTCCTCCTCCACCCCGGCACCCCCATGGCCGGCACATTGTTTCCAGAGGGCATTACGGGAGCTGACTGCCCATGCTCGCTGTTGTGTTGCTCTGAGAGGGGAGGGTGTGGGGGAGGAGAGTAAGAAGAAAGTCTGAGTCCCTCCACTGCCAGGGAAGCAGACCCTCCCAGCAAGAGGCTTCAGGCCTCAGAGTCAGCCCAAGGGTTGCCCTGATATGGCCCCAGGCTGCTGCCTGGTGGAGGTAAATCTGCGCAGTGACCTCCTCTCTCCCCAGCCTGCCTTGGCTCTGGCCCTAGCAGGTCCACAGTTGTCATCCTCCAGCCACTTCCAGACTTTCTCTCACACCTGTCCCTGGACAGCTGCTTCCCCTCCTTGCCCCCTCCCCATTTCCTGCCTGGGCTCACCCGGACCTTAGCTGAATCTTCCAGAAAGCCGTCAAGCCGACTGCACATATATAGTCTGGTTATCATCACCACAGAGCTTAAAAGTCAACAAAATCAACCAAGTTCTCCATTCCACCCCAGACCACCTGAATCTCTGGGGTGGGTCACCCCCTCAATATACTCCTTGATAGCTTCAAGTGATTTCAACCAGGAAGATCCTTGGTTCTTGTTGGCCCCAAAACTTTAGCATACCCCAGAGTTACTCAGAGTTACTCAGCAGTTAAAAGATACTTTGATGTCTCACCCCCCAGAAATCCGGACTGAACTGGTATGGCTCTAAGTACTTGGGAATTTGCATTTTACAATCTCCTGGGGTTTGCTAATGCTACTTAACCTCCAGGAAGCCTGCCCCTCCCTTTCCACCCCACCCTGAGGCAGTTTCCTTGGTCCCATTTTTTTTTATCTCCTGGGTTGAAGCCTGTGTTTCCTGTTCCACTAGAAACCCCCTGGCCATTTGTCTCTGTTCTCCACCACGTGTGAATGCCATGGAAAATGCCCAGGTCCATGAGACCCTGCCTATGTCAGTCATTGATGGGTCCCTAACATAGGTCAGATCACAAATAAATTCCCAATAAATATACTTTAACAAAATGGCTACATGTGCAAAAATGCTTTGCTCTGTCTTTCTGCATGTATGAGTAATTACCCAATTAATTTTTGTTCAGAAGGACCTAATCAAAAGACATCAGCAGGGGGCAACAGCTCTGATTTGAGGAAAGGGACAGGAATAGTAAACACTGGTTTATATTCGGGTGATGTGTCGTGTGGAAACTGCAGTTTTAGCCTCTTTGCTGACTTGAGTCATTTAAAACCATGCAGATAAAACAAGTGTTTTGTCAGCCTTTATACCTGAGAAGTTCATCACAATTCAAGTTTCCTAGGGAGGAAAAAGAAAAATCTCAGGAAGTCCCACCTCTGACTCCAGGGGATTTTAATGACAATCACACATTGCTGTTTTAGTCCTCTACATTTCTTTGTTGTTTGGGGGGCCTCCTCTTCAATGCTGGTGTCAATCAGGGCTACACCCATTGGTGCTCCAGAAGTCTGTAGATACCAGAGACGAGCCCAGACCTTTGTGCATGCTAAGCAGGGGCTCCATCCCTTTGAGCTATGGGGTGAACGTTCTACATAAGACCCTGCAAAGTAACACCGGGACAGTCTCTGCAGCTTTGACTTAAGAGACTGGCCATTTCTTCTGCTTGTTCTGGGGATGGAATCAAGCCATCATGCTCTGACCAGGGCCAGTGGACACAGAGGGGCACTACGTACTCCATCAGTTGTCACACATGGATGAACCATCTTCTGTCTATTTGTCTATTTTGGGTCCTCTAAGTGATGTTCAGAAGGCCCATGGACCACTCCCTGGGTTACTGGGCCAACCAGGTCAGAGGTTCAAGGCGAAAGCCTAAGGATAAAGCTTAGTTAATGGAGCCATGCAGGCCACCCAGTGGTATTTGAATCTCTGGAGACCACCAGGATCTCATCCAGACACGCTTGGGGAACCATCTGGATTGAACACAAGCAAGGCGTATGCTTTAACCCCTGTAAGATCTCTTCTGCCCTATGAACCATACTGGGAATAAACTGTTCTGCCCCATCAGACCATTCAAACCACTGCCACAGAGAACAGAGTGCAGCCATCTCTGTGAGTCATTCCTAAGTTTCTGACTCATAGAACCATAGGCATATAAAGTGACTGCTATTATAAGCCACTACATCTCTGTGTAATTTGTTATGCAGCAAAAGATGAGCAGAACACTCAGTCCTTAACTAAGTTACTTGGGGAGGTTATCTTCTTAAGCATAAGCATCTTCTATAATTTAAGAATAATCTTATGCTGGCATTGCTGAGACCATGACATGTAATAGTAAATGCGAAACATCCAACCCCTAATTCATAGCAGCACTATTACCATAACAAAGGGTCTGTATAGGAAAGAAGAGCCTTTGTATACAGTAGCTTAAAGTAGAGAGGAGGAATCCCCCCAAAAAAAATCAGAGCCCAAAAAGAGAGGAGTATCAGGATTAATTGTACATGACCCAGAATTACCAAAAGGAAAAAAGTTACATTCTATTATATTAAATAAATCAGTTACATATTAACATGGGATAAATAGGATAGGTTAGACTGAAATTTGTGTTTCTGCTACACCAAGCACCATCTCCTAAAACACACTGCTTGGGCAGGCAAGACTGCATACACACTCCCTGCATCAGGAACCTGCACTGCAGATGCTTCAGCTCTGGCTTCTCTGCAGTCTCTTCTTACACCTCTGCATGCATCATTCATTGTTCATCAAAGATCACATTCATACAGCAAAATCTATGCTTCCACACTTCCAGATTGCCACTCCCCACCCTGCCCAACCCTCGCCCATTCCTGTTTTTATTTTCCTAGGGATACTGCAGTTCTGTATTCACCTCAGGCATGCAAACTGCCACCCTGATGCTTCCAGTAGCAGAACATCAGAACTGTGGGCTGAAAGATCTGGCTGTATGCCCTCAGGTAAGTCCACCGGTCCCTCTGATCATCGGCCTTAGTGAAGCAGAGGAAATAATTTCGACCTGACTATTTTACAGGATTTTTCTCTTTCTTTTCTCAGTCTCTCTCTCTTTCTCTCTCTCTCTGTCTCTCTCCTCCCCCCACACATATGCAAACACAAATGCGCATGTGCATGCACACAAGAACATGCTAAAAGTGAAAGGGAAAAGCACTGGATCACTGGAGCACTCTTGTCCCATTGTTCATAGATTTACTCAAGTGGGCACCAGTAACGTCTCCATTGTGAGACTTGTTGTTACTGTTTTTGGCATATTGAATACGACACCGGGAGCTTGCCAGGCTCTGCCATGCGGGTGGGATACTCTCAGTAGCTTGACAGGCTCTCCAAGAAGGATGAAGAAATCAAACCTGGGTCAGCCACATGCAAATCAAATGCCCTACCCGCTGTGCTATCGCTCCAAACCAAGAGAATGAAAAAAAAATCTGTTTGGTTTTTACAAATACCTGGCAAATATATCCTTTTAAACAAAAGAATGTGTGGGGCTAGAGATGCAATGCATAACACAACAGGTTGTATTCGATTCTCACAAACCCACATGATTCCAAGTTCACCAGGAGTGGTTCCTGAATGCAAAGCCAGGAGTAATTCCTGAGCACTGCCAGGTGTGGCCCAAAAACTAAATAAAAAGAGAATGCAGCTAGGGTGGCAGCTGCCAGCTCATTATTTGGGCACACTTTCATTCTCATTTCCTCACAGACCAAGCAAATTTCCTACAGAAGTGGACTCTTGCTATAGAAGCTTTCTATTGGCTAGAGTTAAATTATCTGATGTTGAGATGAATAGATTATGAAGATGTGGTATATATACAAAGGTGGAATACTATGGAGCTACAGGGAACTATGAAATCATGTAATTTTGCTATAACATGGTTGGAACTGAAAGAGAGCATGTTGAGTGAAGGAAACCAAATGCAGAATGATCTCACTTATCTGTGGTATATAGAATATGGATGAGGAAATATATTGAGTAAAGGGGGGGTGCCTAGATTACCCTTGACCCCAGGTTTAGCATGTAGAGACAAGCAAAGAAATCGGGGGGAATAAGATAACAGGAAGTAATGGGTAAGCGGGCATCAGGGCTTCAGTTTTACTAGTGATAAGGGTGATCGGTACAGCCATATACCCAAAACGCAGACTCAACAACACTGAAAACAGCAGACTTAATCTACAACCACTGGTACTTTGTAATGTTCCTGTCAAATTGACAGGTGTGGAAGAGAGGGGGTTGGTGCTAGAGAGGGAAAATGGGAATGCTATGGAGGGAAGTTGACAATGGTGATAGGATTGGAGTTGAAACATGTGCCTAAAATTCAACTGTCATGACTTTGTAAATCACAATTCTTTAACTTAAAAAGTTAAAAATAACTAGCTGATTAGATAGTTAAAAATTAACAATCGAATTGGGACTAGGCCTTCTCCACTCAGACCCCCCATTTTCCAGTAGCTTGGCAGCCACACCCACAAACTGCCCCCTGCGCCATGTAATCCCACCAATGGCCAACATCCAGAGACTATAAGGCCAAGCTACTGGAAGAGAGCAATGTAGTCTCTTGACCCCCGAGACTGACTGTCTGTCTTCACCAGGCCCCTCGGAGGGGACAGGTTGCCTTTCCGTCTCTACCCCAAACAGAGCCTTGACAGTTGAAGACCTCTGGAACCCAGCCACAGCCATGCTCAAGGCCACTCTCCACACGTTTGAACGAGCCTCACGCATGAAGAGACCAGCAGAAGAAACCAGGTGTGTGGGACCCAGGGCTGAGATCGCCAAGTCTGCTCGGATTGGGACTGTGCCTTCTCCACCCACACCCCCCATTTTCCAGTATTGTGGCAGCCACACCCACAAACTGCCCCCCTGGCGCCGTGTGATACCACCAACGGCCAACAGCCAAAGACTATAAGACCAAGCTCTGGAAGCACACAGCCGCAAAGCGGCCGCATGACATCTAATAGCCTTTTTCTGCCTCTTGGAGAACCTGACAAGCTACCAAGAGCCTATTGCCCACACGGGAGAACCTTGCAAGCTCCTCATGGCATATTCATATCCCAAATACAATAAAAGATATATACATACCTGTCGGAGAGCCTTGCAAGCTACTGAGAGTATGCCGCCCACACGGCAGAGCCTGGCAAGCTACCTGTGGCATATTCGATATGCCAAAAACAGTAACAATAGGTCTCATTCCCCTGACCCTGAAAAAGCCTCCAATTGTTGGGAAAGACATGTAAGGAGAGGCTGCTAAAATCTCAGGGCTGAGTTTAATAGAGATGTTACTGGTGCCTGCTCAAGTAAATTGACAAACAACGGGATGACTGTGATACAGTGATACAATGATCTGATACTAGGGTCAGAGAGCTATTACAGCAGGTAGGGAACTTGTTTTGCACTTGGCCACCCTGGATTCAATTCTCAGTATCTTATATGGTCCCCTGTGCCCCCCAGGAGTGATTCCTGAGTTTAGAGATAGAAGTAAGTCCTGACACTACTGGTTTTGTCCCCAAAACAAATGTAAATAAATTATCTGAGGTCATAAAATAGGTTCAAAAACCATGTCTCCCATGGGGACAAAAAGATAGCACAGGGGTTAAGGCACTTGTCTTGTTTGTGACTGGCCCTGGTCCCGTCTATGGCATCATAAATAGTCCTCCAAAGACCATCAGGAGTGACTGCTGAGCACAGAACCAGTAATGATCCCTGAGAATTGCTGGGTGTAGCCCTCTAAATAAACAAGTAAATTCTCATAGTAAAGAAAGAAATTGTGTTTTTGACTTGGACTAGAATTGAAAGCATGCCATGTGATGTCAAAGACAAGAGACCAAAAAGAGATGAACGTGAAATAGCTGGTTAACTAGTGCATGTAAACAAGTGTCTCCCATTTATCTCTTCAACACCTAGGAAATGCTGGATTTTCACACTGCGAATGATCAAACACTATCATCCACTTTTGATAACAATATATAAAGTCATTATTTCTTAAGTGTTTTGACAAGGAATAACCAAATTTCTTAAGAAAAGATTTTATATACTTGTTTGGTTGTGGTGGTGGTGGTTTTTAATTTAAGGAGCCCTTAGAGGCATGCTCCTCCAGGGCGTCTACCATAAAAAAATAAACAGGGGTTACTGGAAATGTCCATAGCTACTGTAGCAAGTGACAAGGTCCAGATCTCTGGGGAGAACACTGAGAGAGTCAAACGTCCAGGCTCTGGATAGGGTAGACAGCACTTGCGTCATTTCTGGGAACTGCAGGCATCTCACAGAGAGAACAGTGAGCTTAATTTGAAAGGACAGAACAAGAGAGGGGAAGTGCTCTGTCACGAGTCATCAGGACAATGAGACAGTGGCTGAGCTTTCAGATCTGTGTCCTGGAAGATGATGGGAGATGTTCTTACTGACTCCACTCCCTCTCAGTGTCCACTGCCCAGGGTCGTGGCTTCTGTCTTACTGATGCTCCTTCCAAATATTGCTGCTTGACTCAGAGTTACAGTGTAGATTTCAACTTCGTGCCATTCCACTGGGAAAGTATTTGAAATGTTATAGAAGCTGCCTGAATGTTCTCTCATCCTTTTCATAGCTCTGTGAGTTTTAAAACAACAAACATTACAATTAACCCTATTTTAGAGATAGCAAAATTGAAGCCCAAAATTGTCTTTGATACACGCAAGAGTGAAATTCAAGTACTGAGCTAAAAATGCCAGTCTGGGGGATGGAGCAATAGCGCAGTGGGTAGGGCATTTGCCTCGCACGCAGCCAACCTGGGTTCATTCCCAGCACCCCATGTGGTCCCCTGAGCACTGATAGGGGTAATTCCTGAGTGCAGAGCCAGGAGTAAGCCCTGAGCACAACCTGATGTGGCCCCAAAACCAAATTATGCAATCAACTATCTATAATGAACATTAAATATGTTATAATTATCTTATTATCAATAGAAAGTCTGAATATTTTGTAGCATTAAGTTGGTAACGTAAAGCAGATAAATAACAGGTATTATTATGCTTAAACATCAGAAAATGATTTTCAGCAAACATTAATGTGTTTTAAAGAATATAACTTATATAGCTCAGTAACTAAGAGGTATAAACCAGCAAGTTCCAAAAAGAAATACGAACTAGCAGGATTTATTAAAGGTATCTAGTTTCTTATATTTTCAGTGCTGACATCCTCAGAATTTTCAGTTTGTGACAGGAAGTCTAAAACAGAGATTCACATTTCACCTTAAAGGATGCTACTAAATTGTTTAACAAAGGTTATTGATCTCTCTTTTAAGCAGTGGTGATAATGCACTCAGGGGAAAAAATAAAGAAAGAATTCAGTGTTAAATGTATGCCAAAATGCTGTTAGGTAAAACAGGAATAGATATTTTTCAAAGTCCAACAAACCATCAATTGAAATTAGGGCCAACAATCATTTGCTTTTTATGTCTCTACTCTAAATCTCTGAGTGCATGACCACTATAATTCCAAAAGGAGGAAGAAAATTCATTAATGCGGAGCAGTCATGGCCAGCTACAATATTCATCATTTTGGCTGTATTTTCTTCAGCACAGGCACCATAACAAAAGACTTGCATCATAACATGTATTTTTTTTTTTTTTTGCTTTTTGGGTCACACCTGGCGATGCACAGGGGTTACTCCTGGCTCTGCACTCAGGAATTACTTCTGGCGGTGCTCAGGGGACCATATGGGATGCTGGGGATCGAACTTGGGTCTGCAGCGTGCAAGGCAAACACCCTACCCGCTGTGCTATCGCTCCAGCCCCATAACACATATCTTTATCAAGCTCTCCTTGGCCCACTCACTGGGTTACTCCTCTTAGAATTATGCACCTTCAGAAAAGCACCAATCCAAAGATTTCTTAATTTGTTATCAACTTCACCACTAGACTTAATTGATATTAAAGTTAAGAACAGATACTGCCTTTTCTGTATTCTGTCCTCCAGGCTTCCACCCGAGATTTGACTTTCTGTGAATCAAGAAAAGAAAGAAAACTATCCAAAGCAATTGTAGACTACAAAGGCAGTACCTTGGGAGAGCCTGATCTGCTACTATTCCAGAACAGCAATAATAATCGAATTTGGTGGTTGGTCCAACTAACAATAGATTAATATTGATCTATTTTATCCCAACAAAGGAGTTTATTGAAAACCTCACTAATAAGCTTCAAGTGAGGGGATTGTAAGATCCTGCATGCCCCACAACACAAAGAACCTACATGTAGGTAGGGGCAAGAGACCTCCGGGTACATGAGGAAGGAGAGCTGGAGTATGAGCATCTTCACAGGGAAAAGGCAATAGAACCCATTAGGAAGAAAATCTTTAAAATGGTGCGGTAATTCCCAAACACATCAGCAGAAGCACAGAATGGTAAAAGAATAGAGTTCCATAAAATCCAAGAGATCGAACTCAGTCCTTATCCCTTATTTAAGAAAAGCTTGAGTATTATTGAGTCAGAAACTTGTTCCCAGTTTCACACTGAAGTCATGGTAGAGGAAAGTAAAACTACCATGGTAATCTGCTATCACCTACTACTTATTAATATTGGCGAAACATTTTAAAGGTATAAACCAACTCTCTTCAATACCTTATTTATTTATTTGGGGAGCACACAGCTGTGCTCAGGGCTTACTCCTGGCTCTATACTCAGGGATTACTCCTGGCAGGGATCAGAAGACCATATATGTTGCCAGGGATCCAACCCTGGTCAGACATATGTAAAGCAAGCACCATATCCACTGTACTGTTGCTCCAGCCCCATACCTATCTTATTTAATGCTCATTAATTATTTGAAGATGTTCAATTACTTTTATCACATTAGAGTAATTATTCAATTGTGTGCTTATTCTTTTTATTTTATTTTATATTATCTTATAGTCTAGCCCAATGATGCAGCACACATGTGTTTGGTTTTAACATACTTGCTTATATTCTCTGAAATACATTCTCTGTCCCTCTCGGAGAGCCCAGCAAACTACTAAGCATATCCTGTCCACACAGCAGAGCCTGGCAAGCTCCCCGTGGCGTATTCGATATGCCATATACAGTAACAATAACAGGTCTCATTCCCCTGACCCTGAAAGAGCCTCTAATAATTGGGAAAGAGGAGTAAGGAGAGGCTGCTAAAATCTCAGGACTGGGACAAATGGAGACGTTACTGGTGCCTGCTCAAGTAAATCGATGAACAACGGATGACAGTGACAGTGATACAGTGATAATAATTTGAATTTTGTACTGCACCCCCCCAAGGTCCAGGTGCCCATAACCCTCCCAACAAAGACATTTCTAATTACAGTAATAAAGGCATGATTTGCTTCAATCTATTCTTTCTGTTTCCAA
The DNA here is from genome assembly GCF_027595985.1 of Sorex araneus. Taxonomy (NCBI): domain Eukaryota; kingdom Metazoa; phylum Chordata; class Mammalia; order Eulipotyphla; family Soricidae; genus Sorex; species Sorex araneus. The sequence goes on along the minus strand of NC_073302.1, from coordinate 89,096,240 downwards.
AGGGTATAATTCAGACGAAATAAACGGGATACTTCTGAGCTGCTATTTGTAAAGAATCCCGACAGTGTACTCATTTATTTTTAAAAAATGAGCGCAAATGAGTAAAAAGTAGTGGGTGAAAGCAGTGTAAACATAGCTTCATAATAAATAACTAATATGTGTAACTTAGCTTTTAATTAACTAAGTGGGTGCCTACATTGCCAAACCAAAAACTTGGACTCACTCAGATGATACATTCAGAAGTTAAGGAAATTGTCATTTTTCTCCAGCTGGTAGAAATTCAAATTCTGTTACAGTTCTATTGAAAGATAACATTGGTTTATACCTAATTGTTAGAGGATGCTGTATGACCCTTCTTGAAAATAAGCCATATCTTTCTGGAAGGATGAGACAAATCGCACAGTAGTCCGGGCTTACTCCTGTCTCTGTGCTCAGGGATCACTCTTGGTGGTACCCAAATGAACCATATGCATTGCCTGGGTTGAATCAGAGTCAGCTGTATGCACGGCAAGCATCTTAAAAGATTTCTTATTTGAATTTTTTTGAAAAGTTTATTGATGCACAAACCACAAGAGGAAAGTCATTGCTGTTTGGAAAAGGTTAGGACAATCACCAAAACCATTTTATAGTGGTTGGCACTTTTTTGTGACAGCAAATATTTCATGCTGAATGCTATGTCACTTGCCAAATGCCAACTTAAGGTTATTCATTTGAGATTAAATTTATTAGTTTCTACATTTTCGCTTTCCTGAGAACCATAAAAGCCCAGAAGTCAGATCATTGCCCTCAGTCCTTTCTGTATGTCCCATTGCATCCAACACAACTCTTTCCACAGTAAGTACTAATAGTATACTTAAGAGTAAGTAAAAATAATTGCTGGGCCCAGGGCATCGCTCAGCTGGGGAGCACCTGCCTTGCATGTGTGAGGAACTGGTTCAATCCTTGCACCCCACAGTTTACCAAGAACTTTTGGAATGTCTCCCCACTGGGGCCCCGCTCTTACAAAAAAGAATGAACCAGCACTCTCAAAAAAAAAAGAAAAATAATAATAACTGCTGGCCAATTCCTCTATCACTAAATCATTAAAGAGGCCAAGACTCAATCTTTAGTCAGAAAGAGTAACAAATGCCAGTACTTCTGGAGCTTTTATTAGCTTCTATAAAACACGAAAATGGTGATTTTTAAAGACATTCTCTTCCAAAATTCAGGTTAGAGTTGACCTGAAAATCTGCCCGAAAGAGAAACACAAAATCACTAAACAAAATGACTACTGGGTGAGAAAAAAAAAAACCACAGGGGGACACAAATATATTTTTAGATCATCTGAAATGTAAAATGGCTAATTGTCATTTTTAATTTCTCAAATATTTGTTCATGCAAATGTGCCCATTCAACACTGAATAATTAGAATTGAGGCAAATAACTGAACTTCACACATGGCAGAGGAAGCCTGGAGCAGAGAAAAATGGTAGTGAGGAGAGGATGATACAAGAAACCCCAATTTCTTCTCTGCAGTGAAGGAGGGTGGGATGACCCAGAGACAGGGAGTTCGGGAAAAGCATCATTTCCTTCTCCCTCCCTCCCTCCTCCCTCCCTCCCTGCCTTCCTTTCTTCCCTTTTTCTTCTTTCTCTGACTTTCTTTTCTTCCTTCCTTTCTTTCCTTCTTTCCTCTTATTTCTTTTTTTTCCTTCATTCTTTTTTCTTTCATTCTTTCTTCCTTTTTCTTTCTTTCATTCCTTCTCTCTTTTGAAAAACACCTTACATCTATGTATTTCTTCTATTTGTCAAAATAACATAAAAAGAACAAACCCCCAAAATTAGTATATGTATACATATATAATCAATGATACATATCATAGCACCCAAAAGGAGAGAGAACAAAAGGGAATGCCCTACTGCAGAGGTGGGTTGGGGTGGTGGAGGATGGGGTGGGGGTGGTGGGAGGGATACTGGGAATATTGGTGGTGGAAAATGGGCACGGGTGGAGGGATAGATACTCGACCATTGCATGACTGAAATGCAAGCATGAAAGTTCATGAGTTTGTAACTGTACCTCATGGTGATTCACTAATGAAAAATTTTTTAAAAAAGGAAAAAAACCAAAATTAATATATGTATATATATACAATCAAAGATACATATCAGATGCTTCAAATATCTAGGAGAGTTCACATAAACATAATTATCAGGATTAGGGAGGGTTTGAAATGCAAGATTGCTTAAATGGGATCTGTGATTCTTCTGCTCTAATATAGTATATTGAATAGATTTTTCACAGTAAGTGTCCTAGCACTGTCATCCCGTTGTTCATCAATTTGCTCAAGTGGGCACCAGTTGGCATATGGAATACGCCATGGGTAGCTTACCAGGCTCTGCCGAGCGGGCAGAATACTCTCGGTAGCTTGCCAGGTTCTCCGAGAGCGATGGAGGAATAGAACCCGGGTCAGCCACGTGCAAGGCAAACGCCCTACCCTACCCACTGTGCTATTACTCCAGCCCTCATATATCATTTTGAATCAGTGCTTTTATGTTGGGGATGTAGGTGCCAAGAAGTGGAATCTCTGGGTCTGAGGATAGTTCTATTCTTACTTTTCTTTAAGGATCTCTATACTGCTCTCCATAGAGGTTGGGACAGATGACTTTCCCACTAACAGCAAATAAGTTTCTCTTTTGCCTCGTTCCTGCCAATACTGGTTGTTTCCAGTTTTTTTATATGCAGCTGTCAGTGGTGTGAGATGATTTATCATTGTTGTTTTGATTTTCATTTCCTACTAATGAGCGATGATAATCATTTTTTCTTATGTCCACTGACCTTTATGTCTTCTTCAGAGAATTCTCTGCACACTTTTGAAAGGGGTTGGCTCTTTTGTTGTTGATATTGGTGAACACTCTAAGATCTTGGATATTAGCCCTTTGATATTTTCTGTGCAAATATTTTATCCCTTTCAACAGAGTATCATTCAATGTTACTCCCAAAGAATTTTTGCAACATAGAGAATATCTTTTTGTTTCTTTGGGTGGGGGCATACCTGGCTGTGCTCAGAGCTTATTCCTGGCTCTGTGCTCGGGGACCACTCCTGCTGTGCTTGGGGATCATATGTAGTGATGGAGATCAAACCTAGGTCAATCGTATACAAGGCAAGCATACTGCCTGCTGGATTATCTCTCTGACCTTTGATATAGTCCAATTTATTCATCTTTGTTCTCATATCTTTGCCAAAAATCCAATCATTGAAGATACCCCTAAGGTCCTGTTTTGTTGTACCTGTTTTGTTCCATGTATTTTTCAGATTTGGGTCTAATTTTAAAGTCTTTAATCTACTTGGAATTAACTTTCGTGTGTGGTATAAAATACAATCCCAGTTTCATATTTTTGTATGTGACAATCCAGTCTCCTCAGCACCACTTATTAAAGGGGTTTTCCTTGTTGCATTTTGTGCACTCAGTTTCTTTGTTATAGATCTGTTTTCTTTGTCACAGAGTATCTTAAATTCTCAAATCTAAACCGTTGGGCTGATTCTACCCATACAGTTTTGACTACCATAGCTTTATAGTACAAATTGAAGGCAGGAAATGAAGCACCTCATTTTTTTCCAGCTAGCTTTGATTAGTTGGGGCATTTTATGATTCCAAACAATTTAGTAAGTTTGTTTTAAGTCCTTAAAAAATGTCATTGTAATTTTAATAGGGATTGCATTAATCCTGTATGATGCTTTAGGTAGGATAGTCATTTCAACAATGTTCATTCTTCCAATCCATGGATGTGGAATATCTTTCCATATCCTGGGATCTTCAATTTCTTGCAATAGATATTTCAAGTTTCCATTGCATATGTCTTACACATCCTACATTAAGTTGATTCCTACATATTTGATATGCTGGGGCACTGTTTATAAATGGGATTGTCTTTTTTTTATTTCCTTCTCTTCTAGATCATTATTCAAATATGGAAATAAAAACAATTTTGTGTGTTTTCTTTCCTACTGTAAGTTTGTATTATTATGAATTTCTCCTTCAGTACTGCTTGTGCTATGTCCCCTAGGTTCTGATATTTTGTATCTTCATTCTTGTTTATTGTGAGGAATATATTTTTTTATTTTATTGAATCACCATGAAAAAAATACAAAGCTTTCAGGTTTAAGTCTCATTCATATAATGATTAAACCCCCATCTTTTCACCAGTGCACATGTTCCACCACCAAGAACCCAATATACCCCCCCACCCACCCCCACCTGAGTGGCTAATGATCTTCACTTTATTCTCTCTATAATTTGAATACATTCAATATTTCAATAGAGAACTCACTATTATTATTTGGAATTTTCCCCCAACAATCAAGCCTGCTGAAAAGGCATCATTTAATAATTTGTTTTCCATTGTGAGAATGAGGACTCTATGAGCTCGCGTGGCCGTCCTGTTTTGTATTTCTGATATTTTAGCTCAGTTCACAGTCTAGATGCATTTCTGTATGAAGCCACTCTGGGTGCCAAAATGGGTTAGAAGACCTCTCAGATCATAGTCTTTAGGGAGCAGAGGCTCCGTTTTGCGCACGGCAGCTCTGGATCTTATCTGGGCGGAGAGTGTGCCCGTAACGCCCCCCATCCCATGATCGCCTGTGAGCCACGTCACTGCAAACTCATACCTCTGGGTTGGGAGTCTTAGAAGTTGGGGCTCGCCACGTGGGTGCTGCTGCTGCTGCCATCTTCTGCACAGGAAGACAGGGTGGAGAGGGAAAATCCCTCCCTGGGCGGCACGGGGTTGTAGCACAGTTCACAGTCTAGATGCATTTCTGTAAGAAGCTGCTCTGGGTGCCAAAATGGGTTAGAAGACCTCTCAGATCATAGTCTTTAGGGAGCAGAGGGAGGAATATTTTTATTTCTTATTTGATATCCTCTTTTAACAGGTAGTTATTCAACAATATGTTGTTCAAATTCCAAATGTTGGATCTTTCCCCAGCTTTCACTTTATGATTAATTTCCACCTTCATGGTATTGTAGTGTGAGAAGACACTAAATATTATTTCTATCTCCATGACTTTATATTTCATGTTCACTGGAAAAGAAAGTATATCCAGACTTCTAGGGGTGGAAAGTCCTGTATATACCTATCGGTCCTATTTCTTTCAATTCTTATTTCACACCCTTGTTTCTTTATTGATTTTTCCATCTGGCTGATCTGTCCTTTTGGGAACTAAGGGCTAATATAAACAGAATTGGGGAAAAGGCAGAATGGACAGAAAAACCATACCTTTTAATCTGAAGAGCAGGTGCTGATATGGAAAGTAATGTTGAAAATGGGGTATTAAAAGTCTCCAACTATTATTGTGTTGTTGTCTATGTATCTCCTCGGATATATTAGCAGTTTTATAAACTTGCTGCTCCTTCAGTTAGAGCATATAAGTGTTGATGAGAGTTGACCTACTGATCCCTTAACCAGTATGTAGTTTTCACCCTTATCTCCAACTATCTTCTTTTATTTTAATGCTACTTGGCCACTTATGGCCACCCCGGTTATTTTCAGTCTACCATTAGTCTGAAAAATCATTGGATTACTTTTCACCGGTTCCTCTAAGTGTGATTTTTCTTGTTTCCTGATGAAGGCTCATATTGTTATGAACTTTGTTTTAACTTCCTCAACTGTGCCCATAGCTTCTAACGAGTAATGTTTTTTGTTTCTATTTATTTCCCAGCATTTACATTTTTTCCTTGAATTTTCTCATTGATCCAGCAGTTATTCAATACTATGTTTTTTATACTCTCGTTGAGATTTTCTAATATTCTTTTGAGTTGTGGTTTACTTTTTTATTACTTGCTTTTATTTGTTGTAATTTAGATAGTTACATTAATTGTTGGTTTATCATTTTGGACCATTGTGATCACAAATAACCATTAAAATAGTTTCCATTTTGGTTACTCGATAGGAAATTTTTTTTTTGCTTTTTGGGTCACACCCCGAGATGCTCAGGGGTTACTCATGACTCTGAACTGAGGAATTACCCCAGATGGTGCTCAGGGGACCATATGGGATGCTGGGAATCAAACCCAGGTCGGACGCATGCAACGCAAATGTCCTACCCGCCATTCTGTTGCTCCACACCCTGGGAAATTTTTTGTGTTCCAACACATGTTCTTTTCTCAAGAATGTTTTCTGTGCACAAAGAAGAATGTGTACTTTACCTTTTTTTTGGCAAGAGTGCTCTGTGTGTGAAGCCTATCTTGTTCTATTCCTGATTAAGGGCTGTTGTTTCCCTCTTGATTTTCTTCCTAGTTGATCTATCCACTGATGGAGCTGGGCTATTACTGTTGTGTTGTAATACATGTCATTGTTTAGATCTTCTGATAATCATTTTACATATTTTTGCACCCTTAATTGGTATACCAAATAAATATTAGTAAAAGTTCTTTTCTTGAGATATTGATACTTTGATCATTATGAAATTACTGGTTCTTTCTCTTGTTTGTCATTTTCTTGAAATCTGTTTTATCTCATAATGCAATGCCTGCCCTTGACTTTTTTAGGTTATCATTTGCTAGAGGGATTATTTTCCCTTACTTTTACTTTGAGTCTATATTTATCTTTGTATCTCAAAAGTGTCCTTGTGGTCAGCAGAAAGTTGGACTATGTTTTTGTTTTTTTAATCCATCCATCTTTGTGCCTTACTTGGTTGTCTCAGGCCACTTACATTATGAAGACCATTGCTATAGCATTGCTTGCTGTCATTTTGCCATGGGTTTTCTTTGAGATTTTTCTTTGTTTGATGTTTGAGTAGTTTTTTTCTGATGTATTTCTTCTATGTATTTATGTTCTGAACTTTTTTTTTGATGCTTACACATGAAATTTTAAGCTTATCATACATGTTAAATAGAAGCTAGTTAATATCCAGCTCATTTGAAGATATCCATTATTGTTCTCCTTTTGACCTTCTACATTTTTGTTTCTTGCTACTTCTAGGCAACATTTCTTTTTATTCTACAGAAATTCCTGTAGTACTCCCTATAAGGCTGGTTCAGTGGAATTGATTCATATAACTTAGTTTTCTGTTGATGCTGTTTTGTTTTAATTTTTTCCACAGAAGCCACATGTATCAGTATTAGAAAACGGGGACCAAGGCCACAGCTATGATGTCCTGCCTGGCAGTGTCAGGCTGATGGTTTGGTGCGTGAGTCTGGCAGTGTATCACTTGGGCCCAGTAGTGCTCAGGGGCCACCAAGGTCACTCCAGCATTACTACTGGAGGTCATACATATCCATGCACTAAACTAGAGACTTCACAAAAGCTATAAATGTCCCATATGTAGCTTCTGTGAGTAGATGTGGCTACTCTTGAGCCATATCTATGAACCCTCTGTTAAGTTCTCTATTATTATTTCACCAACTAGAGATTATAGTACCAGCTAGGACATTTGTGTCTGAAAGTTGTTTTATTTGAGTATTTAAGTATGTTATGCCATTTTCTTCTGACCTGTGTAGTTTTGACTGAGAATACTAGCAGTAGATTTATGGGAGATCCTTTTAAAATGTGATGCTTTGTTTTCCCAGGTGGTTTTTAGGGTTCTCTCTTGGTCTTTGATTTTAGCCATTTTAATAATAATGTGTTTCAGTTTGTGTCTAGATTTCTTTAGTTTGGAACTTTTTGAACATACTGCAACTGAATATGAATATTTTTGCTTCTCCAGTTTGGGGAAAGGTCTGCTGTGATTTCTCCAAATGAAATTTCTGTCCCTTTCTGCAACCCTTTCTCGTTCTTCAGTGCCTGTTATGCAGAGGCTGTTCTTGAGTGTTTTGAATTTTTTTCTTAGATCAGAAAGATGGAACAGCAGCCATAGCTTTTGTCTTGCACATATCCCATCTGGGCTCAATCCCTCATTGTATCCTTCACATATGGTCCCCCAAGAACCACCAGGAATGATCCCAGAGCACAGATCCAGGAGTAAGCCCTGAGCAGAGTCAGGTATGACCTAAAAACAAAAACTGTCACTGATATTGTAGCACTATCATTATAGTCAGCATAGCAACTGACACTGTAGCACCATTGCTCATTGATTTGTTCGAGCAGGCACTAGTAATGTCTTCATCATGAGATTTGTTGTTACTGTTTTTGGCATATCAAATATGCCATGGGTAGCTTGCCAGGCTCTGCCATGCAGGCGAGATACTCTCGGAAGTTTGCCAGGCTCTCTGAGAGGGATGGAGGAATCGAACCCAGGTCCGCCGCGTGCAAGACAAACGCCCTACCCACTGTACTATTGCTCTAGCAAAAAAATAGACAAACCAAACAACAAAAACAAACCGAAAAACTCAAAACAAAAAATACCCATTATATTTATTTTTTTAATTGAGTCACAGTGAGATAGTTACAAAGCTTTCATGTTTGAGTTTCAATTATACAATGATCAAACACCCATCCCTCCACCAGTGCACATTCTTCACCACCAATGTCCCCAGTATGCCTCCTCTTTCCAACACTCCCCCTGACTCCATTTTATTTATTTTTAAAATACATAGCTCAAATGCTGTTGAAATACATATAGGATAATAACACCCCTCTACCTCAATTGCCAAATCTCTCCTAGGAAGAGACAGAAGGCTTGTGGTTTTCCCAACTTCAAACTGAATTATAAATCTGTGGCAATTGAAACAATGTGGTACTGGAAAAAGGGCAGATTATCAGACCAATGGAATAATATTGAGAGTCCAGAGATATATACTCAAGCTATGCAGGCAGTTAATCTTAAAAGAATAAAAAGTATGAAGTAAAGCAAGGAAAGTCTCTTCAACAAATGATGTTGGAATGGTCAGTCACCTGCAAAAAATAATACAAATTCACACCTTGTTCTAACAATATGTACAAAAGTCAAATAAAAATAAATTAAAGACCTTGACTTTAGCCCTGAAACTGTAAGTTGTATTAAAGAAAATACGTAAGTAGAACACCCCATAACATTGAAGCTAGAGGTATATTCAGTGATTCAGAGCTCCCTAGGACGTGGTTTCCAGCCCCAAGCTCCCCTACTCGCTACCCTAGCTCTGCCCTTCCTCGAACAGGTGTATGGGACCCTCTCAGCCCCGCTGGACCAGCGCAGCTTCCCTGCAATGCCCCAGGACCCAAATTGATTGTTGAGGGTGTGGTCTCTACATCAGGGGTGTGGTTTCAACAAAAGGGGCGTGGCCTACTCTGGGGTCAGCGCCAACATTACTTTCCCCGACTTTCCTGGTCTGAGAACTTAGGTCACAATCTGTATAACCTATTTTTTGAAGAACACCCTGGCCATCTCAATCACTATATGCCAATAGTCCATTAACCTATTCAAATTTCACAAAAACTGTCAGTGAACACAAGAAGGTGCACAAGCCCTTTATAAAGATAGCTTCACTAGAGGCCCTCAGGTCTTCACTAGAGGCCCCACACAAACCAGGAGGAGCACCTGAGATTAAGGAAGTACTCTAAAAGGGGAAAAAGGCTACCATCATCGACTTAGCTCATCCAGAATCCCCTCTTGCAGCAAGAGGGAATAGGTTTAGAGAACTAGAAGGTTCACCTCTATAGTTCCATAATAATATGAAGAAACAGCGAAAATCCCCACCATGAAGAGAGGAAGAAGAAAAGATTCCAGAAGCCCCAAGAGGGGTTGCCCACAAATACGACCTCTCAGATAAAGACTTAAGAGAGGAGATGTTGAAGATTATCAAAGAGCTCAAAGTAGCCAGGGAAAAGACATCCAATAAATTAAGGGAGGATATGAAAGAAACAATGGAACAGTCCACCAAGAAAATACAGGAAGAAATGAGAGCAGAAATTTTAAAGCTACAAACAGAAGTGACACAAAAAAAGAATCGGTAGATGAAATAAAAAACTCAGTAGGTGCCCTCAATATTAGAATGGCTACAGTGGAAGACAGAATCAGTGAGCTGGAAGATGAGCTGCATAAAGCTTACAAGAAACAACAAATAATGGCAAAAGACCTCATAATAGCTCTATGGCGAATCAGAGTCCTAGGGGATGACCTCAAGAGGAATAATATAAGAATCATTGGAGTAACAGAAGCACAGGGAAGTAACCCCAATGAAAAAACACAGTTAAAGACATCATTACTAAGTAATTCCCAGAACTGGAAAATGCAGGCATCCATATCCAAGGAGCCTGAATGGTGGCAGCTAAAAGAGACCCTAATAAAAAAGATTCCAAGACATATCGCAGTCAGAATGATGGATGCCATGGGTAGAAACACAATACTGCAATCAGCAAGGTCAAAGAAGGAAACCACATATAAAGGAACACTGCTTAGATTTACAGCAGACCTATCAGAGGAAACCCTCCAAGCCTGAAGACAATGGCGGGATATAGTGAAAAAACTCAACTCAATGAAATAAACGCCCCACCAAGAATACTTTATCTGGCTAAACTCTCACTCAAACTTGAAGGAATGATACACTATTTCACGGATAAACAACAGCTCAGGAACTTCATAGACTCAAAATCAAACTAAAAGAAGGACTAAAGGGATACTGTAAAACCAGGAAAAACCCTACAAGAACAACAAACCCTACAGAAAGATTGCACATAATCCCATGACAATAATCTCTCTCAATGTCAATGGTCTAAATGCACCAATCAAGAGACACAGAGTGGTAAAATGGATTCAGAAACTGAACCCAACATTCTGCTGTCTACAAGAAACACACCTGAACTGTCAGAGCAAATGCAGAATCAAAGTCAAAGGATGCAAAACAATCGTGCAAGCTAACAACTCCCTCAAAAAAGCTGGGGTGACCATACTAGTATCCGACAACATAGATTTCAGGTTGAAAAATATTAAAAGGGACAGCAAAGGTAATTTTCTATTTATCAAGAGATATGTACAATAGGAAGAAATCACACTTTTAAATGTATGTGCACCTAATGAGAGTGCATTATAAACCAGCTAAATACTTAAAACAACAACTAACAGACTTTAAGAAGGACATCTCTAGCAACACAATAGTAGTTGGAGACCTCAACACCACCTTATCACCTCTGGATAGATCAACAAGAAAAAAACTCAACAAGGAAACACTGGCTCAGAAGGAAGAAATGGAAGAGAGAGGTCTAACAGACCTATACAGTGCCTTACATCCCCAAAAGAAAGAATACACATTCTTTTCCGGTGCCCCTGGAACATTTTCCAAAATAGACCACGTGGTGGATCACAAAACATACCTCAATATAATCGGGAAAATAGAAATTTTATCAATTATCTTTTCAGACCATGATGCACTGAAGATAGAAGCTAATCACATACACACACGGAGAACCAAATCAAACACCTGGAAATTAGACAACTCAATGTTGAACAATGAGTGAGTCAGGAACAAAATCAAGGAAGAAATTAAAAGATACCTCGAAAAAGATCATGACTACCTTGAAAGCCTATATGACACAAGACAAGATAACCTAAAATAAACAGATAAATTCCTGGATTCCTACCATCTTCCAAGACTGAACCAAGAAAACTTGGAATACCTGAATAGACCCATTCGTGTCAAGGAAATTGAAACTGTAATAAAAAAAGTCTTCCCCAAAACAAAAGCCCAGGTCTAGATGGATTCACTAGTGAATTCTTCCAAACATTTAAAGAGGATCTGTTGCCAGTTTTTCTCAAGCTTTTCCAGGAAATTGAAGAAACAGGAACTCTCCCGAACAGTTTCTATGAAGAACATATCTCCCTAATACCAAAATCAAACAAAGACACCACTAACAAAGAAAAGTGTAGGCCAATATCCCTGATGAACACGGATGCAAAGATCCTCAACAAAATGTTAGCAAATAGAATCCAACAACTCATCAAAAACGTCATGCACCACGACCAAGTGGGATTCAATCCAGGGATGCAAGGTTGGTTTAACATTAGGAAATCAATCAACATAATCCATCATATTCACAAAAGTAAAGAAAAAAACATATGATCATATCAATAGATGCAGAGAAAGCATTTGACAAGATCCAACATCCATTTGTAATGAAAACTCTCACCAAAATGGGTTTTGAAGGAAATTTCCTCAAGATAGTGAAAGCCATCTACCACAAACCCATGGCAAGCATTATCCTCAATGGGAAAAAACTAAGGGTCTTTCCTCTAAGATCAGGGACAAGACAAGGATGCCCACTCTCACTACTTCTGTTCAGCATACAGTACTGGAAGTACTTGCAATAGCGGTTAGGCAAGAAAAAGATATTTAGGGCATTCAGATAGGAAAAGGAGAAATCAAACTCTCACTATTCGCAGAAGATATGATACTATATCTATAGAATCCTAAAGCCTCCACAAGAAACTCTTAGAAACAATAGACTTGCACAGTAAAGTCGCAGGCTATAAAATCAATACCCAAAAGTCCATGGCCTTCCTATACGCAGGGGAAAGTGACACGAAAAAAATCAGTCCCATTCACAATTGTGCCCCAGAAAATCAAGTACCTCGAAATCAGCTTAACTAAGGAAGTAAAGAACCTCTACAAAGAAAACTATAAAATGCTCCTCACAAAATAAAAAATGACATGAGGAAATGGAAACAAACTCCCTGCTCATGGATAGGGAGAATCAACATTGTCAAAATGGCAATACTACCCAAAGCATTATACAGATTCAATGCGATCTCTATAAGGATACCCATGAAATTCTTCAAAGAAATGCATCAAGCACTCCTGAAATTCATATGGAACAACAAATGCCCACAAATAGCTAAAGCAATTCTTGGGGAAAAGACGATGGGAGGCATTACCCTCCCCAACCTTAAACTCTACTACAAAGCGATAACAATTAAAACAGCATGGTACTGGAACAAAGGCAGAGCCACAGACCAATGGAACAGGGTGGAATATCCCTACACACAACCCCAAATGTATGATCATCTAATCTTTGATAAGGGAGCAAGAAATGTGAAGTGGAGTAAGGAAAGCCTCTTTAACAAGTGGTGCTGGCATAACTGGATAACCACATGCAAAAGAATGGGTTTAGACCTCGACCTAACACCATGCACAAAAATCAGATCAAAATGTGTAAAAAACATCTGCCATGGGCGTGGCCAGGGGAGAGCCCTGGTGGCTCTCCCCGGCGGCCGCCCCCGGGGTTTGGGGGGTTCGGTCCTGGGCCGCTTGCCCAGCCGTGGCGGCCCAGGACATGGGGCAGATGGAGGAGGAAATGAGGGCCAAGCCAGTTGATTGATCAGATGCCGTTTATTCCATTCTCTCCACGCACCTGTTCCAGTCTCTCTGAGCTCCCCATTTCTCCTCTCTCTTCTCTCTCCCCCAGCACTCTTCCTCTCTAGCTCCTCAGTCTTACATCATGCTCTCTGGATTCTCCTCCTCCACTAGTCTCTCCCCCCACTTGTCTCTCTCCATCTTGCCCTCTAGTCTATGCACAGAGTCTGGTAGCAAAATCAACATAAGAAAGCCCTTCCTGAGAGCCACCATGTTCAAAGAAAACACTACCTAAGGGCATTCCAAAGCCCTTCTCCTAGCATCTTAATTGACATCTCACTATTAGTTATTTTTGTATGGGCACAGTAAGAGATACATTGAGGCTTGTAGGGCAGCTCTCCTGGGTCTTGCCACAGACTCAGGCTACAGCGCTCAGGCCAGATTAATCCTTCCTAACCCTAGCAGGGTCCAAATCTTGTTATTACTTTTTGGATCATGACAGCATTTGTCCATGACCAATCTCTTAACTTAGAGTTAAGCATTGGGCACTTTGGCCAGGCCCATCTCGATGCCAGGGTAGCACATAACTCACCGCTTGCCCTGGGTCTATACTGTCCCTCGTCGGACAGCTGAGGCTTAGGTTAAGAGAACAGATGCCCAGGAGGAAAATATCATGTAGAGTGAAATGACTCCCACGTTACAAAAGCATAGCATTTGCTACAATCTTCTTGTGCCCATACAAAAGGACATGGTTCTGAATAAACTATGCAAAGGACACAAGGAGAAGAGAAAAACAATATTCACAAGTCAACAGAACACAAAGAAGTTACAAATAAATACAGAGGAGTGGGAGCACTGTGATGGGAGTAACCCCATAAACCTAAACTACCTGAGGCTATGTTATCCTACAGAAATGGATTAAAGACCTCAACATCAGACCACAATCCATAAGGTACATTGAAGACAAGGTTGGCAAAACCCTCCACGATATTGAAGCTAAAGGTATCTTCAAAGATGACACACAACTGATCAACCAAGTGGAAACAGAGATAAACAAATGGGACTATATTAGACTAAGAAGCTTCTGCACCGCAAAAGATACAGTGACCAGAATACAAAGACAATCTACAGAATGGGAAAGGATATTCACCCAATACCCATCTGATAAGGGGTTGATATCAAGGGTATATAAAGCACTGGTTGGACTCTACAAGAAGAAAACATCCAATCTTATCAGAAAATGGGGCGAAGAATTGAACTGAAACTTTCTCAAGGAAGAGATACGAATGGCCAAAAGGCACATGAAAAAAGTACTCTACATCACTAATCATCAGGGATATGCAGATCAAAACAACTATGAGACCTCACACCACAGAGACTGGTACACATCCAAAAGAACAAAAGCAACTGCTCTTGGGGAGGATGTGGGGAGAAAGGGACCCTCCTACACTGCTGGTGGGAACGCCGACCTGTACAGCTCTTTTGGAAAACAATACAGACACTTCTCAAAAAAATAGAAATTGAGCTCCCATTTGACTCAGCAATATCATTTCTTGAAATATTTCCCGGAGAAGCAAAAAAGTATAGTCGAAATGACATCTGTACTTGTATGTTCATCGCAGCACTGCTTACAATAGCCAGAATCTGGAAAAAACCGGAGTGCCTGAGAACAGATGACTGGTTAAAGAAACTTTGGTACATCTACATAATGGAATACTATGCAGCTGTCAGAAAGGATGAAGTCATGAACTTTGCATATAAGTGGATCAACATGGAAAGTATCATGCTAAGGGAAATGAGTCAGAAAGAGAGGGACAGACATAGAAAGATTGCACTCAACTGTGGAATGTAAAATAACAGAATAGGAGACTAATATCCAAGAACAGTAGAAATAAGTACCAGGAGGTTTGCTCTACGGCTTGGCTGGGGGAAAAGGCAGCTCAGATAGAGAAGGGAACACCAAGTAAAATGTGGTTGGAGGACCCACTTGGGATGGGAGATACGTGCTGAAAGTAGACTATAGATTGAACACGATGGCCACTCAATACCTCTATTGCAAACCACAACACCCAAAAGGAGAAAGAGAGCAAAAGGAAATGCCCTGCCACAGAGGCGGGGTGGCGTGGAGGGGATGGAGTGGGGGGGGTGGGAGGGATACTGGGATCATCGGTGGTGGAGAATGGGCACTGCTGGAGGGATGGGTACTCGATAGTTGTATGACTGAAATACAAGCACAAAAATATATCAATCTGTAACTGTACCCTCACAGTGATTCACTAATAAAAAAAAATAATTTTTTTAAAAAATAGAAAAAAATGATTCAGAGTCTCTGGCCAAGCAAAGGAAGTAAAGATAAATAAATGGGACTGCATCAAACTAAGGAGCTTCTTCATCAAAATAAGCAAATCAGATTAAAAAGACACCCCTCAGGCTGGGAGAAAATATTTTCCCACCACCCATTGGATAACAGGTTATTATCCAAGATGTAAAAGGCACTGGTAGAACTTTACCCAAAAAAATCCCGTCATAAAATGAGAAAGTGAGTGAATAGAAACTTCCTCAAAGATATGCAGATAGCCAAAAGGCACATAAACTGGCTGCGTTGGTGGTATAGTGGTGAGCATAGCTGCCTTCCAAAAGGCACATAAAAATGTTCTACATCACTTATCATCAGGGAAGTACACAACAAAACAGCAGTGAAAATATAGTTTTTTAAATATCACTGAATTCTCAGTATCTTTACTGATTGGCATTATTGGCTTTAAAGGAGAGAAATTTAAAGAGTTAATGTTTACATGTTCAAGACCATATAGCTAGTAATTAGCAACATCAGATTTCTCTATTCAAATGTTGGCTAATTATAGAATTTTCTGTATAAGCTTGTTTTGTGCTTTGTGTATCTGACTGAAGAAAGAGAAATAGTCAAGAAAACTATTTTTAGGGATGATGGTGTGGGAAAAAGAAAGATAAACCCATCCATTTCATTCACATTTGAAAAGGGAAGAAATTTGATATTAAAAGCATCTGCAATGTCCTGACCCCGTGCCTGGCTGACTTCACTAGGGCCAACTTGAAGGGGGTCGGGTTGAGTTTCCCTCCACCCTGCCCCCTCACCAGCAGAACCTTGGCAGCTGAAAACCTCCAGAACCCAACTGCACAGTCATGCTCCAGGCCACTCTCCACAGGCTCGGACGAGGCTCACCTATGAGGGAACCTGCAGAAAAACCCAGGTATGCAGGACCCATGACTGAGATCCCCACGCTGGCTCAGAACAGGACTGGGCCTCCTCCACCCAGTTTTCCAGTAGCTTGGCAGTCATACTCACAAACTACCTCTGGTACCATGTAATCTCATCAATAGCCAAGATCCAGAGACTATGAAATAAAGCTTCCAGAAGAGAGCAACACCGAACATCCTGGAATGTGTACGTGACTTCTTATACTCTAGCCCACTAATGGGGCTACCAAAAGTAGCAGACATTTGTTTGGGTTTAACATACATGCTTGTAATCTCTTATACAAGGGTTTAAATGGCTCCACGATGAAATACAACAATCTTCACACACTTTCCTCTGATGGTGGTGGGAAGGTGCACAGTGGTAGGATTGGTGTTTGAATATTATCTTTAAAGAACTGTTGTGAACAACTTTATAAAAATGAAATTTAATTAAAAAAATAAAATCATATGCAGGATGAAAGAATCATTAGAACACCGACAAATCATGAAAATATTCACAGAATTTTAAGGAACAATTAGTGGGAATTTTAAGTATTAATGAGAGATCTGTTGGAAATAGATGTGAGAGAAGTGGTTTTAAAAAAACATGATGCAGCAGAATGTCCTGACCCCGCACCAGCCTGTCTTCACCAGGGCACCTTGGAGGGGGGCAGGTTGAGTTTTCCTCCCCGCCCTAAGCAGAACCCCAGTAGCCAAAAACCTCTAGAACCCAACAGCCGCCATTCTCAAGGCCACTCTCTATGTGCTCGGGCGAGCCTCACCCAAGAGCGGACAAGCCTCACCCAAGAGGGTATGAATCTCACTCAGGAGCAGACCGGCAGAAAAACCCAGGTATGCAGGAACCCGTGACTGAGATCTCCAAGCCCACTGAGATCGGGACTGGACCTCCTCCCCCCCAGCTCCCCAGTTTTCCAGTAGCTTGGCAGTCACATCCACAAACTGCCCCCGGCACCCTGTAATCTCATCAATCAAGAGCCAGAGACTATAAACTAAAGCTCCCAGAAGGAAGCACCACAGAATTTCCTGGAGTGTACACCCACATTTACGGCCATGCAACCTCTTACACTCTACCTCACTTACTTATCAAAAGTAGCACACATTTGTTTGGTTTTAACACACTTGCTTGTATTCTCTTATATTCAGGCTTAAATGGCTCCAGACTGAGATACAACAACTTCACACACTTCCCTTTTATTGTGGTGGGAAGGTGCTCGGTGGTGGGACTGGTGTTTGAATATTATGTGTAATGAACTATTGTGAACTACTTTTATGAAAATAAAATATATATAAAACAGCAAAAAAATAAAACATGATGTATAGCACGTATAGATGACTCCATTGGTGAACCTTTATGAAACTTCAGTAAAATTTAAACTATTTTCAAAACTGTGTCACCATTGAAATGCAGCATGAGGGTGAGGTATATAATTCAGTTGTAGGGAACAAGCTTTGTATGTAAGAGGCCCTGGGCTCAATCCCAATCACCATGAAAATCCATGAGACAATCCTATTGGGCTCAGCATTCAGAGAAGTTGCCAAGCCAGTCCTTAAGATTACAATTAAATAGAGTCCAAATTACCCTCGGAAACTCCTAATGTCATCTATAGAGCACACTTACAAGGTTTTCTCTGAATAAATGATTTGGTCATAATAAACAGTCACAGGATGATGATTAATGGAACTCAACCTAGGATGATTAACTTATTTCTATTGTGAATTTTTTGTCAAACTCTGTCTTCCTTTTAGGTTCCAATTTCTTTCAACCACACAGATATAGGAAGTTTCCAATTGCTACATCTTCACTAGCTATCCTGTGACTGTGGATCACAGCTGCAGGAGATACATGTATAAAGTTTTCCTGTTTTTTTTTCTTTAAGCTCAGTGAAAGGAAAATAAAACAACTGAAACAATGCTAGAAATAAGTTAATCATCCTAGGTTGAGTTACTTTAGTTTCTCTGTCTTTTTTTTTGTTTTTGCCATTGATTTCAATGTGTCTTGATGTTTTTCTGTTTAAGTTTGTTCTGTTTGTCACTTTTTGTGCTTCCTGGATTGCAGAATAACATTGGTTTGTCCTTTCTCCCTTGCCACAGAGAGCTTAGGTTTTGGGAGTTATACCCATCACAGTGCTCCCAAGGAAATCCCATTCCTCTGTGTTTATCTTTAACCTCTTCTCTGTGTTCTGCTTCTCCTATTGGTTAATCACTTATATCGCCAAATCAGACCCTGTGACTTGTAAGGTCAGATTCTTCTAAGGACTCTAAATTTTATATTTGTAAGTGAAATATTGCTTTTCTCTTTCCCTTATGTCCTTTGCATAATTTATTTTAAAGCAATGTCCTTTTGTATAGACACAGGAAGACAATACTATGCTTTTGTACCTTCAGAGTTAATTGAATCCAGATAACATTTATTCCTGGACATCTGTCATATTTACTTGACTTAAGCCTCAGTTGCCCTTAGTTCCTAGCACCCCAAATGCAGGGTCCCAATGAAGAGCCTGAATGGACCCAGGGAAAGCTGTAAGTTACCCTCATTGAAACAGGGCAGGTGAAGTACATAAAACTTATAGTTTAAGAACACGGTTGTGAACAAATTCTGCCATGATCCAAAGAAAAGTAACTGAACAAGGACCCTGATAGGGTTAGGAAGGAATAGTCTGGCCTGAGAACAGTAGTCTGGGATCTACAGCAAGATGTCCCCAGGAGAACCACCCTAAAGATTAATATCTCTTACTGTGTCCATATAAATGACTAGAAAGATTATTAAAAAGTAAGTAAATCTAAGATGATTGTTTATGGACTAAGGAAAGGAGAAGCATGTCTTAGATGAAATTCCATCCTTCAGTGGATCTCCTAGCACGATATCTTTGTATTAGAAGAGCTTCCTGGAACTGGAAGGAAAGGAAGGGCTTTACCTATGTTGATTGTGCTATCTGATCTAAGGGTTGTTACTACCCCCAACCCTTGGAAAGAAAGCCCACACACACTTATTTACTGAATACACACTAGAACAGTGCACAAAACTCTCCTCAGATGAAGACATTCTTAGCAATTATCACTTCCACTAGCCATTTTTCACCTTTTCCTCTCCTGGAATTTCTATAATTTGGAAGTTGTCTCACTTGCTGTGTTCCATTTTATCTTTAACTCTCTTCATTAAAATCTCTTATTTTGGGGGCTGGAGTGATAGTACAGCAGTAGGGCATTTGCCTTGCATGTGGCCAATCTGGGTTCAATTTCCAGCATCCCATATGGCCCCCTGAGCACCACTAGAAGTGATTCCTGAGTTCAGAGCCAGGAGTAACCCCTGTGCATCGCCAGGTGTGACCCACCCAAAAAATCGCTTATTTTTTCTTTCTTTCCTTTTTGCTTTTTGTTTGTTTGTTTGTTTGTTTGTTTGTTTTTGATCCATGCCCAGCAGTGCTCAGGGATTCTCCAAACAGTTATCAGAGGACAAAGGGCTGAGGATTGAACCTGGTCCACCACATGTCAGTACCTTACCACTGCACTATCTCTCTGGCCCTAATTTTTTTTTCCATTGCCTCTCCTTTATTTATGATATCATGTGCCTTATCCTTAAGTTGATAAAGGCAGGCAAGCAGATAAGGAAGGCCCCCTCCCAAGGCACTGTAGCACTGTAGCACTGTTATCCCGTTGTTCATTGATTTGCTCGAGCAGGCACCAGTAACATCTCCATTGTGAGACCTGTTGTTACAGTTTTTGGCGTATTGAATACACCACAGGTAGCTTGCCAGGCTCTGCCATGCAGGCAGGATAATCTTGGTAGCTTGCCGGGCTCTCCGAGAGGGATGGAGGAATCGAATGTGGGTCAGTCATGTGCCAGGAAAATGCCCTACTCACTGTGCTATCGCTCCATCCCCAAGACAATGGCAGTAAATTTCCTGGGAATAGCCCTGAAGTTGCAAAGGCCAGAAAACAGGAACTAAGGCCTGATAAGACCCTCACCTAGTGCCAGCAAGAGACCCAGAGAAGCTTCAGCAGAAAGAAAAGTCCAGGAAAGGAATTTCAAAGAAGACCATCACCACTCCCAACCTCTTGGTAACCTCCTTAGCAACGGATGAATACCTAGTTAGAAGCCCCACGTGGGGGCAGGTTGGAGAAACCATATAAAAGCCACTTTGAATAAAGGAAATATGCAAATATGCTGCCAGAGCCCATGTGCTCCTTGTGCCCACATGGCCGAGCACATGTAGTGCCTGAGCACATGTCGCCTGCATCTCCCCTCTTGAGATGTATGTAGACTTTCATGCTTTCATGTCTAATGCTGGGATGGGTGTAGGAGCTCCCTCTGCCCTTAGAGAAGCCCGCATTCTCTCTTGAACATATTACTCTCCACTACCTCCCAGGTTCTCCTTTTCCTCTCCTTCAAAAGCCTCCAAATAAAATCTGCTTACTTCACTGTTTGTCTACTCCTGAAATTCTTTTCTGCAAAGTGAGATAAAAGCCCAGTAACTCTAGGCCCTGGATGACAGAGGTGGATGGTGAGAAAGTGACTGTCTTTCTTCTCCCCACTTCACATAAGTCACCAGTGGGGCCCACTGACATCAAAGTCACTGATTCAATTTTTGCCTTCTTCCATTCTGCTGCTGAGTGCTGGTAATAAATTTGTAAGCTCCTTCAATTCTATTTGGATGAGTGATTTCCCATCATTTTCTTCCTTTGAGTTATTAAATTTCTCTCAATAATTTCCTCAGCTCAGTGAACATTGAGAGGACTGTTGCTCTCTGTAGCTCTTCTGTTTTGGTTTAGACTGGTTTTTAGACCATATCCATGGTACTCAGGCCTTTCTTCATACTCTGCACTCAGGAATCTCTTTCAGTTGGCTTGAGGTCGAGGGCATATGGGATGCCTGGAATTTAACCCAGGTCAGTTGTGCGAGACAAGCTCCTTACCTGGTGCGCTGAATCTCTGGCTGCAGGACTGATGGTCTAAAGCCTTCCTCAGGCAGCATTAAAAGTTCTTTAATGGGGCGTGGGCAGAGAGCTCAACAAGCAGTACTCAGGGCTTACTCCTGTCTCTGTGTGCAGGAATCATTCCTAGTGGGATTGGGAGACCATCTGGGGTGCTGGGGATGGAACCCAGGCCAGCCACATGTGAGACAAACTCCTTACCTTTTGTACCATCTCTCCAGCCTACCATTGAAAATTCTGATGTGCTTGAGGATTTACCTGTATTTCTGCCCCCATCTGTTGAAAAAGCTGAATTCCTTAACTCTTCCCCCCAGCCCCACCCCCAGTATCCCTGGTGCTTTATGCATAATGAGGGTGGAGTCTGAATTCCAGGAGATCTGAGCCGTGATCTGGTGCTTGAGCTCAAAACACCAGGCCGGTGCTCAGGACTCTACTAAGGTATGCCAGCATCTGCTGCCGTCTTATAAGGATATCTGCCTGGAAGGGGTGGAGCTTGGTCCCAAGTTCTGATTGGAGAAGGAAAAGGCCAGGGACACAGCAAGAACTTGCAAAAACGCAAAGGTGAAGGGATCTGCGAGGAGAGAGAAGTGAAGAGCCAAGCAGTTTCTTTGAGTGGAATGTGGGCAGGATGTATATGTATTGTGGCTTGGCTGGAAAGTCTGCTTTATCCTGGTCACTTTTTCCCAAAGACCCATTCCAACCCTGTTCTCCAGCATTTCCAGTGATGTAATAAGCAGCTAATTCTTTTCATTAAGTCTCTTTCTACCAAAAAATGGTTACCCTTAGTTGCAACCTCCCTGATTGAAACAATTTCTTGTCCCAGTGGAGGCAGAAGATCTCAGCTAAAACACGACTCTTCTGATCAATTTTGGTGTGGGTGTATTTTCCAGGGGGGGTCGGGGCATGCCTGGCTGTGCTCAGAGCTTATTCCTGGCACTGCCGTCAGGGCCAACCAGCTGTAATGCAAGTGCCTTATCCAATTTACTGTTTTTCTGGCCCCTGTTCTGAGCTAGTTCACTGAAAGCAGCTATTGTCTTGCAGCCAACCAACTTTTTCTCCATTGTTGTGTGATATTCTTAACTCACCTTTATTGAGCCAGACCTTTTAAAATTATTGTCACTGTCATTGTCACTGTCATCACGTTGCTCATCAATTTGCTCGAGCGGGCACCAGTAACGTCTCCATTGTAAGACTTGTTACTGTTTTTGGCATATCGAATACACCACAGATAGCTTGCCAGGGTCTGCCATGGGAGGAAAATACTCTCAGTAGCTTGCCGGCCTCTCCGAGAGGGGCAGAGGAATCGAATCCCAAGGCAAACGCCCTACCCACTGTGCTATTGCTCCAGCCCCCTTTTTAAAATTTTTAATTTTCACCTAAACTGAATCAATATCACTTGTGTCACTTGTCATCCCGTTGATCTTTGATTTGCTCGAGCGGGCGCCATTAACGTCTCCATTTGTCCCTGTAGCGAGCTACTGCAGCCCAATGATATCTGCTTGCTCCAGGAACAGGAAGAGCCTCAGATCGTTCATTCAGGGATTTGATGAAGAAATCTGACCGTCTAGTTGGTGGGCAGCTGCGAGGTCTTCTGACGCCCTGTGGAATCCAGTCAGTAACAGCTCTAGTCCAGCGGTCATCTCTGAATCGCATTACATGACCAGCCTATCTGATTTTTGATGCCTTGGCAAATGAGACAGCGTCCCTGATTCTTGACCGTCGACGGAGGTCAGAACTCCGGATTCTTTCTCTCACTTGAGTGATACGTGATACTCCTAGCATAGCTCTTTCAATTCCTCTTTGGGATACCCTAAAATAGCATTCTCATCCTGTTTGCATAGGGCCCAGGTCTCTGAGGCATATTGTTAGTGCAGGAAGAACAGTGGAATCTAAAAGATGTGCCCAGAGTGAGAGGTTCTTCTCGTAACCACTTCTTCGATCCTCTTGAAGGCATTCACACTGCTCTCTTCCTCCTGCACAGTTCTGGCACCAAGTCGTTCCTCATGTTGATTTCTCCACCCAGGTACACATAGCTGCTGCATTCGGAGATGTTTGTTCCATTGAGAGCAAATGGAGCTTCAGGGACTAGTTCGTTTTTCATGAAC
This sequence comes from Sorex araneus, assembly GCF_027595985.1. NCBI lineage: Eukaryota > Metazoa > Chordata > Mammalia > Eulipotyphla > Soricidae > Sorex > Sorex araneus. Next base: position 89,072,794 of record NC_073302.1, on the reverse strand, counting down.
ATTGTCTTGTTGAGATTTAGCTGCAATCTGACCTTTCCACATTCGTGGTTGAAGTCGGCCAGCATTTGTGCCACTTGGCTAATGTTTGGTGTTATGAGAACGATGTCATCAGCAAAGCAGAGGTGGTATAATTGCCGGCCGTCTATCTTCACTCCCATATCCTTTCCATTCCAGTCGTCGCATGATGTTCTCGAGGGTGGCACTGAAGAGTTTCGGTGAAACGGTATCACCCTGCCACACCCTTCTCTTTACATCAAGGATCACTTTCTTGTAGAATGGTGAGATCCTGGTGGTGAATCCACAATACAGCTCTCAGAGAATTTTGATATACTGAGTTTGAACGCCCTGTTTGGCCAGGGCTTCAATGACCGTTTCAGTCTCAACAGAATTGAAGGCCTTCTTTAAGTCAATGAACGTTAGACAGAGCAGCATCTTGAACTCTCGTGAAACTTCAATGAGTTTGGTCACTGTGTGGATATGGTCTATCATGCTGAATCCCCTTCGGAACCCGGCTTGCTCGCATGGTTGTCCTTTGTCTAGTGTTCTGCCTATTCTCTTCAGGATGACACGAGTGAACAAGTTGTAGACGAGAGACAGCAGGCAGATTGGGGAATAGTTGCCGATGTCGTGGATGTCTCCCTTCTTGTACAACAGAATGGTCCTACTGGTTTTCCACTGAGACGGAACCTTGCATTCAGACAGGTAGCATGTGAAGAGTCAAGCCAGTGTATTGATGAGTACTGGCGGCAGATTCTTCAGGTGTTCAGGTCTGACCTTGTCTGGACCAGTTACTGTTCACGTTTTTACCAATGAAATGGCGTGTCGGATTTCAGAAGGGAGAACGTTGGGAACGACATATCCATCCTGCAGAATTTGGTATGTGGGCAGGTGGACTTGGCTGTCAAAGAGATCCAAGTAGAAGTCGTGAATAATCCTCTCCATTGCCTTTCTGGAAGATGTGATAGATCCATCCGGACATCGAAGGGCAGTCATCTTGGTCTTGTAGTTGGCGAAGGACAGGCGAGCATTGCAAATACTTTTCCCGGCTTCTGCTGCACTGGCCAACACTGGTGCTCTTCTCTCTTTGAGGTCTTCCTTTATAGCATCTCTGCACAGCTTTGTGAGCTCAGACGTTAGCTTGTGGTTGCCTGAGGCTCGTGCCAAACCACGTTGATGACTGAGCTTGAGAGTTCCCAAAGACAGGCGTCTGCTTGTGGCTTTCTCACTCTCGGCATTCTTCGCACAGTCATAGATGTGCTGAACCAGTCGATCATATTCCTCGTCGATGTTGCCAAGGACGGCATCTTCCCACGTTGCTGCAGTAGTGCCAAAGAGCTCCCAGTTGGTGGTCATCCTGGGAGTTGCATTCTTAGACTTAAATTTTGCAGACTTTTCTCCCTGCTCTGTGAAGTAGAATTTTGCAAGAAGGAGACGGTGATCTGATCCCGATTGGAACTTTAGAACAACAGCAACATCTACTACCCAGCCACCGCCACGCTCCAGGCTGCTCTCTGGACACTTGGGCCGAACCTCACGCACGAGTGAAGCCCTGCAAAACCAGGTAAGCAGAACTTTGCGACCTTGAACTCTAAGTTCAATGAGACCTGGAAACAAGATCCTCTGTCTGCCTCCTCCAATCTCCAGCATCTGAGGGAGGGGTCAAACTCAGACGCCCGACCCTAGCCAAGCCAGATAAATACCTCACTGGCTGACCCCCACTACATACACTACCCAGCCACCACCACGCTCCAGGCTGCACAACACACCATAAGACACTTAATACCCATTATTCCTGCACCATATTTGATAGGTTTAAATTTGGTGTGAACCATGGTAACAACTCTAAGGGTGATTGGAGGCCGCCCTAAAAGTCTCCATCCCTCTCGAAGAGCCCAGCAAGCTACCAAGAGTATCCTGCCAACACAGCAGAGCCTAACAAGCTACCCGTGGTGTATTCGATATTCCAACAACAGTAACAACAATTGGCCTCATTCATCTGTCACCGAAAGAGCCCCCAATATGGCAGCATTAAGAAAGATGAGTAAGGAGAGGCTGAAAAAATCTAGGGGACGAACTAGACTGCCAAAACGAAGAAAAACTAAAATGATTGTCTGTACTTTCAACACACATACACTGGCATCAGAAGCATCCATCGAGGACCTGATGGTGCAAGCGCAGAAGATCAAGTACAACATCATTGGTCTGACCGAAACGAGGAGACATCAATCACATCACACCATTTTCGACACTGGAGAAGAATTGTTCCTCGGAACATGTGACAACAGAGGTGTTGGTGACGTTGGTGTCCTTGTCAACACGTACTTGGCCATGAGCATCAATTCATTCAAATGCCTAACAACCCGAATTGGAAGATTATGCTTGAATAGAGGTGGCTCACTGCCTGCAGTTTCTATCTTCATCATCTACGCACCAACTTCCAACTACGATGAAGAAGAAATTGAGAGGTTGTACATGGAACTAGAGAAGTTCTATAAAGAAGACCACACCTTCTACAAGATCATTGTTATTGATTTTAATGCCAAGATAGGTCCGAGAAGGTCGCTCGAAGAACTCCACATTGGGACACATGGCCTAGAATGGAATGATCAGGGTGAGAGACTGTCTGAATTCATCATGTAGACCAAGACCATCCATGGTAACTCACAGTTCCAGAAAGCCGAATCTAAACGCTGGACATGGGAGTCTTCCGGTGGACAGTTCCACAATGAAATTGACCACATCATATTCAATAGAAGGTTTTGCCTGACCGATGTCACTGTTGTTCCAAAATTCCAAGATTCAATATAAGATTATAAATTTGATGAGTTTTAGAAATAAGGACTGTTTTATAAAAATGTAAAGGCATAGTATATATAATGATTCTTAGTTTCATTAAAGGAATTTTAAATTACCTATAGCAAAGGAGAAATATGTAATTAGCATAGCTGACCTCAAAAAAACCCCACAATTTTAAAGATTAGAAACTATTTTAGCAACTTATTTATGTTAATTTGGATTCCTGATTCTGAAGTATTTTCATTTGATTTTTCTACCATGCTCTCCAGGTTCTGCCATGCGGGTGGGATGCTCTCGGTAGCTTGCCAGGCTCTCCAGGAGGGACAGAGGCTTTGGGGGCAGCCTCTAATCATTTTTACAGGTTCCCAGTCTACCGAATGTAAGATTTTGATCTGCACACTGACAAACACTGCCTGCATCTCTGGGCAGCACCTGGGACATCTGCGGCCTCAGGTTGATTTCTTGAGGTTGATGGAGTGTGCCCGGAGGTTGTTGAGCAGCTGGCAGAGCAGGACCCTATCTCGGAGGGTCTGTGCCAGGTCGAACACGTGTGCGGAGTCCCAGGTCACCCAGTGGTTGGCTGACAGCACCCCACAGTGGATGAGCCACTGTGCACACTGACAGTATGGCTCTATGTCCAACAGCTCTGTGACTCAGTCCAGCTGGGGCAGATGGCAACTCTGCGATCACCGCTTTGGTTTTTCCATGCCCCACCGATGCCTTTCTGTCCGAATCTTGCAAAACAGCCAGCGATGTCCATCAGGAATCACACGTAGAGTTCCAGCAGGGATCACGCATAGAGTTCCATGCCTGGAGTGCTGAGCTGCACGTTGTCTACAGTGAGACAGTGAGCCGGGTTCCCGAGAGCGCGAGGGGTTCAGGCAGCGTTGGTGCCATCTTGCCTCCAATTAATATGGTGTGGTAATTATGGAAAATGAGTAGGGAGTGTCTTGTGATGTGACTGGGGAAAACAGGCAGGGGATCTCTGCTCCTGGGTTCCATTGAGCCCAGAGACCAAGGTCACAAAGTTCCACATTACCTGGGTTCTGTGGGACTTCAGTCATGCATGAGTCTCAGCCTGAGTGTGTGGAAAACGGCCTGGAGCATGGCGGTGGTTGGGTTGTGGAGGTCAGCTACCAGGGCTGGGTCCCTTGGGGCGGGGAGGGCTCTCACATGCCCCCCCTCTGGGGCATCCTGAGTGAAAATAGCCTAGCATTGGAGTCCGGTGGCATGGTTATGGGGGTCTCATTTTATGCTCCCTTCTGGGAGAAGCAACCATGAGTTCTGGCAAGCTGCCTATGGCCATAAACAGTAAAAACGACAGTCCTCAATCCCCTCATCCTGAAAGAGACCCCAATACACCTTTGGGCTACACGAGCACGTGACAGGGACGAATGTTACTGGAGCCCACTCAAGCAAATCGATGAACAATGGGATGACAGTGATACAATGGTACCATATGTCTGCTTTTTTAAGTGCATGTCAGCCACAATTATCAGCATATTTCCAGATTCCCAAAAATTCATTTTCCATTTATTTAGATATCAGTGAAATCCCACATCACACTAAAAAAAAAAACATAGCATTTTCTTAACTTTCAAAAATGTTGTAAGAGAATAAGTTCTGGGGAAATCATGTTTGTTGGAATTAATAAAAGTAATTGATGTGTTTTGTGGACTAAGGTACAAAAAACTTCAGTTATCTTTCTAGGGCACCATTCTGGTATGTGTTTCCTCTTTAGCATTCACTCTTTTGTTTTTGAAAAGCCTAAAACAAGACTCAGCAATTTTTTTTCTAAACAGAGCCAAATAGTAAATGTTTTTGTTTTTGTGGGCCATATGGTTTCTGTCAAGACTGTTCAGTTCCATCCTTACAGCAGAAAAGCACTCAATCCATAACAAATGAGAATACATGTGTTCCAATGAAACTGTATTTGTGGACACTGAAATTGCAGTTTCGTGAAATCATTTTTAAATGTATTCTAAAAGACCCATTCTAAAAGGGCCCTAGTATGTAAAAGCAGACTGAAGTTAGATTTAGCCTGTAGGCTCTGGTTTGCTCAATTGTTGCAAGTGGGGCCATGCCCACCCCAACTTATCTTTAAATCTTCACCATTCTGAAGACTTTGTGACACCATGGGCTTATTCCCCCAAAGTTTAGTGCTTCCTGGGAGAGAAGGGAAATGATTCTCCTCCATCTAGTGCCCAGCACGTAATAGACTGGCTGCCCCCTAGTTGACCTTTCAGCTCTTCCTCTTTCTCGTTCTACTCTCATACCCACACAACCAGCTTCTAGTCACATCCAACCACTTGTGCTTCCTTTAGTCAGTCTGGGAACTGAAAATCTCCATAGTCTCGATTCCAGTTTTCTTTGAAACAAAAAGTTATCTAACTTCCCTACCTCCGACTTTTACTTGTTTCTCAATACTCAGCTCAAGGTCATTTTTACCTTCCCCAGTAAAGTGAGGTCAGGAGAATAACTGGCACTTAGTGAACATGCAAATAAGTGAGAAAATGAATGTGCCACAATCATGAGGCCTCCAAGGGACCCAAATCGATGGGTCTTTGTGCTTTACTGGATAGAAATCTCAAATGCAATGTGGAGAAAGGACCAGGCTTTTCTCACATGAGTGTGCTTGAGGAAAAGGGAAGCAACTACAGAACGGGACCCACATGGACTCCCTCCCCAAGAAGTTCCAAGAATCAGTGGGTCTTGATGTGGATGAAAGGATTCTGGGGAGAGCTTGTAGAGGCAGTCTATGCACAGTCTGCACGCTGAGTTGTGCTCCTCTGTGCAGCCTGTGTTTGAAAATGGCATTTGTTTTCCTCCTTCTGGGGGGAAGCTTCATAATGCTCATGAGAGGAAGGGGAGAAGGCTCTGAAACATTTTCCACAGGTTTCAGCCAGGTCAGCAGGCCGGTGCTCAAGACCATTGTCAGTTGGAAGCGGCTAGTTCAGGTTCATGCATCTCTCTGTGCTGAATGTGTCACTCCCCTGCTGCTTCCAGGGCACAGTCTGGCTTTGGCACCCTGACTTTAGGGGGTCCTGGGTACAGTACAAGGCACTCTATCTGCCGACTGGCAATGGCAGCAATAGAGGGCGAATACAGGATCCTGAAGATAAACAGCTTATTCCTCAGTATTGCTAAACTCTATCCAAAGGAGTAGGAAGAGTTTTTCTCAATAAGCAAGATGTTTTTCTGATGCTGATGATGTAGGCATATGCTGTTGCTTGCAGCCATCTGCATCTTAGACTCACTTTCTCATTGGCAAGAACTTAATCAGTGTCACTACAAGGATATCATAGGCAATCCTTGAACATTCTTATAAAAATCCAAATATCTGTTTCCTTTGATGAGAAAACTAAAACTAACTTTTAGTGTAAATAGAATTTTTATGATCAATGACTCAAGAATGTAAGTGGGATGAAAAGATTGATTTTTAGGAAGGTAAAAGAAAGGGGGAAATCACACCAAAAAAATTAAAGATAATGTATTTTTAAAAATTGAACATGAATTTGAATTAAGTATGAATTAAATATGAAATTTTTTATTTCATAAAGACACATGGCAATATAACAGTATCACAAAGAATGCTGAACTTAAGCTGTTACATCAGCAGGATCCATCTTTCTGTGACCACTTTGAGAATTTAAAATCAAAATTCTATAACTCTAAATGTTTTTGTTTGAGGGCCATACCTGGCAGAGCTCAGGGGTTACTCCTGACTCAGAAATCATTACTGATGGACTCAGGGGACCATATGGAATGCTGGGAATTGAACCCAGGTTGGCCACATGTAAGACAAGTGCATTGCCTGATTTACTATCACACTCCAGCCCCTATAACCCTAAAGTTTTTTTTTTAATTTTTTATTAGTGAATCACTATGAGATACAGTTACAGGCTTACAAACTTTCATGCTGGCATTTCAGTCATACAATGATCGAGTACTCATCCCTCCACCAGTGCCCATTCTCCACCACCAATGATCCCAGTATCCCTCCCACCACCCCCACCCCATCCCCTCCACCCCACCCCGCCTCTGTGGCAGGGCATTCCCTTTTGTTCTCTCTCTCCTTTTGGGTGTTGTGGTTTGCAGTAGAGGTATTGAGTGGCCATCGTGTTCGGTCTATAGTCTACTCTCAGCCTGCGTCTCCCATCCCCAGCGGGCCCTCCTAGCACCTTTACTTAGGGTCCCGTCTCTGTCTGAGCTGCCTTTTCCTATAACCCTAAAGTTTTAAGTGGCTGGAGAGCTATAGATTCCATCACCATGCAAGCGTATTTTTACCAACATTTTTTGATTAAAAAATAACATTTTCCAAATATTGACTGAACATAGCTATTTAAATAATGTTTAAATCTTGATCTATTTAATTTTTACCCATTTTTTCTGCATGACATAATTGCTGAGCTATACCAGCTCTTGATTTCTTGAATTTTTCTGTCATAAGATCTTAAAGATTGTAATAAGATAATGAGGCAATTGCAGAATTTTTCCCATTTATTATATGCATTTATAGCATTGTAGTTTGCACTCACAAAGAATCTCAGCCAAGAATTTCTGATATAAATCTAGTAGTCTGGCCATTAGTGATCATTAGTGTCACATCGAAGAAACAATTCTGGATGGCATTATTTATTAAAAGCAATCAAAATATGCCATTATGCCTAATTACAATGTTTATTCAGATGGCCTAATTTATCCATGAGCAAAAATATTGTAGGAAGCTGCTAGAACTTTTACATTAGGCATATAAGAAACATGATGTTCTATTACAGTAGAATGGTGTGCTTGAAGAGAAATATATTCATAGAGCACTCTATTGGCAGTAATAAAGCCTTATCAGTGCACTGGTTCTAGGTTCATATATATGCAGCAGGTAGGATGAAATGAAACTTAATGGAACTAAAAGAGCCTTCTGTTTCTGACAAGATGGTGAAAGAGCTGGCTACGTATCCACTGCCAGCTGAATTCTGCCACAATAATTTTGCTGACTCATGATACTCCAGTGCTATTGTCTTTGGTTCTATATTTTTTTAAATGCAGGATTTTCCTTATTCTCCTGAAGATTAGCAATGAATTTAATATATATGTAACCTAAAACACTCAGCCTTTGGATATCTCATAATTGGAAGAAGTCTCAAAGTAGTCTTGAGCCACACTTACTTACACCCCAATAGCTGCTGTCAAGCCTATAGTCAGTCTCCAGTGCTTCACAACTGAGCTCCAGAGAGATGCCCAACTGCTGAAAATTTCAGGTACACAGTAGTTTTGGGGGGCTGAAAGCTCTGGGCCTTCTCAGAGTGGGGGTGGTCACCCTCATTTACCCCCATATTTTCAGAAGCCCCAGCAGGCACACCCATGTTTTACCACTACCACCATGTAAGCTCACTGCCGAGTTAAATATTCTGAATTTTCTTGTGCATGCAACATCTCCAAACTCTACAATACTAACATCCCAGTAGGAACACACAAGATTGTGCGGAAATGCAATGTAGAAGCAAACGAAGTTTGATTTACAAAAACATTAACACAGAAGGCTCAACAACAGCTTAGTAAACCCTCAGATAAAGATTTATGTCCCCATGGTGAAATATAACAATGAGCAGAAAAATTTCAAAATCCTTACATTCAAAATCAAAGTTCACAATGACCAAGGGGTCATTATACCCCATGTATGGGGATATACTTCAGGTAGTACTGCTATTCAACTCAACAGAAATTGAGCTTTCTGAAATTATATCATACCAAGCCCTCCACCCCATTTCTAATGTTGGGGTAATAAAAACATACATTAATTCCGGAGACCAAAGCAATAGTTGAGCAATTAGGGTGCTTGCTTTGCACATTGCCAACCTGGGATTTTATCCCTGACACTTCATATGGTTCCCTGAGCCCACCAGGGTTGATTCCTGAGTCAGAAGTAAGCCCAGTGAGGTGTGGCTCAAGAGCAAAAGAAAACTTGCATTAATAATTAAATATCTGTTATACATCTGGGCTGGAGCGATAGCACAGCAGTGGCGTGTTCCCCTTGCACGCGGCCGACCTCGGTGCGATTCCTCCACCCCTCTGGGAGAACCCAGCAAGCTACCTAGAGTATCCCGCCCACATGGCAGAGCCTGGTGAGCTACCTGTGGCGTATTTGATATGCCAAAAACAGTAATAACAAGTCTCACAATGGAGACATTACTGGTGCCCGCTTGAGCAAATCCGTGAGCAACAGGATGACAGTGACAGTGACTGTTATACATCTATCTCTCTTTGGGATAGGAATATAACAGAGTAGTTCCTAGGAGAAATAAAATGAAGGATGATACTGGAACTCGGTTGAAAAAAGAGTTGACCAAGATTATCAGGGGCCCTGTTGGTTTGAGAAAGGGAATAGGGAGATGTTCTCAAGGAGCACAAGTATCATGCATGGATTATGCCCAAGGAATAGCAAAGCTTCTGATAAGGTGTGCTGGTGTGTTTGCTGGAGGGGATAAACAAATCATAGTTTGGAATAGAGACTACACACTTGGAATAGTCTAGCGAACTACTCACCTTCATTAGATCTTAGAGGTATACACAAAGAAATTCCAGCAGCAATCATGATAGCCCTTTCCTAAGTGTATTTATTGAAGCATACTCTGATAAAAAGAGAAAGTAGCCCCCAACATTTCTCAATACGGGCTATCTTTTTATTCTATTGAGCAAATAAAAATTTAAAAAGTCTACTATAACTCAGTTTCAAAAAGTTGAGTTGTGTGTTATTTCTCTTATCTCAGAATTGTTAGACAAATGATGCATTTTTGTTATGCTGTTTGATACAGCTATTTGAAATAGTAAGTGTTGCACTTCTTTAAATAGAAGAATAAAGGGAAGTGTAGAGAGGTAAGAGGGCTTGTATAGACAAAGGGTCAGGTAACGGGTACTCTCCTTTCACTGTGAGGGCTCCTTTGAATGCAGGAGAGAGAAAATACACTTGGATTTTTACAAATAACCAGGGAAAAGTACTTACTCTGACAAGTCAGGCTTCAGACCACAGGGTTGTTCAAAGAGTTCCATTTGGTGCCCTCAGGTCTTTTTCTCTCCCTCTTGAATCTATTCTGATGTGTTTCTTCATGTCAGGCTTTATGTGTAAAAATATGCCAGTTGTAGTTTTAATGAAAGTGAGATTCTTTTAAGTGTAAGCGCAGTTTAAAATGTGCTGTCTCTTTTGCAAAAGAGACATAAAAGTCTTTTTGTTCCTTCCTGAGTCACATGCTCATCAGTAAGTTACCCTTAAGGGATTAAATGTCTCTTTTTGCTGAGCCAAATCATGTACTACCCTTGGACCAAGGTGAAAATGTTATATGTGCACTAACAGTAAAGTATCTAGGTGGTTTCCCTAGAAATTATCCTTATATATTCAATAGAATAACACAAAATTCTTAATTGATTGAGTTCAAAATAGGTAGATTGACACAAAAAACTTAATAATAATCAAGATTATCTGTTGCCTCTCAAATAAAATAGATCTCTATAACTTTAATATATTTTCAGGGACTACCAAAACCTCAGATACAAAACCATATATGTTCTTGATTACAGCAGCCACTGAAAGGGAGTATCTTTTCAATGGCAAAGCAAAAATTAATCGTGAAGGAAAAATTCAGAGAATTCAAGATTAGTCAAAACTAAAATTCTAGTGCTACTTGAGATTCATTTGTTGACTAATGAAAGACTTGAGGCTGAGGCGCACATCCCTCATCATGCATGTTAGCTGGTTTTGTCAGGAGACTCCATGTGTAAGTCGGTGGGTGACCCCTAAGAACTTAAAAAAGTTATTTTTTAAAAATGTAGTCATTACCATCAAGCAAACACACATAAAAACATCTCAAAGTTCTAACTCATGCATTAATTAGGCAACAAGTAGGTGACCCATCCTGTTCAAAGGGGGAATTCAAAGTACCACAAATAGCTAGTCAGACAAGGAATGTTGAAATTAATTTACATGTAGATGAAAAATGTGTCTATCCACAAGGCAACATCCAATAGCATACCACTAAAAACAATTGTTTGCAAATCTATAATAGGAATCATTGTATTGATATCAGTTTTACACAATTTGTAGAACTGTACAATAGCTCGCAGATGATAAAGAGACAAAAATCTATTTTGTTTCTATACACTGAAAATGAACTATCAAATAGTAAAGAAAACAATCCTATTTATAATTATATAGATAAGGATAAAATGTCTTAGAATTAAGTTAGCCAAATATCTGACACTAAAAAGCATAATATGCTAATGGCAGGAATTAAAAAAGACACAAATAAATGGAAAGATATTTTATGCTCATGAATGGACAGAATTAACATTGTTAAAATGTCCATACTTTTCAAAAGAGTCTATAGAATCAAGGAAACATCTCTTAAAATTCTCATAGTATTTTTCAAAGAAACAAAACAATCTTAAAATTTGTAAGAAAGCGTAAAGAACCCCAAACAGAAAGAGATACAGTTCAGTGTTCAGTGATAGAGACTTGCCTTGCACGTATGATTCCCTTAGTTTGAACATCAGGACCCCAAAAATTAAAAACCAAAAGATCAATAAAGCAACTTACATTGAAAAGAAAATTGATTCATAGCAGATCTATCAAATGAGACTATGAGCCAGAAAAGAATGGAGGGATATAGTACAAAAATTCAATGAAATGAACACCACACCAAGAATACTCAGTCTAGTTAGATTACCATTCAGATTGGTCATATAAATTTGGGCAAGCCAGTGCTCCATTGCAGAATACACAAATATTGTGTCTGACAATGGCAGAAGTACTTATACCTGCCAGTGGATTGGGCAGCAAAAGGGGACCTGCAACCAGGAATGCCAGGAGTGCCCGTAGCACCAGTAAACAGGGGAGATCTTATACCAATTAGGGTATCTGCATTTGCCTTGTTGTTTGTATTGTCAGACTCAACCTGAGCAGGGTATGTTGGTCCCACCTAAAATCTGACAGTCAGATCTAGGCTGCAACAAAATGTTCAACTATTCAAGTAAGTGCTGATGTAGATACAAGTAAAGATAGGACTGATCTCTTTCTTCCTTTCTGGCTCTAGGTTTTCAATCCACTACCTTCAGTTAATCAGATATGCGTTGAGAGGGACTATCTTTGTTTGTCTGGGAAAAGGTAAACCTCACCCATTCCACTACTGCTCCACCCTTGGCTTGAAATTGTAGAATTTTCCCCAGGGTTACTTCCTGTCCTGAAAGGAATCAGAACTCCCTGTCAGCTTGCTGGAGATTGCTAAAGGCTGTGACTCTCTTCATGGTTTAGATTTTGCCTCCCGTGCAGGTTTTGTAAGAGAGTGCAAAGTCTGGGCTCCAGTTACTGGTTCCTCTCCTCCGTTTTCTCAGGACAGAGTTCTGTGCATTCAAGGTCTCCTCTTCACTCCCTTCCCCATCTGGAGTCACATTCCTTAGCTTTCAAACCAGTCACAGCTTCTCATTACACAGTAGAGAATCCTCCAGGTATGGAGGCTGAGTCCACCAGTGAGCTTTCTCAGTGAGGCCTCCCCTGTGGCCACTCTGATTCTGCTTCAGTGTTTGTGCATCCTTCGTTGTGGGATGTGCTCTCGGGTTGTTCCCTTTCTGGCTGTGTCGGATCTGCCTTACGAGGTCATGATCCACAGGAGAGAAAAAGAAACTAAATAGACTAAATCAAAAAGTAAGACATGTTTATGATGTGACTATATATATGTCATTCGGTTCTATTCCTAATAGCAAATAAACTTTAAATTTTAATGATGTTTGTATTAGATTGAAGTGACTTAGTTATGGTGTTACTAGCAATGCTTGTGCTATACAAGGCGCTGCACCACCACGACCACCAAAGTGTCAAAAAACCTCCACTACTATATTTATTTCACCTTAGTCTCCTTGTCTTCTGTAGCCTTTAGCGCGCCCCCTCCCCAAGTCATGGTTACCCCAGTTCTATAAAGTCCAGGGATTTCTTTTCGTTGGATATTATCCATTCCCTGCTTTGTTTCTTTATATACCCCATGTAAGAGAGATCATCTGGTATTTGTACCTTTCCTCCTGACTTATTTTGCTTAACTTAATCCCCTCTAGCTTCATCCACATTGTAGCAAAAGACAAGAGTTCTTCTCTTACAGCTGAGTAGCGTTCCATTGTGTGCCTATACCACCACCACTTTATTCACTCAATTTTTATTGGATATTTGGGTTGCTTCCAGATCTGACTGTTATACAAATCCACTGAAGTGAAAATGGGTATGCATATATCTTCATATTAATGACAGTGTTCTTGGGATAAACATCCAAGGGTGGAATTACTGGATTATATAGGAGTTCTGTTTTATTTTAAATTTTTCAAGTATCTTCAGACAGTCTTCCTTATAGGCTAAACCAGACTATACACTCACTGACAGAGAATATAGTGTTTTGTGTGCCATTTAAAATCCATAGTGTTCTACATATCTTTTATAATAGTAAATATAGTGTTCTATATACCTTGGATATTAGCCTTATGTCAGATTATGCTGTGTGAATGTTTTCTTCCATTGTATTGTGTGTCATTAAAACTTCAGATGTAATAGCTCTGGCAAAGATAAAGTCATATGACCATCAAACTAAGAAGCTGGATTGGAATAGAACTACTAATTAATTGAGTTGGATAATTACAAGAAACCTGGGGTTAGCTTGAATGCTCTATACTTTCCTCTTAAAGTAATTGTGCTTGATCAGACAAAACAGCTACAACCCAAGCTGGGCAAGACTGTGAAACTGCTCCTTGACTCTGATTCCCCTGCCATGCATTTTAATCTCCCATTGAAAACTCTTTATCAGAAGAAAAATGAATACGTTTTTATGGTATATGACTACATGACAAGTCTCACAACTCAGAAGTGCTAGAGTTGGGTGTGACACTGTGTTCTGGAATTGAGACTGGGGAGCAAGAAGGCAGCATGGGGTTCTTCTGGGACAGAGGTAAGAGAGCTTAAACTAGGGGCATCGGAAATCATACACAGGCATGGACACATGCCTAGTATTCACCAGATTTTGGTTTCAGCACCACATGGTCCCCCAAGTATTGTCCTGTGCAGCCCTAGAAGTCCCCAGCACCACCACTGAAGTTTCTCAGGGATCCCTGGCAGCACTGCATCCTCGGACATGTCCTTGAACTAAGCCAGTGGGTCACCCAGATCTTCTGAACAGTGCTTGGGAGACTCCAAAGTAAAATAGAGAGAGAGAGTTTAAAAGAGAACTGGAGAAATGAGGAATAGTGCCTTACGGCCAGTCCTAGATAATCTTTATATGGTGCACACTGAACATATGCTCATCTGAGAGATTTAAAAATCTGAAAGTAGTCATATAAATATTGAAACTTTATTGGGCTTTTTGGATCACACCCAGAGATGCTCAGGGTCTCTCATGGCTCTGCACTCAGGAATTACTTCTGGCAGTGCTCAGAGGACTATATGGGATGCCAGGTCATATGCATACAAGGCAAATGCCCTATCTGCTGTACTATAGCTATAGCCCTATACAGTATATCTTAAACTATGTTTATACACTAATTATGCCTCAATAAAAAGAAATGAAAACCAAATTTTAAATAGATAAAATTAGATTAGATTAACTTGCTCATAACCAGTTCTTTTCAGGACAGCCTTAAATATTTGTTGACTAAAAAGTGAGAAAGAGTGAATATGGGTGGGTGTCCAGTACCAAAGAGGGCAATATGTACTTTTAAATTATGAGCTACATAGTTTTCTGTCTTTCTGTCACTGCTCTGGGGAAATGTAACCATGCCTGAACTAGAAATGCCGCTTTAGCCTATGTGTGCAGTAAGTCACAAGTCATTTCTGTTCTTTTCAATACTATTTTACTACTAAGCTCAGTACCCACCTCAGTGGTGAGCAAAAGGCACAAGGTTAATTTAAAGTGCACCATGCTATTTGGGAGTTTGTTTTACTTCACTCATTTCTCCCACATTTGCTTTGCACGTGGCCAACCAGGGTTCGATTCCTCCATCCCTCTTGGAAAGCCTGGCAAACTACCGAGAGTATCCTGCCCGCTCAGCAGAGCCTGGCAAGCTACCCATGGCATATTTGATATGCCAAAGACAGTAACAACAAGTCTCACAATGGAGACGTTACTGGTGCCCACCAAGCAAATCTATGAACAACAGGATGACAGTGCTACAGTGCTGTTGAAAGAAACTATTTTAATTTCTCTTTGCCAGCTGCTGTGAGCAGCTCCATTTTAACTGCCTCTAACCCACATTTTAAGCATTCCTACAAATTCCTGGGGTCTTTCTGAGGGTGCAAAGTTAACCATTTCTCAAGATCATAAATTCTGCCCCAGATCTTAGGTTCCTAGAAAACTAGAAGATGATGGACAATATCTAGGCAAATGGTCAAATAAATAACCTGAAAGACCCTACACTATTCAGACTGCTCTCAGAGTCCTCATGTTCTCTATAACATTCTTATCACTCAACAAGTAACACAAAGACCAAGTTTTCCTATAAACACACACACACACACACACCACACACACAGACAATAAGTCATATTTAACTTAATCCTATACTATTGTTGTCCCCATCTGGGAGTTTCTTTCTCTTTTACTTTCCAATAATTTTTCTATCCTCTAACTACAAGTCTGAGTATTATTATTACTTGATATTTTCATTCTTGAAAATATTGAAGAACCAAGGAACCGTGAGCACAGAGACCCACCCTTGCCACTTCTGCATCAGTATGAGCTGGAATCCTGCATGTGCAATGGATAAAAACTAGAAATACTCGCAGCTTTCAAGAAATTAAGGTCTAGTCAAGGAGAAACAAATGCTTTCAGTATCCAGGCAATGTTATTGCTAGAATTTATTCATTTCTTTCATAATTTTAAAGCTCTGTGCCAAGCACTTAGTTATGCCCTAAAAATAAATACAGATATACTGATAGATAAAGTCTGTCCTGACTGAGCCTAGAGCAGGTTAAATTAGTAATTCTGCTATAGGTAATTACAAAAGTGTCCCTGAAGGAATCTTTTATGTTGGATGATTCTGTTTAATATTTAGTGCTTACAGAATTCTCAAGAAATAGACATGGGAAAACATTTTGAGTATCAGAATTAAGAAAGCATTAAAGTAGAATGGATGAGGCCTTTGATGTGGAGGAGCAATGAGGGAAAAGGCTAAGGAGGACACACAAAAGAATAAGTATAATCATATCAAGAACTGAAGGCTTCCTCCAGAGTCCATGGTAAACTATTTAAAGATCTGAGGGGGAGGCAGGGATTCAATAGCACGATTGGCTGCCCGTCAGATAGACCATTCTTCGGCAATGGAGAAGCTGGCTTTGTGTCGGGCAAGGCTGAAGCCAGGGATTCAATTACAAACTCAACACAGTGACTCTGACCAAAATATACCAGTCTCAACAAGCCAATGGTACTGAGAACTAAACAAGGAAATAGGATGAATTTGAGAAGTGCTTAGCAAGAAGAGAGAGAGAGAGAATTTGGGTGTGTGGTTAGAGGCAAGAGCTGAAGAATCAGAAGAGTTGAAGATGACTTCCTGTGTCTGTGTAGTGCCAGGTTAAAGGTTGTCACAACAGCAATAATCCAACCACAACGGGAGTAAATAAAACTCACAGTGCTCAGGGGTCACTCCTGGCTCTGCACTCTGGAATTACTCCTGGTGGTGCTCGGAGGACCATATGGGATGCCAAGGATCAAATGCAGGTTGGTTGGCAAGGCAAGCGCTTTACCCACTGGACTATCACTCAGTCCCTGAATTTTTCTCATTTTTAAGTGTTAGTAAAGGTGTATCAATTTTTTAATTCTTCTAGTAACCAATGCCAGGTTTTATCAGTCTTTTGTAGTTCATTTATTTCTGTTCACATTATAATTTTCTTCCTTCTAATTTTTTCTTTTCCTTTTTCTTTTTCCTTTTTTTTCCCCATGGGACATAGTTGGGATGGGGCACACCCATTGGTGCTCAGGGATTACTCCTGGCTCTGCACTTAAGGATCATTCCTGGAGGGACTCAGGGGATTCTGTGGGGTGTCAGGGGTTGAACCTGGGTCGGTTGTGTGCAAAACAAGCACCCTATCTGCTGTACTATCTTTCCATAACTCTTTAGCCCCTGATTTTTTTCTTCTAAATTTGTTGTTTTCTCAGGTTTTCCTTTCTAATTTTTTTTTTTGCTAAATTTGTTGTTTTACTCAAGTTTCTTTAGGTGTAAAGTTACAACTGTGTGTTTGAGATATTTCTTCTTCCCTGCTCTTGGTCTTTATTTCTATAAACTTCCTTCATAGTTTACTCATACCAGCACTCAGGAATAACCCTAACAAAGGAGGTGAGAATCCTGCACAATGAAAACCATAGCTATACCAGTATTTGTTCTGTTTTGCTTTTATTTTTGCGATAGTCCCACAAACTATATTGTTAAACAAAATAAAAGCAGGGGTAGGAAAGAGGACAGTGAGTGAGGTGATTTCCTTCCACATGCCCGACCCAGGTTCTGTCCCCAGTACCACATAGGCCTCTCCATCCCCCTTCAGGAGTGATTCCTGAGCACAGGGCCAGGAGTAACCCCCTGAGTGTTGCTAGGGGGTTTTTGTGTCCCAAAAAACAAAAAGAAGAAAGAAAAGTAGACATTCTTAAAGACTTGAAGAACCTTTTCTCCTGGAGATAACTGGGTGAAGGGCACACGGGATCCCACTCCTTCCAAACTTCTCATGAATCTGTAATTATTTCACAACAGATATGTTCATATAAAAATTCATAGACAAAATGTGTGTAGTTATAAATATTTATGCTAAAAGTTATATATGGAAAAGAAAGAGCAGCTATTGAAGTCTGGTCCTTGAAGAGACACAAAGGAGTTGATTCTAAGATATTGCTGAATGAAGCCACATTATAGAAGCATGATGGATGCTTCATCCTCAGAAAAGAGCAGATAAATCAGCCAAGATTCAGGGAAGCAAGTAGAGGAGATGGAAACTCTAAGATTCTTAATGTCTCCAGCTAATATCTACTTCCTTCATACAATATAAGTCACAATTGCCTACTGAAGTGATTAGAGCCATACTACAGCAGATAGGGCACTAATTTTGCACGCAGCCAAACCAGATTCAATCCTTGACATCCTACTCAGTATTCTGAAGACTGCCAGGAGTTAATTCCTGAGTGCAGAGCCAGGAGTATTGTGGGGCCCCCAAGCCCCCTGCCAAAAGAGAAACAAACTAAAGATCAAATGTCTGCTTAAAATGAGGAGTGGGAGAGGAGAAGTCATCACTTGCCTGTGTCTAGCTTGGGAAGAATCACTAAGGGAAGCAGGAGTGGACATTTCACAGTCTATGGCATTGCCCTGTCCTTAATCTGCTTCCACAAGTGCTCCCTCATGTCATAGCGCCACAATAGAAATGGTCTCTGTATTGCCTAATCCCAGAGCCACTTGTCACTCGCCACATGGCTAGCAGACACAGAAATGTGGCTAAATTGAGTGCAGAAGTGATTTTTAAGTATTTTTACTTTACATTTAAACAGCCCCTGGTGCTTCTCAGCTCCCCTACTGGGCAGTGACATTAACAAGCACCCGGAAATAACAATCAGTCTCCAGTCAAGAGTAGCCCCCTGGGGAGGTCAGTGAAGATGGAGGCCAAACAGCCAAAGCAGTCCACTTCCTTCTCTTTCTGTGCTTTCTATGAATCAGTTTGTATTGAAGCTACAAAGTATGAAATCCTTCCTCCTAGAAGTCCCAGCAGCTAGCTTTCAAACAATCCCAAATGCTGTTATTTCTGAATTTGAAAATCCCTCCATCAAGCTTCTGTCCTAAAACACTTATCAGCAAAGTTTTATTAAAGCATCTCACCTTAGAAGGTCTAAAACTACCCTACATGTATTCTTTTGAGATTCCTACAGTTCCGATGGTACCTCAGCCTGTCTCTGCCGCGAGCATCAGTGACATACTGAGGTTACTTACAGGGGACACAAGTCAGTTATAGACTCACCAGGAACTGACTTCCCAACTTCAGCTCACATCACTTTTACCCTCGTCTCACTAAGTTTCAAACACACCAACTGCCTGACTTACTGAGAAGTATGACAAGAATGTTATGATCTGGGCACACTCAAAAACTTACTTGAATAAGTAAAGGAGCAGAATGGACAAAAGAGCAAACAGAATCTGCAATGGATGCTCCATCACCACCCATGTTCCAAATCAACCATCCTGCTCCTGACCTTTCCCTGGCTCCTGTTCACTACAAATCCACAGGCTACATAAGGAGAGAGGGCAGGCAATTTGCATCCATGGCTCTACTTACACAGTTAACACAATTGACTCTGTTAGTCAAGATACAATTCCTCATTCAAATTTTGCAGAAACTAGAGCCAGAGCAATCGCGCAGCAAGTAGGGCGCTTGCCTTGCACATAGTCGGACATGAGTTAGATGTGCTGGCGTCCCATATGGTCCCCTCATCAGCACGCCAGGAGTGATTCCAGAGTTCAGAGTCAGAGTAACCCCTAAACACACTGGGTACTGCAAAAAAAATTTTTTTTGCAGAAACTAATCAGATGACATGTTGCAGTGGGATGTGGGGACAAGGTATGATTTTCACTCAAGGGATTTTCTAAGGCCTCAAATTTCACCACAAAAAACTGCTGTGTTGGCATGTTCCCTCCTGTCAGCAACCCTTTGCAAAAGGTAAGCCCTAAATTCTGTTGACGGAAGAAGTTCCTGCGGTTGCAACTTCCTGAGGAGATGACTGGTTAAAGCAGTTTTTGAAATGGAGGCTTTAAGTGATTCAGAGCCAGCCTCCCTTCAGCTCATATATTGGTTTTTTTGGAGACACTCTGAGGAGGGTTTGCAGTCGAGAAAGCCTTTTTCCTCGAAACCTGAGAGCTTGGCTAATGACCCTCAGGCGTTTCTCTGATAGGGAAGAGCAATCTAGCAGAACCTCTCAAGGAGAGCTTGCACATTAAATATTGATGCGGCACTTTAAAGTTTAATATTTAAACAAAATGCTTAGTGTTTACTGGTACCACACATTTTCATAGGTACCAAATGTGGGGAAATTATCTGTTGGGCTAGGGGAGCATTACTAAGATAGAAGATTCTCCATATTCATGTATTTTTTTCCTGAAAGTTTATTCAAGTTAGCCTTGGACAATCTTTGAATAGTAGTTTATCTTCAGACTTCATTCAATATTTAGATGCAGAAAACCTTACTTTCAACTTTTCCAATGGGCATGAATATCTGAAAGCCGCCATATCTTGGCTGCACAGCAACCATTTGTAACCTTTACTTCTGCAAGACATTGAATATTGCCATTAGCTTTAAATAATATGAAAACCCAATAAATTAAAGGATTAAAAATATTTTTGGATAAAGAAAAATAAGGTGTACATCAAAAACAAATATTAACCAAAATTTTGAAGAATAGGGACTATGTACCTATACGTAACAAACCAGGAAGATATTTGGAAAGCTAGTTCAGCAGGTAAGGCACTTGCCTTGCACATGATTGATCTGGTTTTAATTCCTGACACCACATAGTCTACCAAGGCCCACCGACAGTGATCCTTGAGTGCAGAGCCAGGAGTATGCCCTGAGCACTGCCAGGTGTGGCCCCCAAATCAAACAAACAAAAATAAGTGAGGAAGAGATGAAATAAAACAAAAAGCAACGAGAGTGATGAATACCATCTGTAATTAAATTGTGTATATTCAGCTGGTATTTATATTAGCAAAATATTAGCATGAGCTCTGATGTCATAAGGCTGATTCCATACACTACACACTTCAACATATTCAGTGTCAGTATACTCTCTTGTGGCACCTTCTGCATGTAACAATAGCTGGCCTGCCGTGGCACCTGCTGCCACTCACTCTTCCAGAGCCTTTACTTGAGTCAGATGTCTGGGGAAGGGCATGATTGGTCAAGTCCTTTAGAGTATCCTTAAATCAGTTGCCCATACTATACTAAAGTATGAGGAAAATGTTGCTTTTGTTCAACAGCTCTCACATATTTTGAATCTATATTATAGGAAGCACTGTTCCAGAGACCGGAGATAAAGTGGTGAACCAAACAGAAAAAAGTCTTTGGTCTTGTGAAACTTCTGGACATATCAACTTAAGCAAAGAGATCACTAATGATAAAGATTCAGAAGCCAGAGTAATCTTAGCCTTTTAGAGGAATCAGAGATATAAAAGCAACGTGAAGAAGTTTGGTGTTAGTATAGCGGTTTCCTCTCTGGATG
This sequence comes from Sorex araneus, assembly GCF_027595985.1. Taxonomy (NCBI): domain Eukaryota; kingdom Metazoa; phylum Chordata; class Mammalia; order Eulipotyphla; family Soricidae; genus Sorex; species Sorex araneus. The sequence continues at coordinate 89,051,740 of NC_073302.1, read as the reverse complement.
TTTCTTCTGCATAGCAGCAGGACCACTAGCATTGTTCCCATCATTTGATGAAACTTATTCAGCCATTCACAGTGGGGCCAATCAGTAGCCAGAAGAAAAATATAAATCAAAGTCCAAAAGGAAGGAATTTCCTTTCTCACAAAGCACAGGTCCCCCAATGTGACATGTGGGAGACCGAGGTCAGCAACCTAGAAGCTCTCCCAGTCTTTTGGAGACTTCATTATTATGCTTGTCTAATTAATGATGAGCCATTGGTGATTTGCCTCAATCACCAAATCTCTCCTATTCTCCAGATATGGGGGAGGCAGAACTGAAAGTTCTTAACTTCTAATCACATAGTTGGTTTCTTTGGTAACCAGGCTCCTTTCTTTGGTGCTTTCCCAAAGCCATATTTTATCCTTTCTCTTTCTGTTTGTTCCAGTTTTTTGTATCACAACCAGTAGCACTCTAGGCTCAGGTATCGTTCCTGACTTTGTGCTCTGAGGACCATACGTAGTGCCAGGATAGGAACAGAGTTGACCACATACAAGGCAAATGCCTTAACGACATACAACCTCTCCAGCCCAAATTAGTTAAGTTCTAACTACAAATTTGCAGAAAAAGTAGAGAACAAAATATTCTCCAAGAGGCATCAGATGTGAATATTTAATCACTTTTAAAAAGAAAAATGTACTTTTTCCCTTCTATGTTCTAAAAATACTAAGAATACTAAGACTAAATGCATGGAATGCCTATGATGTTCATTCAATGCACTGAACTAAATTAAATTTCCTTCAAAATAGCACTTTATGTCTTCACAGTGCCCTAAAGGCTAGAGCCAACTAACTTTACAATTGGAATGTTAATTAACATGACACATTATGAAGTCTTCTCCTCTCTAATCAGGAGGCAACACCATTTTAGAATTTATGCTTTAAGACTCTTCATATTTCCTGTAATGAGGTGAGTATCCTCAGGTATTTATCAAGAAACTGAAATATTTTTTAAATGGCCAGGCAGTGACTTGACTGTGAATATATAATTCCATATGACTTTTCATACATCTTACTCTTTTATTTCATTTTTATACTGTAGTTGCAAAAAAGGGAAATTATTTTCCCAAAGAAAAATCCAGCAAAATAAAACACAAGCCATAAATACCTGGGTGATTCAAATAGGTAAACATATTTTATAGGTTTTTCTGAGGTGCAATTGGAATAACACCTTATGGTGTTCAGGACTTACTCCTGGCTTTGTACTTAGGAATTAGTCCTAACAGGCTTGGAGATCATATGGCATGACAGGGATTGAGCCTGGGACAGTCACGTACATGGCAAGTACCCTACCACTATACTACAGCTCCGGCCCCTGCAGCAACATTCTTTTTTTTTTTTTAATTTATTTTATTGAGTCACCAAGTGGAAAGTTACAAAGTTCTCAGGCTTATATCTCAGTTATACAATGCTCAAACACCCATCCCTTCACCAGTGCCCATATTCTACCACCAATAAAAACAAAACAGAAAAAAAACAAAGACAAACAAACAAAAAAAACAGTATACATCCCAAACCTCATCCCCCAACCCCCCACCCCGTGCGTGAGTGATAATTTCACTTCCTTTTCTCTTTACCTTGATTACATTCCAGATTTCAACACACAACTAACTATTGTTGTTAGAGTTTCAAAACAGACTCACTATTTTTGTTGGAATTTATCCCCCAAGAATACAGCTCTATTAACAAGGAAATGTTTGATAATAAGTTTCCACTGATGAGAATGAAGAGATAAAATGTCTTTACAATTTCTGTATTATAGTAATTAAGTCCGCGGAGATTTAAGTTGGAAAATGAATCATTTCCCTTCCTGGAACAGCATGTAGCAAAAGCTTAGTTCACAGTCTCCATACATGGGTGCAAGCACTTGCTGGAACCCCAAATCCTAAAGCTGTCTCTGGTTCCCGCTCGTTCCACATCCACCGGCTGTGCAGAGGCAAGGGCACCCAAAAAAAAAAAAATGTGTGCTTTGAACTTGAAACAGCCGCGGGATACCGGGGCAGCCCCAGCCGGGGCCAGTGTTCGGCTCCGGCCGAGTTTCGGCCTGGGTGCCTTTGCCTCTGCACAGCCGGTGGATGTGGAACGAGCGGGAACCAGAGACAGCTTTAGGATTTGGGGTTCCAGCAAGTGCTTGCACCCATGTATGGAGACTGTGAACTAAGCTTTTGCCCCACGCCGGCTAACGGAGGAAATTTCTTTCCTTCTTGGTCTCTCTCCCCTCCGGGAGAAGGCGTGGTGTCCGACATTTTGTGGGTCCTTTGAGAAGGTATGAACTTGTGGTGCAGCAACATTCTTATCCATACTGGCTAAGTCTAATTCAACCACCACCACTGGACTAATATGAGAGTATGATTAGTCCTGTTGATTACTATCTGGTGCCAAATGTCCCAAATGTTCCACCTTAAAGCTAAATAATCTTGAAAACTCTCCAAGTATTTCCCTTGCCTGCCTCAGTTCCCTGCTTCAGCGCACACAGCATTGCACTCAAATAAACAGAGCAAAAGGGACTTCATCGCTAACCCTTGCACACAATGTGTACTCAATAAATGTTTGTTTATTCAAATCATTGCTCCTTCGTAACAGTAAATTTCATTCGAACACAAAGTCAAGAGCCAAGATCAGTCCTGTTCATTTTAACTGATGGTGACTTTTAGAGCTGTGGGTTCACATAGTTACTGAAAGCAATGTTTAGGAACTGCAAAAAAGAAAATCCTCATGAAGGTGATTTGGTGGTTAACACTTCACATTTGAAATCCAAGAGATGATGGGATATATCGTTAGGAATATACTCATGTTTGTGAACTAACCAAAACTGGTGGAAACCTAACAGAACTAGCAGTGATGCCATTATAAATTAGGCCAAAAGCCAAAGACACTGAATAATCTCTAATGTTTTATGTGATACAGTAACACTGAAATATTTGCAAAGTAACTACATTTAATAACTGATGGGGCAAATATTATATTTAACACAGGTAATTCACAACCTTTTTGTCCTGTGATCTCTTCCTCATCTGTCCTGTCCTTTTAAGAAATCCTACAACCAGGGGCTGGAGCAATAGCACAACGGTTAGGTCATTAGCCTTGTACATGGATGACCCAGGTTCGATTTCCATACCATATTGTCCCCTGTGCACCACCAGGGGTGATTCCTTAGTGCAGAGCCAGGAGTGACCCCTGAGCATCGCCAGGTGTGACCAAAAAAAAAAAAAGAAATCTTACAACCTCACAAATCCAAGCTGAATTTACCATTCTTATCTCTATTATTACCATTCTTTTTTTTTTTTTGGATTTTGGGTCACACCTGGCGATGCACAGGGGTTACTCCTGGCCCTGCACTCAGGAATTACTCCTGGCGGTGGTCAGGGGACCATATGGGATGCTGGGATTTGAACCCGGGTCGGCCGCGTGCAAGGCAAACACCCTACCCGCTATGCTATCACTCCAGCCCCCACTATTATTACCATTCTTATCTACTCTTGCCTCGTCTTCCTGTAATAAGCGGTATAATCACAGAAATCTAGCTCTGATATCTATTCTATTCATTCTCACATTTTTTTATTTATTAGTGAATCACCGTGAGACAAAGTTACAGACTTACAGGTTTTCATGCTTACATTTCAGTCATACAATGATCAAGTACCCATCCCTCCACCAGTGCCCACTTTCCACCACCAATGATCCCAGCATCCCTCCCACCACCCCCACTCTGTCCCCTTCACTCCACCCCGCCTCTGTGGCAGGGCATTCCCATTTGTTCTCTCTCTCCTTTTGGGTGTTGTGGTCTACTACAGAGGTATTAAGTATGCATCATGTTCAGTCTATAGTCATTTTCAGCTTGTATCTCCCATCCCTAGTGGGCCCACCTAGCACCCTTTGCATGGTGATCCCTTATCTATCAGAACTGCTTCTTCACCTAGCATGTGAGGTCAGCTTCCAAGCTGTGAGTACTCCTCTTGGTACTTACCTCTACTATTCTTGGGTGTTAGTCTCCCATTCTGTTACTTTATATTCCACAAATGAGTGCAATCTTTCTGTGTCTGTCCCTCTCTTTCTGACTCATTTCACTTAACATGATACTTTCCATGTTGATTCACCTACATGCAAAGTTCATGACTTCATCTTTTCTAACAGCTGTATAGTATTCCATTGTGTAGATGTACCAAAGTTTCTTTAACCAGTCATCTGTTCTCGAGCACTCAGGTTTTTTCCAGATTCTGGCTATTGTGAACAGTGCTGCAATGAACATATAGGTGCAGATGTCATTTTTCGGTAAAACTTTCCATGACATTAAAGCTACAGGTATCTTCAAAAAGGATTCGCCACTGACCAGGCAAGTGAAAACAGAGATAAACAAATGGGACTATCTTAAACTGAGAAGCTTCTGTACCTCAAAATATACAGTGACCAGAATACAAATAAAGTCTACAGAATGAGAAAGGATATTCACCCAATACCCATCGGATAAGCGGTTGATATCAATGATTTACGAGGGACTGGTTGAACTCCACAAGAAGAAAACTTCCAACCCCATCAGAAAATGGGGCGATTAAGTGAACAAAACTTTCTCAAGGAAGAAATCCGAATGGCTAAAGACACATGAAAAAATGCTCCTCATCACTAATCATCAGGGAGATGCAGATCAAAACAATGAGATACCATCTCACACCACAGAGACTGGCCCACATCCAAAAGAACAAAAGCAACCGATATTGGCATGGATGTGGGGAGAAAGGGACTCTCCTTCACTGCTGATGGGAATGCCGACTGGTTCAGCCCTTTTGGAAAACAGTATGGACAATTCTCAAAAAATTAGAAATTGAGCTCCCATTTGACCCAGCAATACCACTCCTGGGAATATATCCCGGAGAAGCAAAAAAGTATAGTAGAAATGACATCTGTACTTGTATGTTCATCGCAGCACTGTTTACAATAGCCAGAATCTGGAAAAAACCTGAGTACCCGAGAACAGATGACTGGTTAAACATTCTCACATTTTTAACACTAAAATCCAATATACTTTTTAAATGTCTGTAGGTTAGATAGATAGATAGCTTATGCAACATGATAAGCAATTCACAAGAGAAGAAAGGTAGATCTCTTCTATATAAGAAACATAGAGGGTAAATGCTCAAATAAATGCGAATTTAAATTATTTAAATAGACAAATAGCCAAAATTGTAGATGATAATTCACACACAAAAATGTTCATGTTGGGGCAGCAAGATAGTTCAATGGATTGAATTTTTGCATGCTGGAGGCCAGGTTCCATCCCTGGCACCTCATAATTCCCCTATCATGGCTGGGAGCAACCCTCGAGGGCTAGGAGAGGAAAACTGTTGGTTTCCTTCCCCTTTCTCCTCCAGAAAGTCTCCTCTATTTTTTAGCAATTTTATTAAGGCACATGACTTACAAAGCTATTCATAGGTGAGTTTTGTAGAATAACATTGGTTTGTCCTTTCTCCTCTGCCCTAGAGAGTCTATGGTTATTGGGTTATACCCATCACAATGCTCCCAAACACTCCCATTTCCTCAGCAATCATCGTTAACTTCTCTGTGCTCTGCTTTCTCTCTCTCTCTTAATCACTCATTTAACTAGAATTGGTCACCTGTAAAGTCAAATTCTTCAGAGATTTCTGGATTTGTATTTGTAAGTGAAATATTGCTTTTCTCTTTTCCTTATGTCCTTTTCATAGTTTACTTTAGAGCAATGGCCTTTTGTATAAATGCAGGAAGACAGTTAATGCTATGCTTTTGTAACTTGGGAGTTTATTGACTTCAAATAATATTCACTTCTGGGCATCTATCATACTTACTCAATTTAAGCCTCAGTTGCCTTTAGTTCCTAGCATCCCAAGTGATGGGTCCTCATGAAGCTTACTATTACTTTGTCATCTACACGGGACAGGCCAAGTGCCATAAAACTTATAATAAGAGCTTGAACATGGACAAATTGTGTCATGACCCAAGGAAATGTGACTGGACAAGGACCCTGCTAAGGTTAGAAAGGACTAATCTGGCCCGAGGACTGTGGTCTGGGATCTATAGCGAGATGTCCCCAGGATAGCCACCCTATAAGCTTAATATATTTCATTCTGTGTCCATACAAAATGACTAGAAAGATTATTAAGAAGATCCAAGATGATTGTTAGATTTCCTTAGGACTAAGGAAAGGAGAAGTATGTCCTTAGATGAAATTCCACCCTTGAACTGATCTCCTAGCAGAAGATCTTTGTCTTAGAAGAGCTTCCCTGGAAGGAAGAGAAGGGCTTCACCTATGTTGGTTGTGCTATCTGACCTAGGTGTAGTTGTTACCCGCAATGCTTGGAAGCTGGGCTCTAGACTAGGCAGCAAGACGGGGTGTGGAGAGAGTATTCTGAGGGACAGAAGGTGTGGGACTGCATTCAGTGAGACTGAAACAGGCGTGCAAGGAGAAGGGAATAAATGGCAGGATGGAGATTGGAACAAACGGCAACCGATCACCAACCAGCCTGGTGGTCCTGTTCCCTCCGTCATGCATCTGTTGGCAGTGGCTGCACGCCGGGGTGGGGACATGGTTCATGGCCACTGAACACATATGGCGGGAGAGAGCCCATACACACTTATTATGTGATTACACAGTTATATATATATACATACATATGTACATATATATGTATATAAAATGTTCCAGTATAGATCCCAACACCAGTGTAAACATCCCTCAGCCAGTGTCCCCAAGCTCCCGCCCACAGCTACTTCCTTCCCCACAGCCTGCCTCTTTGACAGTTGGGAAATCTCACCCTAACAAAAATTCAGAAAAGAGCCATAGTTAACTTAATCCAAAGTTCCTCCCCACTTGGAGAGCAGCTTTTCTTCTCTCTTCTACTTTCCAACAAAGTTTTCTACTTTCCAACTTTAAGTCTAAGCATCTTTATTATTCAATATTTCCAACTGGAAATTGTGAATGAACACAGAGACCCGTGGCCGCTGCTCCTGCCTCTCCTGCATCACCAGCCCCTGCTGAATGGAAGTCAAAGATGACAATACGATGGACTTTAAACAACAGACACAAATTTGGTTATTGTGGTTTGGGTCTCATGCTCTCAGTGTTGACTGTAGTTTAAATAAATACATATAACATCCCTCTATCCCAAGTCTCTTAGGGAATTCATTTCCTGCTATATGCCAAAAAGTGAATTTAATAGTGCATCCTCAAAGTGCATCACCTGGCTCCCCAGCCTTCAGCACTATCTTTCTACCTAGGTTCACTCCGTGGGGCTGCAGTCTCAAATTAAGTTCCGTTATATAAGTTTCTCCCTCCATCTGGGATTTGTTAGACTCGGCCCCCCAAAATGCTCCAAAAAGTCATAATTGGACACCCTCTGCTCATCCTATCCATGTACCTGGCCAGTGTCAGGGCTCCTTCCCAGAGCCACATGTCTAACTAGACCCCAGGGCAGCCAGTTTTCATCCTTGATCTGCGGGGGACAGGAATTGAGCATACCACATGCACCCAAAGCTGCAACGTCCTGGGCAGCCTCTGCTCATCCCATCCAGGTACCCGGCTGGTGTCAGGACTCCCTCCCGGACCCGCAGCTGCTAACATGGCCGCAAGTTATTCTCCCCCTCCATATCCCATAAGAACCATAAATTTCCCTCTTAGTTGGAACTTTCACTTGGTTAGCTTAACCACAAGAAACACATTAGCCAATAACTCATTAAGCCCACCTCAATTAATACTGAATCATAAGTAGAATAGTAACAGTGAGCATGAAGGGCTAATCCACACAGGTCTCAATGGTAAGGCAACGCAGAACCCCACCAAGCTTACTTATTGAAGAGGCTAGCCCAGAAAACACCAATAGCAATGAAGTGCTAAATAACTTCTCTGACAAGGAATTTAGAAGGAAGCTACTGAGGATGCTTAGGGAGCTAAAAGAAACAATAAAAAGCAATGCCAATAAAATACAAGAGAATTTGAAGGTAGAAATGTGGAAAATGCAAACAAACAGAAACTTTCTCAAAAGAAATCCGAATGGCTCAGAGGCACATGAGAAAATTCTCTCATCGCTAATCATCAGGGAGATTGAGATCAAAACAACAATGAGATATCATCTCACACCACAGAGACCGGCCCACATCCAAAAAAACAAAAGCAACCGGTGTTGGAGCAGATGTGGGGAGAAAGGGACTCTCCTTCACTGCTGGTGGGAATGCCCTTTTGGAAAAAAATATGGACAATTCTTAAAAAATTAGAAATTGAGCTCCCATTATACCCAGCAATACCACTCCTGGGAATATATCCCGAAGAGGCAAAAAGGTCTAGTAGAAATGACATCTGCACTTGTATGTTCATTGCAGCACTGTTTGCAATAGCAAAAATCTGGAAAAAAACGGAGTGCCCAAAAACAGATGACTGGTTAAAGAAACTTTGGTACATCTACACAATGGAATACTATGCAGCTGTTAGAAAAGATGAAGTCATGAAATTTGCATATAAGTGGATCAACATGGAAAGTATCATGTTGAATGAAATGAGTCAGAAAGAAAGAGACAGACAGAAAGATTGCACTCATCAGTGGAATATAAAGTAGCAGAATGGAAGACTAGCACCCAAGAGTAGTAGAGATAAGAACTAGGAGGACTGCCCAACAACTTGGGAACTGGCTTTACATGCTGGGGGAAAAGGTAGCTGAGATAGAGAAGGAAACACCTAGTAGAGAATGTTGGGAGGACCTACATGGGTTTAAAGCTGTGTGCCAAAAGTAGACTATAGACTGAACATGATGGCCATTCAATACCTCTATTACAAACTACAACATTCAACAGGAGAGAGAACAAAAGGGAATGCCCTGCTTGCAGAGGCAGGGTGGGGTGGTGGGGATTGGGGAGCGGTGGTGGAAGGGATACTGGAACATTGGTGGAGGAGAATGGGCACTGGTGGAAGGTTGTAAACGAAATGCAAACATGAAAGTTCATAAGTTTGTAACTGTACCTCATGGTTATTCACTAATAAAAATTTTAAAAAACAAAACGTATACGCACCTAAGGAACGACCAGCTAAATACTTAAAACAACTGCTAACAGACTTTAAGAAGGACATCACTAGCAACACAATAGTATTTGGAGACTTCAACACAACCTTATGAAATCTGAATAGGTCAACAAGAAAAAAACTCAGCAAGGAAACACTGACTCTGAAGGAAGAAATGGAAGAGAGAGGGCTAACAGACCTACACAGGGTTTTACACCACCAAAAGAAAGAATACATATTCTTTTCCGGTGCATGCGGAACATTTTCCAAAATAGACCACATGCTGGGTCACAAAACATAACACAATATAATCGGGAAGATATAAATTGTATCAACTATCTTTACAGATCATGATGTGCTGAAGATAGAAGCTAATCACATACAGACACAGAGAACCAAAGCAAACACCTGGAAATTAGACAACTCAATGTTAAACAGTGAGTGGGTCAGGAAGGAAATCAAGGAAGAAATCAAAAGATACCTCAAAACAAACGAGAATGAAGACATGAGCTACCAGAACCTATGGGACGCAGCTAAAGCCATGTTAAGGGGAAAATTTATAGCTCTACAAGCATTCCTCAGGAAGGAAGAAAGGGCCTACATAGATATCTTGACTTCACAGCTCAAGTGCCTAGAAAAGGACCAGCAAAAGGAACCCAAACCAGATGGAAAGAAAGAAATAATAAAATTTAGAGCCGAAATTAATGACAGGAAAACCCAAAAAATCAATCCAAAGGTCAATGAAACCAAGATCTGGTTCTTTGAGAAATTAAACAAGATTGATAACCACTAGTAAGATTCACTAAGAAAGAGAGAGAACACTAATAAACTGAATCAGAAATGAAAAGGGGGACATCACAACAGAAACCAATGAAATTCTAAAGATCATCAGAGACTACTTTGAAAGTTTATATGCCACAAAACAAGAGAACCTAAAAGAAACAGATAAATTCCTGGATTCCTACAATCTTCCAAGACTGAACCAAGAAGGCTTGGAATACCTGAATAGACCCATTCGTATCAAGGAAATTGAAACTGTAATAAAAAAAAAGGCTTCCCCAAAACAAAAGCCCAGGTCCAGATGGATTCACTAGCGAATTCTTCCAAACACTTAAAGAGGATCTGTTGCCAGTTTTTCTCAAGCTTTTCCAGGAAATTGAAGAAACAGGAACTCTCCCAAACAGTTTCTATGAGGCACATATCTCCCTAATACCAAAAGCAAACAAAGACACCACTAACAAAGAAAAGTATAGACCAATATCCCTGATGAAGACTGATGCAAAGATCCTCAACAAAATGTTAGCAAATAGAATCCAACAACTCATCAAAAAGATCATACACCACGACCAAGTGAGATTCATCCCAGGGATGCAAGGACTGTTTAACATTAGGAAATCAATCAACATAATCCATCACATCAACAAAAGTAAAAATAAAAACCATATGATCATATCAATAGATGCAGAGAAAGCAATAAGATCCAACACACATTTATGATGAAAACTCTCACCAAATGGGATTTGAAGGAACTTTCCTCAAGATAGTCAAAGCCATGGCAAGCATTATCCTCAATGGGGAAAAACTAAGAGCCTTCCTTCTAAGATCAAGGACGAGACAAGGATGCCCACTCTTACCACTTCTGTTCAATATAGTACTGGAAGTACATGCAATAGTGATTAGGCAAGAAAAAGATATTAAGGGCATCCAGATAGGAAAGAAAGAAATCAAACTCTCACTATTCTCAGAAGATATGATACTATATCTAGAGAATCCTAAAGCCTCTAGCAAGAAACTCTTAGAAACAATAGGCTTGTACAGTAAAGTCACAGGCTATAAAATCAATACCCAAAACTAAATGGCCTTCTATACAAAAATAATGAGACAGAGGAAAGCTGAAGAAAACATGCGACCACATTCAGGAGGCTTGAAGGGTACCAGCTAGAAGAAATACAAATAAAAATACCCCAATACACATCCTGATCAAAATGACCAAAACCTTAGATGGAGACAGAATTCTGAAAGCAGCAAGATCAAAGAAAGAATTTGCCTATAAAGGAGCATCTGTGACATTCACAGCCAACTTTTCTGATGAAACCCTAAAGGCCCAAAAAGAATGGTGGGATATAGTGAAAAAACTCAATGAAATAAATTCCTCACCAAAAATACTTTACCCAGCTAGACTCTCATTCATAACAGAAAAAACAACATACAGTTTCACAGATAAACAGCAGCTCAAGAACTTCATAGACTCAAAACCATTACAAGAACAACTAAATGGGCTACTTTAAGACAAGACAGACCCAAATACACCAAATTTCAGCAGAAAAATGGGACAAAACACCATAACAATAATCTCTCTCAATGTCAATGGGTAAATGCATCAATTAATAGGCAGAGTGGAAGAATAGATTAGATAATTGAACCCAACATTCTGCTGCCTGCAAGAATCACGTCTCAACAGTCAGAGCAAATACAGGCTCAAAGTCAAAGGCTGTAAAACAACCCTACAGGTGAACAACTCCCATAAAAAAAAATGGGGTAGCCATCCTAGTATCAGACCACATTGATTTCAGACTGAAGAAGGTCACAAGAGACAGTGAAGGTCATTTCTTATTGATCAAGGGATCTGTACAACAGGAATACCTTCAATACTAAATGTACATGCACCTAATGAGGGACCAGCAAACATTAAATATTAAACATTAAATTTAAATATTAAAACAACTACTCATATACTCGAAGAAAGACATCTATAGCAACACAGTACTAGTGGGAGACTTCAACACTGCTTTATCACCTCTTCATAGATCAACCAGACTCAAGCTTAGCAAGAACATAACTTCATCTGAGGAAAGAAATAAAAGAAAGGGACTTAGTAGATATATACAGGACACTTCATCCTCAAAAAGCTGAATACACATTCTTCTCAACTATGCATGGAACATTCTCCAAGATAGACCACATGCTGAGCCACAAAACATACCTCCATAAAATTAAGAAGATAGAGATTGTATCAACGATCTCAGACCACAATGCGCTGAAATTAGAAGTAAATCAAACACGTACACAAACAGAAAACTAAATCAAAAAACCTGGGAATTTAACAGCTCACTATTGGACAACGGGTGGCTTAGAAACAAATCAAAGAGAAAATCAAAAGATTCCTGGAAAGGAACAAAAATGAGGACAAAAGTTACCAAAACTTATGGGACACAGCAAAAGCTGTGTTAAGAGGATAGTTTATAGTTCTATAAGCATTCCTCAGGAAGGAGGAGCGAGCCCACAAAAGTAACCTAACCTCACAGCTTAAGAGCTTGGAGAATGACCAACAAAAGGAGTCCAATGCAAACAGGAGGAAGGAGATAATAAAACTCAGAGCAGAAATTAACGAGACAGAAACCCAAAACACAATCCAAAAAAATCAATGAAACCAAGAGCTGGTTCTTTGAGTAAATAAACAAGATCGATAAACCTCTAGCAAGACTCACCAAAAAAGGAGAGAGAAAACCCTAATAAACCGAATCAGAAATGAAAAGGGGGACATTACAACAGAAACTAAAGAAATTCAAAGGATCTTCAGAGATTACTTTGAGAAGCTTTATGCCATGAAACACAAAAACTTCAAGGAAATGGATAAATTCCTAGATTCCTATAGCCTCCCAGGACTGATCCAAGAAGACCTGGAATACCTGAACAGACCTATAACCATCAAGGAAATTGAAACGGTAATAAAAAGTCTCCCCAAGCACAAAAGTCCTGGCCCCAATGGATTCCTAGTGAATTCTTCCAAATATTTAAAACGAATGTACTCCCAATCCTCTTTAAGTTTTTCCAGGAAATTGAAGTATCTATCACAAACACTTCCGAACAGTTTCTATGAAGCAAATATCACCCTGATACCAAAAGCAAACAGAGATACCACAAAGAAAGAGAATTACAGACTAATATCCCTGATGAACGCAGATGCAAAGATCCTCAACAAAATTTTAGCAAATAAAATCCAACGACACATCAAAAAAATCATACACCATGATCAAGTAGGATTCATCCCAGGGATGCAAGGATGGTTTAATATTCGCAAGTCAATCAACATAATTCATTATATCAATAAAAGAAATAATAAAAACCATATGATCATATCAACAGATGCAGAGAAAGCAATGACAAGATCCAACACCCATTTATGATGAAAATTCTCACCAAATGGAATTTGAAGGAACTTTTCTCACTATAGTCAAAGCCATCTATCACAAACCCATGGCAAGCATTATCCTCAATGGGGAAAAACTAAGAGCCTTCTCTCTAAGATCAGGCACAAGACAAGGTTGCCTGCTTTCGCCACTCCTATTCAATATAACACTGGAAGTAAGTCCTGGCCATAACAGTTAGACAAGAAAAAGATATCAAGGGCATACAGATAGGAAAAGAAGAGGTCAAGATTTCACTATTTGCAGATGATATGATACTATACTTAGAAAACCCAAGACTCTACAGAAAAACTCCTAGAAACAATAGGTCGATATAGTAAAGTGGCAGAATACAAAACCGAGACCCCAAAATCCATGGCTTTCTTATATAAAAATAATGAAAAGAAGAAAGAAACATTAAAAAAATCCTGTTCACAATAGTACCTCAGAAAATCAAGTACCTTGGAATCAGCTTAACCAGAGTTGAAGGACCTATACAAGGAAAATTACACAGCACTACTTCTAGAAATAAAAGAGGATGCTAGGAAATGGAGACTCATCCCCTGCTCGTGGATAGGGATAATTAACATGATCAAAATGGCAATACTGCCCAAAGCATTATACAAATTTAATGCGGTCCCTATCAGGATACCTATGAAATTTTTCAAATAAATAATCAAAACACTCCTGAAATTCATATGGAACAATAAACCCCCACGAATAGCTAAAGCAATCCTTGGGAAAAAGAAAATGGGTGGCATCACCTTACCCAACTTCAAACTCTACTACGAAGCAGTAGTAATTAAAACAGCATGGTATTGAGTTAGAAACAGACCTGCAGACCAATGTAACAGAGTTGAATATTCTTTCACAAACCCCCAAATATATGGCCACTTAATCTTTGACAAAGGAACAAGAAATATGAAGTGAAACAAGGAAAGCCTCTTCAAAAAGTGGTGCTGGGAAAACTGGATAGCTACCTGCAAAAAATATGAACTCTGACCTCTGTCTAATGCCAGGCACAAAAGTCAGATCAAAGTGGATTAAAGACCTCAATATCAGACATGAATCTATAAGGAACATAGAGGAAAATGTAGGCAGAACTCTCCATGACACGAAAGCTAAAAGCATCTTTAAGGATGAAACAGCCCTGACCATGTATGTGGAAACAAACGTAAACAAATGGGACTACATCAAATTAAGAAGCTTCTGCACTTCAAAAGAAACAGTGACCAAAATACAGAAAGAGCCCACAGAATGGGAAAGAATATTTACCCAAGACACATCTGATAAGGGATTAATATCCAGGATATACAAGACACTAGTAGAATTGTACAAAGAAAAACCTCCAACCCCATCAAAAAATGGGTAGAAGAAATGAACAGAAGTTTCCTCAAAACAGAAATACATTTCACTCAACATGATACTTTCCATGTTGATCCACTTGAAATGAGTCAGAAAGAAAGACAGACATAGAAAGATTGCACTCATATGTGGAATATAAAGTAGCAGAGAGGTACAAGCTAGCAATGATGCAACTTCTGGCAGAAATTCCTCTGGACTTAGTTACTAAAATACTAAAATACAGAAATCCAAAACCTTGCAGCCACTATTGTGGCCACACGACCCCATATCTCTTCATTCTCCGCAATGGAAAACAAATTATCAAATGCTTCCTTTCCAACAGATCCGACTCTGGAGGGGAAACTCCAAACAATAATAGTGAGTTTTTTGTTTGAATGTAATCAAAGTAAAGAGAAAGTGAAGTGAAATTTATTAGCTACACAGGCGGGGTGGGGGGCTGGGGAGGTGGGGAGTGGGGGGGAGGTTTACTGTGGTTCTCGGTGGTGGAATATGTGCACTGGTGAAGGGATGGATGTTTGAGCATTGTGTAACTGAAACTTAAGCCTGAACGCTTTGTAACTTTCACATGGTGATTTAATAAGAAAGAAAGAAAGAAAGAAAGAAAGAAAGAAAGAAAGAAAGAAAGAAAGAAAGAAAGAAAGAAAGAAAGAAAGAAAGAAAGAAAGGAAGGAAGGAAGGAAGGAAGGAAGGAAGGAAGGAAGGAAGGAAGGAAGGAAGGAAGGAAGGAAGGAAGAAAGAAAGAAAGAAAGAAAGAAAGAAAGAAAGAAAGAAAGAAAGAAAGAAAGAAAGAAAGAAAGAAAGAAAGAAAGAAAGAAAGAAAGAAAGAAGAAAGAAAGAAAGAAAGAAAGAAAGAAAGAAAGAAAGAAAGAAAGAAAGAAAGAAAGAAAGAAAGAAAGAAAGAAAGAAAGACAAATGGCCAAAGGGCACATGAAAAAAATGCTCTACAGGGGCCAGAGCGATAGCACAGCGGGTAGGGCGTTTGCCTTGCATGCAGCCGACCCGGATTCGATCCCCGGCATCCCATATGGTCCCCCAAGCACCGCCAGGAGTAATTCCTGAGTGCAAAGCCAGGAGTAACCTCTGAGCATCGCTGGGTGTGACCCAAAAAGCAAAAAAAAATGCTCTACATCGCTAGTCATCAGGGAGATACCAATCAAAACAACAATGACATATCATCTCAGACCACAGAGACTGGCACACAATCGAAAGAACAAAAGCAACCAGTGCTGGTGTGGATGTAGGGAAAAAGGGACACTCTTTTACTGTTGGTGGGAATGCGTACTGGTCCAGCCTTTCTGGAAAACAATATGGACAATCCTTCAAAAACTATAAATTGAGCTTCCATATGACCCCGCAATACCACTTCTGGGAATATATCCAGAGGATGCAAAAAATAAGCACCGCAGAAATGACATCTATACCTATATGTTCATTGCAGCACTGTTCATAATAGCCAAAATCTGGAAACAACCGAAGTGCCCTAGAACAGATGACTGGCTAAAGAAACTTTGGTACATCTACACAATGGAATACTATGCAGCCATTAGAAGAGATGAAGTCATGAAATTTGCTTATAGATGGATAAACATGGAGAGTATCATGCTTAGTGAAATGAGTCAGAAAAAGAGGGACAGACATAGAAGGACTGCACTCATTTGTGGAGAATAGAATAACAACACATGAGGTTGACACCCAAGGACAGCAGATACAAGGGCCAGGGGGATTTTCCCATAGCTGGAAGCTGCTTCATGAGCAAAGGGGAGAAGCAGATGGAATAGGGATGGGATCACTAAGAAAATGATGGCTGGAGGAACCAGTTGGGATGGGAAATATGTGCTGAAAGTAGATAACGGACCAAACATGATGACCTCTCAGTGTCTGTGTTGCAAGCCATAATGCCCAAAAGTAGAGAGAGAGTGTGGGTAATATTGTCTTCCATGGAGGTAGGGGGAGGGTGGGAAAGGGGAGATATACCAGGGATATTGGTGGTGGGGAATGTGCACTGGTGGAGGGATGGGTGTTTGATCATTGTGGGATTGTAACCCAAACATGAAAGCTTGTAACTATCTCATGGTGATGCAATAAAATTTTTTAAAGTCATAATTTTGTCTCAAATTAAGAACCCTTTATTAGCTAGCCAGCGACTGCTCTCTCAAGCCCCGGCTTAATGAAAGAGACAGGCCTGAGTGTAAAAAGCAAGGGTTTTTAAAAGGGCCAAACCACTTCTTGAAATTTCACTAAGCAAGCAAGCAAGCAAATTTACAGAAACCAAAGTGGTTAACTAAACAATCTATTGATTAACACAGAGACCAAAAATAAAGCAGCCAAACAATCAGTAGTCAAGCTATCAACAAAGTAGTCAAATAATCAGTAGTCAAACAATCAACAGAGTAATCAGTTGATTGATGCAGGAACTAAAAAAGATTATTTACACTCTTTACTGATCTACTCCTTTCTCACATCCCCTTTAAAGGGCCAAGTGAATACACACATTCTGTATGCCAAACTCAAAAGAAAAGCAATTTGTTTCTTTCTTAAGGGAACAGGGTAGTTCCTTCCACAGGATTCCTAAACAATGCAGGTCAATAATGAGTCCATGAGAACTATAGAGTGGGACATTGTAAAAGACAGCAGGTCTTCTAGGCTCAAAAAGCCATTGTGTTAAGTAGGAGGAGGAGAAAATATGCCACTTTAGTGGACTCTGACCAAATGGTAAGTGCCATGCATGATCTTTGATTGACTTCAGTTGATCAAAATCAGTCACTACATGAGGGAATTTCAGAAGTAAAGAGATGAAAATATTAAGTGACTGGCAAATATGTTGGATCCATATAATAAAAGGGGAAGATAAAGAGGAAAAAATACAAAATCCTAAAATATATACTAACTTGACTATATTTGTATATAGGACCTTCAGAGAGGTAAGGGCCAGGTTTGTAGTTCAATGGTAGAGCACTAAACTTGTAGATTCAGGGTCCTGGATTCAATCGTTCATATCACAGAACCACCCCACCAAAGCACAATGGGGTAACCCTCATGACAATTTTTTTTAATAACAAAGGGGCCAGAGAGATAGTACAGTGGCTAAGGTATTTGCCTTGTATTTGGCCTAGCAGGATTCGATTACCCCAAGCATCACCAGGAGTGATTCCTGAGTGTACAGCCAGGAGTAACCCCTGAACACCACCATGTGTGTCCCCCACCACCACCAAAAAAAGTAATTAAGGCAAAATGAATGTTCAGCTCAATTCCAATGACACTAGTGTCCACCAAAGAAGATCAGATCATGAGGAACAGTCTCAGAAGGAAGACGACATGTGGACAGAGGAAGGTGAGGCTGGCAGATAGATACGAGAGGGCTTATGGCAATGGCATTTCTGAGGAGTACTAAGTTCAATAGTCCTGAAGCTGCAAAATTTAAGACCTAGGCCTGATAAGATCTTCCTGGTGTTGGTGACAGACCCTGAGGAGGCTGGACCCCACAGAGACACAAACTTCAGCAGAGTTAGAGACTGCAATTAAGGACCTGAAGGAGATTTATGACACCTAAACGACCCCACCTCTGCAGAGAAATGTCAGACCAAGGCAAACCACCCCTTGCCAACCACCATAGCAATGGAATCTTACTTAGATTAAAGGTAAATGTAAAGATTAAAGGTAAAAATTAAATGGAATCTTACCTAGATTCCATGGGGGAACCTTGGGGAAAACCCTATAAAAGCCACCTTGAACAAAGGAAGGGCACATCTATGCTGCCCGAGCCCATGTGCTGCTCGTGCCCACATGACCAAGCACCTGTGACACCTGCGCACATGGAGTGCCCACATTTCCCTTCTTGAGATGTGTACTTTCAAGCTTCCATATCTAATGCTAGGTGTTTAGTGGCTCTCTCCGCCTTTGGAAAATCCTATATTTTATCTTGAGCACATAGTCAAGAGTCCACTCTCTTTCCCTTTCTCTCCCCTTTTCCCCTTCCTAAAACCTCCAAATAAAATACATTTTTTACTTCTGCTGCTTTTTGGGCTAGAGCAATAGCACAGTGGTAGAGCATTTGCCTTGCCCGCGGCCGTCCCGAGTTCGATTCCTCTGCCGCTCTCGGAAAGCCCGGCAAGCAACCAAGAGTATTTCGCCCGCATGGCAGAGCCTGGGAAGCTACCCAGGGCATATTCAATATGCCTAAATCAGTAACAATAAGTCTCAAAATGGAGACATTACTGGTGCCCGCTCAAGCAAATCGATATAAGCAATGGGATGATAGTGACAGTGACTTCTGCTGCTTTTACTGCTGGTCAGCTTCTAAAATTCCATCTTCGAGAAAGACAAAGAACCTGTAAATCCTGGGTAAGACCTAGGACTGACTTTCCTTTCCTGTGAGGTCAATTGTTAGGGCTCTGACATTGCTGTGCAGGGGGGTCATTCCAGACTTTATCAGTCCTAGCCTTTCCAGCTTGTCCCAGGATGGCAGAGATGGACCAGGAGAAAGTGACCATCTCTCTCCTCTCCATCTCATGTAAGCCACCCTTGGGGGCCCACCAACTTTAAAGACAGTGAATCTTCAGCATGCCTAGGAGTGAGGCTGCAGAGGTACCAACCCTGAGGGAACATTGATCACAGACTTCCAGCCTCCGGAGCTTTGAGAAGCTGATCTGTTTTTAAAGATCCCAGTCTACCTGAACAGGAACAGAGACCTACCACCTTGCTCACAGACATGGACAGTGAGGAAACAAAACAGAAGAGCGTGGAAGGAGGATGCTTAATGTTCATCCCAAAGCCCCAGACAGGATGGCTCCTGGTGGGTTTCTGAGGACTGCCTTAGAGTGTTCCCTTCCACATCACAAGCCCTATTTCTTGTCCCAGGTGTAAGGTTGAAACCTTTTGTGCGTCGCCTCAGAGTTGGAGAGCATGACAAGTAATTGAAATGTTTACTGCCTCTTCTCTATTAAGTGACAAACACATAGGTTGCAGAGCAATATGAAGGGTTATAGAAAAGGATCGCTTTCTCTTTTGAGTCAATTACAGTTTTTCCTTCATTTCTGACTGCAACAGTAAAGTGTTTTTGTTTTGAAGTCACACTCAGCAGTGTCATAGTTTACTTCTGACTCTATGCCCAGGGATCACTCCTGGTGGGGCTCAGGGAAACATTTTTGGTGCCAGGGGTTGAATCCAGGTAGGTCATGTGCAAAGCAAGCACCCTAATCACTGTACTCTCTCTCTAGGTTTCATAAAAAGCATTCTTTATCAAAAGTACAAAAGACACAAAGTACAGAGGAAAACTTTAAAAAACCACCCAAAATTCCTCTACAGAGATGTTTTCTACTAACCTCTTTTATTCCACTCTTTTTCCATACCTATGTTTTACCAAGTGAGATTCTTATGTAAAGTTTCATATTTGATCTTTTGACTTGATATACTAATTTTTAAAAATTCCACCCAATGTGATTCTATTCCCCACTGGAGGATGGGGAATAGAATCAGTTGGGACGGAGAGATGACTCAAAGGGCCAGATACATATAGGAAGTTGGGGTCCAGTCCCTGCACTGTGGGACTGGAAATTCCTCCAAACAGCAATAGGAGGAACCCCCGAGCCCGGAGACAGAAGCAGATCCTGAGTGCCTGGTGCAGCTTCCAAAACAAACAAAAGGAAGGTCAGTGATGAAAACCCAGCTTGGGGCGTCCAGCTCCCACTGCCCCCTGTGAGAAGGAAAGTTCCTAAAGAGGAGAACAGAGCTGCCATCCCTCTCCTTCCTGCCCTGGTCACTGACAGCACAGCCAATCCCTGTGGACACCAGTGGCTCCAGAGGCTACTGTGCAAACACCGAGACAGAGAGCTGCTGCAAGCAAAGTGTGTCTAACTCAGTTCACCACCTAGAGCTCGAGTCTCCTTTATTCCATTTCCCTTCCTTTCCCTTAGTCGCTGCTGCCATGACTATGACGGCATGCACGGAGGTGGGCTCACATATGAGGAGTGCTCGCTGCGGGACACACAGCAGGTGGGAGCCACCACGCACAGCGTTGGGACTCATCAGAGGTTCCCTTCTCCCTCGCAGCGCCTGCGCACGAACTCAGCGGGCCGACTCCTAAGCAGTGGTGCTCACCCATTCTGGCTGCCGGATTCACTGAGGCTCCTGACTTGATGCACACATCTTTGAGGGGTGCCCAGCACCTTTACGTCATGGAGCTTACCTGGCAATAGAGCACTTGGGGAACTGGGAATTACAGATGGCAAATCTGCCAGGGCTGCATTTTGCCTTACCCTTGCACGGACGTCATTCTAAGCCACAGATTTGGTCCCCTGCCCTCCAGCCCCACACCTCACGTGCCAAAAATCGGTCTAGTCACTTGAGTATGTGAGCATTGAGCAGTACCCAACCTGTGAGCTGACCAGTGAGTTTTTTTTTAAATAAAAATTTATTTATTTATTTATTTTTATTTTTTTATTGAATCACCATGTGGAAAGTTACAAAGCTTCCAGGTTTAAGTCTCAGTTATACAATGCTCAAACACACATCCCTTCACCAGTGCACATATTCCACCACCAAGAATCACGGTATACCTCCCCCCTTCCTCCCCACCTCCCCTGCCCCCCACCCCACATGTGTAACTGGTAAATTTCACTTTACTTTCACTTTACTTTAATTACATTAAATATTTCAAAAAAATACACTATTATTGATTTGGAGTTTCTCCCCCCTAAAGTCGACCTGCTGAAAAGAAAGCATTTATATTTGTTTTCCATTGCTGAGAATGAAGAGATATGAGGTCAGGAGGCCACACTAGCAGCCGCACAGTTTTGGATTTCTGTATAAAAATTTATTTTTACTCTGTATTATATTTGATTTTAGGTAACTTACAACAGACAAATACAATGACTTTTATTTATTTTTTTAATTTTTTTTAGTATATTTCTGTTTTAATCTTTAGTTTCCGATATGTCACCACTTTTTTTTTTCAATTTTATTTTTTTATTTTTTTTCAATTTTATTAGTTTATTTTTAATTAGAGAGTCATCGTGAGGGTACAGTTACAGATCCATACATCTTTATGCTCATGCTTCCCCCATACAAAGTTCAATAACCCATCCCTTCACCATTGCCCATTCTCCACCACCCGTAAACCCAACATCCCTCCCCCCCTCCCCAGACCCGTGCCCCCACCCCACCCTGCCACTATGGCAGGGAATTCCCTTTTGTTCTCTCTCTCTGATTAGGTGTTGTGGTTTGCAAAAAAGGTGTTGAGTGGCCATTGTGTTCAGTCTCTAGTCTGTATTCCGCCCGCCTCACCCTTCCCCCACATGACCTCCAACCACACTTTTATTTATTTTTTTAATAGTTTATTTTTAATTAGTGAGTCAACGTGAGGGTACAGTTACAGATTTATACATTTTTGTGCTCATGTTTCCCCCATACAGAGTTCGATAACCCATCCCTTCACCAGTGCCCATTCCCCACCACCAGTAAACCCAGGGTCCCTCCCACCCTTCCCAGTCCCGTCTCCCCCCACCCCACCCTGCCACTGTGGCAGGGCATTCCCTTCTGTTCTCTCTCTCTATTTAGCTGCTATGGCCCGCAATAAAGGTGTTGAGTGGCCACTGTGCTCAGTCTCTAGCCCTCATTCAGCCCGCAACTCCCTTCCCCTGCATGGCCTTCGACTACATTATAGTTGGTGATCCCTTCTCTGAGTTGCCCTTTCCCCAGAATGTGAAGCCAGCCTCCAAGCCATGGAGTCAACCTCCTGGTATTTATTTCTATAGTTCTTGGGTTTTAGTCTCCCACTCTGTTATTCTATATACCATAGATGAGTGCAATCTTTCTATGTCTGTCTCTCTATTTCTGACTCATTTCACTCAGCATGAAACTTTTCATGCCCATCCACTTAACTACAAAATTCATGACCTCCTTTTTTCTAACAGCTGCATAGTATTCCATTATATAGATGTACCAAAGTTTCCTCAACCAGTCATCTGTTCTAGGGCATTCGGGTTTTTTCCAGATTCTGGCTATTGTAAACAGTGCTGCAATGAACATACATGTGCAGATGTTGTTTCGATTATACTTTTTTGCCTCTCTGGGATATATTCCCAGCAGTGGTATTGCTGGGTCAAATGGGAGTTCAATATCTAATTTTTTGAGAATCGTCCATATTGTTTTCCAGAAGGGCTGAACCAGTCGGCATTCCCACCAGCAGTGTAGAAGGGTCCCTTTCTCCCCACATCCTCTCCAACAGCGGTTGCTTTTGTTCTTTTGGATGTGTGCTAGTCTCTGAGGTGTGAGGTGGTATCTCGTGGTTGTTTTGATCTGCATCTCTCTGATGATTAGTGATGTAGAGCACTTTTTCATGTGCCTTTTGGCCATTTGTATCTCTTCCTTGGGAGAGTTTCTGTTCATTTCTTCGCCCCATTTTTTGATGGGGTTGGATGTTTTCTTCTTGTAGAGTTCAACCAGTGCTTTATATACCCTTGATATCAACCCCTTATCTGATGGGTATTGTGTAAATATCCTTTCCCATTCTGTGGATAGTCTTTGTATTCTGGTCACTGTATCTTTTGAGGTGCAGAAGCTTTTTAGTTTAATGTAGTCCCATTTGTTGATCTCTGTTTCTACTATATTGCTTAGTTCCGTGTCATCTTTGAAGATACCTTTATCTTCAATATCGTGGAGGGTTTTGCCGACCTTGTCTTCAATGAACCTTATGGTTTGTGGTCTGATGTTGAGCTCTTTAATCCATTTTGATCTGACTTTTGTGCATGGTGTCAGGTCGAGGTCTAAGCCCATTCTTTTACATGTGGTTGTCCAGTTGTGCCAGCACCATTTGTTAAAGAGGCTTTCCTTGCTCCACTTCACATCTCTTGCTCCCTTATCAAAGATAGATGATCGTACATTTGAGGTTGTGTGTAGGGATATTCCACCCTGTTCCATTGGTCTTCAGCTCTGCCTTTGTTCCAGTACCATGCTGTTTTAATAGTTACCGCTTTGTAGTAGAGTTTAAGGTTGGGGAGGGTGATGCCTCTCATCATCTTTTTCCCAAGAATTGTTTTAGCTATCCGTGGACGTTTGTTGTTCCATATAAATTTCAGGATTGCTTGATCCATTTCTTTGAAGAATGCCATGGGTATCCTTATAGGGATCGCGTTAAATCTGTATAATGTTTTGGAGAGTATTGCCATTTTGACAATGTTTATTCTCCCTATCCATGAGCAGGGGATATGTTTCCATTTCCTCATGTCCTCTTTTATTTCATGGAGTAGGGTTTTATAGTTTTCTTTGTAGAGGTCCTTTACTTCTTTAGTTAAGTTGATTCCAAGGTATTTGATTTTCTGGGGCACGATTGTGAATGGGATTGCTTTTTCATGTCCCTTTCCTCTGTCTCATTGTTTGCATATAGGAAGGCCATGGATTTTTGGGTATTGATTTTATAGCCTGCGACTTTACTGTACAGGTCAATTGTTTCTAAGAGTTTCTTACTAGAGATTTTAGGCTTCTCTAGGTATAGTATCATATCATCTGCGAATAGTGAGAGCTTGATTTCTTCCTTTCCAATCTGAATCCCCTTAATATCTTTTTCTTGCCTTATGGCTATTGCTAATACTTCCAGTACTATATTAAAGAGAAGTGGTGAGGGTGGACATCCTTGTCTTGTCCCCAATCTTAGAGGAAAGGCCTTTAGTTTTTCTCCATTAATGATAATGCTTGCCCTAGGTTCGTGGTAGATGGCTTTGACTATCTTGAGAAAAGTTCCTCCAAAACCCATTTTGGTGAGAGTTTTTATCATGAATGGGTGTTGGATCTTGTCAAATGCTTTCTCTGCATCTATTGATATGATCATATGGTTTTTATCTTTACTTTTGTTGATATGATGGATTATGTTGATTGATTTCCGAATGTTAAACCATCCTTGCATCCCCGGGATGAATCCCACTTGGTCATGGTGTATGATCTTTTTGAGGAGTTGTTGAATTCTATTTGCAAGTATTTTGTTGAGGATCTTTGCATCGGTGTTCATCAAGGATATTGGTCTATAGTTTTCTTTGTTTGTTTGCTTTTGGTATTAGGGAGATATGTGCCTCGTAGAAACTGTTCGGAAGGGTTCCTGTCTTTTCAATTTCCTGGAAAAGCTTGAGGGGAACTGGCAGCAAGTCTTTAAATGTTTGGAAGAATTCGCCAGTGAATCCGTCTGGACCTGGGCTTTTGTTTTGGGGGAGACTTTTGATTACGGTTTCGATTTCCTTGATATTTATGGGACTATTCAGGTATTTCACGTCTTCTTGGTTCAGTCTTGGGAGATTGTAGGAGTCAAGGAATTCATCCATTTCTTTTAGGTTCTCTTGTTACGTGGCATACAGACTTTCAAAGTAGTCTCTGATGATCCTTTGAATCTCCTTGGTTTCTGTTGTGATGTCCCCCTTTTTATTTCTGATTCGGTTTATTAGGGTTTTCTCTCTTTCTTTCTTTGTGGGTCTTGCTAGCGGTTTATCAATCTTATTTATTTTCTCAAAGAACCAGCTCTTTGTTTCATTGATCTTTCGGATTGTTTTTCGGGTTTCCATATCATTAATTTCTGCTCTAAGTTTTATTATTTATTTCCTTCGATCTGGTTTGGGTTCCTTTTGCTGGTCCTCTTCTAAGATCTTGAGCTGAGAAGTCAAGCAATCTGTATAGGCCCTTTCTTCTTTTCTGAGAAAGGCTTGCAGAGCTATAAATTTTCCCCTTAACACAGCTTTAGCTGCATCCCATAGGTTCTGGTAGCTTGTGTCTTCGTTCTCATTTGTTTCGAGGTATCTCTTGATTTCTTCCTTAATTTCCTTTGTGACCCACTCGTTGTTCAATATTGAGTTGTTTAATTTCCAAGTGTTTGATTTGGTTCTTCGCGTCTGTGCATGATTAACTTCCATCTTCAGTGCATCATGGTCTGAAAAGATAGTTGATACAATTTCTATCTTCCCAATACTATTAAGGTATAATTTGTGGCCCAGAACGTGGTCTATTTTGGAAAACGTTCCGTGTGTGCTGGAAAAGAATGTGTATTCTTTCTTTTTGGAGTGTATAGCCCTGTATAGGTCTATCAGCCCTGTCTCCTCCATTTCTTCCTTCAGAGCCATCGTTTCCTTGCTGAGTGTTGTTCTTGTCGATCTATCCAGAGGTGATAAGACAGTGTTGAAGTCTCCAACTACTATGGTGGTGCTAGTTATGTCCTTCTTAAATTCTGTTAGGAGTTCTTTTAAGTATTTAGCTGGTCGTTCATTAGGTGCGTATACGTTTAAGAGTGTGATTTCTTCCTGTTGTACATATGACCAGTGAGTTTTAAAGAGTTTTAAATGGTTCAGCAGAATCGTTGAATCTTTAAGTCTCTGTTCTCCTCACTGAGTTTGTCGTTAACAATGTTTACATCCCTTTCCCAAGAGCTCACCTTGGCCTTGACTCTGAATGCACCTGTTTCCTCTGTTTCCTTGAGCGCTAGAGAACACACACACGCTTTCATCTAACTCCTGCACCCATCAGGTGGAAATTGTTCCTAAAATGATGGTTTCAATCCACACCATCACAAAAGTTCCCCTGAGCCTCACCAGGAGTGATCCCTGAGCAGAGACCAGGAGTAAGCCCTGAGCTCACTCCCCAGCAAAGATGAGCTAAAGGTTCTCCTGACAGCATCTTTGGGCTTTGTTTTTCTTGCTGACTTGTTCCACTCATCCAATCTGTACCAACCCTTTAGAGAACATGGACCCATGCCAACTGCCTGCAATGTGCTCACACAACCCTAACAAGCAGTCTTCACTTTCTCTGAACTCAAGGGGGCCAGCCAGAGTTCCTCCAGCCTCCCCCAACCTCTCTCTCACCCTTGCAGCATACTAGCTTCATTCACCTTCCCAGTAAGTCTTTGGAGTGGTTCGTATCCACAGTTCCCAGGTGACTGCACTCAAGGGAGTGAAAAGCAAGCATACTGACTTACCCAAGCCACACAACTAGCAGGCAGATTGAGGTAGAGAAGTGCGTCCTTGCCCCATAGATTGTCTGCTCAGTGACTGGCTTTTATTCAGAGCGTTGGTTCTCCTCCAGGGACACTTTGTTCTGTACCAGAAGCCCAGGACCAGCACATCGCTGGGACCTTTAAGGTGGGGCCCAGCTCGACAGTGAGTCTGTTGACTCGCTTCCTGCTCCCTCTGCTGGTTGCACGGCTCAGAGACCTTCCTTGAACAATTGACCAGGTCCCAAAAGCAGATAGTGTGCAGCTCCTGAGTCCCCCTGGATGATGGTCCATGGTGCTCAAACTCCCCAAATCAGTGATGAGCCAGGGCAAGCTCCGCCACCAGCATTGTCCTATCACTTTGCATGGACCTCACGGTGACAGAACAGGCACAGCATTCCAAGTCTGTGAACATGCCTCAGTGCCCTTGGCGCAGGGGCTGTCCCAGGGTGTCAGTGTACGGGTAGAAACATCAGCAATCTGTAAATACACCTGGAAAGACGGAGGCCACCAAAAAAAACTGTGAACTCAGAGACAGGTGTGTTCAACAGAACAGCCAGCCACCCCAAGGATGATGGGTCATGTAGGAAGGACTCTGGCCCTTGGTGTGGTGACATACTCATGAATAGGTGTGCAATTGTAACCTTCAGGCATAAACAATAGTATCCACTCATGTTACATCAACAATAGCAGCTCATGGTACACTGATGACTGGCTGACAGTATAAGTGAAACAGTTCACACTTTAACAGATATAAAAGGATTTGGTCTGATTTGGGTTTGAGAAGTTGGTTTGTTTGGGACTTGGGGGTGTGGAGGCAAGACCTAAGCATGCTTGGGGACTATTTCTAGCCTCCTACTCAGAGTCTCTCCCAGCAGTGCTCTGAGGACCATGCAATGCCAGAAAATAAGTTCAGGGTTCTCACACACAAAGCATGCATTCCAGCCTTTTGAGCCATCTCCATGGACCAGGAATGTTATTTTTTCCAAGGTCTTGTTACAGATACTAGTGAAACAAGCAAAAATAATGATTCTTAAAAGCACTAGTGATGTGGGGTGGGGGGCAGGGGGTATACTGGGGTTTTTGGTGGTGGAATATGGACACTGGTGAATGGATGGGTGTTTGAATATTGTATAACTGAGACATAAACCTGAGAACTTTGTAACTTTCCACATGCTGATTCAATAAATTTTTTTAAAAAAATTTTTAAAAAAGAAAATAAAAGCACTAGTGATGAGCAAAACAAGCCAGACAGAAAAGAGTTCCTTGTGGGCATAGAATGAATTATATTACAGCAGGAATGACATTTGCCTTGCACACAGTTTCATCCCCAGGACCCCATAGGGATCCTGAGGCTGCTAGGAGTGATCCCTAAGCGCAAAGTCAGGAGTGAACCCTGAGCATTAACAAATGTGCTTCCTCTCCAGACAAAAAAAAAGAGTTCATTGTGAGATTCCATTTGTGTAGAGTTTCAATTTCTCAAACATCTGTGATAGAAAAATCAAATTATCAGTTACCTGAGGCAGGAGAATCTTCAAATGGGTAACACTTTGGAATGATGGAAATATTCTTGCTTATAAAGACACATATTTGTCAAGACTCATGAAACATAAACTGAAGCTGAATAAATGTTATTCCCCAGTGAAAATTTATTGAGTGACAAATATTTAGAAAATGCATTTGTACATCAGCTGTACTATAATAATTTTGAATCCAAAAGGAAAAATTCTCTATGGTTCAACCCTCAACTTACATCTGTCCCTTCAATCTGTATATATCTGAACCCACCTTTTGAAAAATTGTTCATTATTATTATTATTATTATTATTATTTTAGTTTGGGAGCAACACCTGGATGTGCTCAGGGCTTACTGCTGACTCTGTGCTCAGGAATCACTCTTGGCATGCTTAGAGGATTATATGGGGTGCTGAGTTGGCCTGGTTCAAGAAAATGCCCTGTCTGTTGTCTACTATATTTCTGACCCCCTCGACCTAATTTTTTTAATGTAGAAGTACTGATATTTATTCAGTCACTGATTAAACTGACTGAAGAGGGCATGAACTCCATGTCACTTTTTAAAAAATTGGATGTCCATGAAACAGACCATTATAAAGCTGTTCATGATTGGGTTTCAATCATATAATGATCCAACATCCATCCCTCCACCAGTGTACCTTTCCCACAACCAATGTCCCCTGTTTTCCTCCCACCAGCCTCCAACACTTCACATTCCACCCAAAATGTGCCTCTATGTGGCTCTTTTCTTCTCTTTCTTTCTTTCTTTCTTTCTTTCTTTCTTTCTTTCTTTCTTTCTTTCTTTCTTTCTTTCTTTCTTTCTTTCTTTCTTTCTTTCTTTCTTTCTTTTCTTTCTTCCTTCCTTCCTTCCTTCCTTCCTTCCTTCCTTCCTTCCTTTCTTTCTTCTTTCTTTCTTTCTTTCTTTCTTTCTTTCTTTCTTTCTTTCTTTCTTTCTTTCTTTCTTTCTTTCTTTCTCTCTCTCTCTCTCTCTCTCCTTTTCCTTTTGTGCATTATAGTTTGCAATGCAGGTAACAAGAGGTCATCATGTTTGTTCAGGGCATTCAGTATTTTTATTGGGAGGTAAGGCTGGAGTAGCTTTTGAGGAGGGTGGCAGCTTTGGGGTGTAGATGTGACTGCTGTGGCTTCTGGAAGTCCAGGGAGGTTGGGGAGGTAGCCCATCCCAACTCAGAGAAAGCCTCGAGATTTCAGTCACAAAACCCACATACCAGAATTTTCAGCAGATTATATCTTGGTGAGGTCTGTCCTGAGACAGTGAAGTCCAGCTGGGGGCATGGTGGTTATTTTGGATTGTAGAAGCAGGAAGCCACCAGGGGCTCTGCTTGGGTGGGCACCTGGCTGACCTGCCTTCCTCTGATTTACTGCAGTCTGTTCAGCCTAGCACAGGTTCAAGATTAACTGTGGCTTTTGGTCTCTTTCAAGATTGATTTATGGGTCTCTGAAATAAGGCTGATAAGTGAGCTTGTATAGATGAGCCAGAGGTGGTTTGTTGGTGTGGTTCTCACATATATAACTTTTTATCATTTAATTTCTCAGGAAACTTAGCCTCAAGTTGTTGGGGTCCAGCCAGAAGCACAGTGGCAAGTTGGGGGTGTCAGGAAGCCTGAAGGCACCATCAAGCTGCTGATGTACTCACCTACAGGTAGAGGTTGATCTGCTGGCAGCACCCAAACCACCCCTCCACCCCCCACCCATTTTTTTGATAATTTTTTTTAGTGAGTCACAGTGAGGGTACAGTTACAGATTCACATCTTTTCGTGCTTGTTTTTCCCTCATGCAATGTTCGAGAGCCCATCGCTCCACCAGTGTCCATTCTCCACCACCAATGAAGCCAGTATTCCTCCCTCCCCCCTGATCCCATCCCCCGACCCCATCCCGCCTCTGTGGCAGAGCATTCCCATTTGTTCTCTCTCCCTCCTTTTGGGTGTTGTGGTTTGCAACAGGGTCATTGAGTGACCATCGTGTTCAGTCTCTAGTCTATTTTCAGCACGCATCTTTCTCCCCGAGCAGGATCTCCAACCACATTTTACTTGGTGTTCCCTTCTATATCTGGGATGACTTTCCACCAACATGTGAGGCCTGCTTCCAAGCTATGGAGCCAACCTCCTGCCATTATATACTACTATTCTTGGATGTAAGTCAGTCCTACTCTGTTATTTTATATTCCACCGATGAGTGCAATCTTTCTATGCCTGTCCCTCTCTTTCTGGCTCATTTCACTTAGCATGATACTTTCCATGTTGATCCACTTATATGCAAAGTTCATGACTTCATTTTTTCTAACAGCTGCATAGTATTCCATTGTATAGATATACCAAAGTTTCTTTAACCAGTCATCTGTTCTTGGGCACTCGGGTTTTTTCCAGATTCTGGCTATTGTAAACAGTGTCACGATGAACATATAAGTGCAGATGTCATTTCGACTATACTTTTTTGTTTCCCCAGGATATATTCCCAGAAGTGACATTGCTAGATCAAATGGAAGCTCAATTTCTGATTTTTTGAGAATCGTCCATATTGTTTTCCAAAGGGGCTGAACCAGTAGGCATTCCCACCAGCAGTGTAGGAGGGTCCCTTTCTCTCCACATCCTCTCCAACAGTGGTTGCTTTTGCTCTTTTGGATGAACCCCCCACCCATTTTTTAAAAGCAATATTATAAACATTGTTTCACTTTAGCATTTATCCATCACTATGACTTTAAAAGAATAGGTACTAGATTCAAAAAAGCAGAGGGATGATCATTCCCTCAGAAGGCCGGAGGCCACTAAATCCTACGAGGGTGGTACTATTATTACTCCACTTTACAGATAAGGTAACTGAGGTTCACATAAATTCAGCAACTTAACCAGAAAGATCAAATTAATATAAAAAACGGAAAGCTGTTCAAATGGCCTGGCACTAACGCATACACTTTTAACATCTGTATCTGGGCCTTTCAGCACTCCTGATAGAAGTACAGAAAGGAGATGTTCTCATTTCCCAAAGGGGAGTCCACACAGCAGTACAGTAGTGGCCTTGTTGGGAATATAGAGTCAGGGGTCCTACCCCAAATGTGCTGAATGCGAATTAACATTTCACCCTGTTCTTCCTGTGGATCCTTATAACTTGAAAAATCTTAGTCGAAGCAAGAAAACCTTAGGCCTTTTTAATTTTGTTTTTAAGGTTCAGGATTCATTGGTGGACTGATTTAAATCCGTGGACATGAGGATAAAACACGTTCAAAGGCTTCTCAAGAGCTCCAGAATCACATTTTCAAACGCCTGTTGCAAGGGGTCAGAGCAATATCACAGTGGATAGGGCATTTGCCTTGCATGCTGCCAGCCTGGATCTGATCTTCAGTGTTCTACATGGTGCCCCAATCTCTGACAGGAGTAATATCTGAGTGCAGAGCAAGGAGTGAGCCCTGAACATTGCTGGGTGTGACCCCCAAACAATAAAAAAAAAAACTTGTTGCAAAGGATCTGGAGACACTGAAAGGCAGCCCCTTCTAAAGCTTTCTTTGCATCTCTGTCTCTAATGTTTCACTACTGCTGGAAGGGAAATTCCAAGTCACTTAGGGACTTGCCTTAGTCACGGCTGGGCTGAGAAGAGGGGTCACTGATGACAAATTCAGGCACTCAGACACAGAATTAAGCCCCACAAACAGGGCTGTGCTGCCTGCCGCAGTCACGGTCCTTCAGGGTACTGTCCCTATAGAACTTTCCCAGGATAGTACTCTGTATCAAGGCGCAGATCTGAAAGCAGCTTGCATGAATTACCTAAGCAAGGGTTCATTTCTAGAAAAGAAGCAGTTCTAGATGGATCCCAGATGACTCCTGCAAGGCCTTTTCCTTCCAGATCAAGCCTGCAAGGATATGGCCATCAATGACTTGCCCTACCTCAACCCATGGTTGGCAAACAGATACCTTTAATGGCCAATTGACAGACCCATTTCTATCAGATTGGTGTTTGACTCTGAAATGAGAGCAGTGATTGATTAGCAATGTCTGCCCCCCAGAGGCACAGGAAAACACAGCAGTTGGAATACCAACCACATCTACTGGCAGCCAGGGACAAAAAAAATCACAACTCAACTCCCTTAAGTTCCCATTCCTTTCACTAACTTAACACACTAAGTGAACTCTATACCAGAAGTATCCACATATACAAACAAATGACAAACTTTAAATTTCTGACAAAATGGGGAATATAAAACCGGTGTAACTTAAACATTCTGTTTCGAATGAGAATATGAAAACACTACATGTATTGATCAATTTCAGGTATCTGAGTGAGTCTTTTTACACCTGAGTATATCAAACCACAAAGTTAAATTATATAATTACTGTATTTATGTATGATGTGTACAGAGAGAGCTGAAAGAAAGACAACAGGCTCCAGGACAAAGTGCTACTCGACCAGTTGCAGAGGGAATAAATCGGTGTTTTACAGAAAACTGGGGAACATGAATTACTCTTGAAATGGGCTAAAATTATGAAAATCTAGGAAAGTTTTCATTCTACCATCCTGACTCCTCGCTAGCGGCATTCGGGCAGAGGAGACTCTCCAGTAACCAGAATTGCCACATATACTCTTGAGATAATGAATTCTAAAATACAAGGTTCAAGCAATTACCATATGTTGACCAGAAGTTGAGAGAATCCTTTTTCACAATTTCCTCTCCCCCTTCCTTGACTTTTGGACACAATTTTTTAGTTTATTCCACCCTAAATATTGGGAATACTTGTAATTTAGCTTTAATCATATTTGGAATAAGAAGTCAAAATGTAGGGGACCAGAGAGAAAGTATGGCAGAAGAAACTTGCCTTATATATGGCCAATCTGAGTTTGATCTTGGCACCACACACGGTCCCTTGAGCCCCTCTGGGAGTGAACACAGACACAGTAGTAATCCCTGAATACAGCTGGGGAAGAAGGAAGGAGAAGGAGAAATAAAAGGAGGAAGAGGAAAAGAAGAAAAGGAAGAAGAAGGAGGAGGAGGAGAAGGAGGAGGAGGACTAAGAGGAGGAGGAGGAGGAGGGGGAGGAGGAGGAGGAGGAGGAGAAGAAGAAGAAGAAGAAGAAGAAGAAGAAGAAGAAGAAGAAGAAGAAGAAGAAGAAGAAGAAGAAGAAGAAGAAGAAGGAGGAGGAGGAGGAGGAGGAGGAGGAGGAGGAGGAGGAGGAGGAGGAGGGGAGGAGGAGCACAAGCAGGAGAAGAAAGAAGAAAAGAAGAGACAAAATATACATAAAATAAGTTCATTAGCATCAAGGCAATTTTATTATGTCTACTATCTTAAATTATTTTTGACTACTTGTGCAAAGAAAAAAGCAAAAGTAACAGTAGCTGATACAAGAGATGTTTTTTATCCCCACAGAGGTGGGCATTGTAGAAACAGAAAAGCAGCTTTGTGGCCATCCAGAATGCATGTTCTTCCTTCTCCTCCAACCATGCACTCTGTGACTCTGTCCTCAGGTCTGCCCATGTCTCCAAATACCTGCTGGTACTTCAATGACCATGTTAGGATTCTATGCAGAATTTGTGAAAGTTAAAGGAATGGCACAAAAGACATGCTTCACAGTCAACTCAGCCCTTCAGGAAAACTTTCTTGGAAAGACGCCTCAATTGCCACTGTTTACCAGTCACAAGACCTTACTAGAGCTAGCTTGGTTTGGATCACTCTGGCTTTCCCTGTTAGGCAGAGCTGTGGTTACCAACAACAGTCCCAATACTTAGCAACCACTGACCTCCATTTGCACTGCCACACGTGGCTTTTAGATGTGTAACCTGATGGACACAAACATTCAGCTGCCCTTAATTCTGCTCTGCCCCACTCCCCTATGGACACTATTTCAATAGTAAGTAATAACATATGCTCCAGTATCCCTACAATTTCACCCATCCCAAATCTAAGATTTCTGAGGATGGGGAAATTCCCTTTATCTTGTATTCCTGTCTGCAGTGATTCCTCCCTTCCTATGCACTGAGGTTATGCGACCATTATTCCCAATGAACATAGCAGCTCAAGAATTCTGGATTACGAGTCTCGGGCCGGGGCCAGAGCTCAGGCTCCGGCCGAGATTCGACCCGGGTGGCCATGCCTTTGCACAGCCGCTTGGCTGCGGAACGAGCAGGATCCAGAGCCAGCTATATGATTGGGGTTCCAGTGAGTGCTTGCAACCATGTATCCAGACTGTGAACTAAGCATTTGCTCCATGCTGCTCCAGGAAGGGAAATAATTCAATTTCCAACTTAAATCTCCCTGGACTTAATTAGTAAAATACAGAAATTGTAAACTTTTTATCTCTTCATTCTCATCAGTGGAAAACTAATTATCAAAAATTTTCCTTGTCAATAGGGCTGTATTCTTGGGGGATAAATTCCAACAAGAATAGTGAGTTCTGTGTTGAAACTCCAACAACAATGTTGAGTTTTGTGTTGAAATATGGAATGTAATCAAGGTAAAGAGAAAAGGAAGTGAAATTTATCAGTTATGCAGGGGGGGTTGGGGGTGAGGGGTGGGATGTATACTGGGTTTTTTTTTTGGTGGTGGAATATGGGCACTGGTGAAAGTACGGGCGTTTGAGCATTGTATAATTGAGACATAAGCCTGAGAACTTTGTAACTTTCCACATGGTGATTCAATAAAATAAATTTAAAAAAAAAGAATTCTGGATTACTTGTGCACACAAATTAAAATGCAGTACAAACTAATGTAGTCCATATATGAACTGATACTAAGACAAATGTGAAGGAAGAAAATATGACAGTTATACACCAGGGTACCTGAGCATACCTATGTAATTTGCTTTTCCATCTAAAACATACTTTCCTAAACAGTAACCTGCAGGAGTTTCTCATGAGCTCTGCATCATCAATAAGGAAAAGGTTATAACCCCCTTTAAATATCAAAAAACTGTCCCATGGTTGGAGAGATAGCACAGTGAATAAGACCCCTGCCTTACACATAGTAGACCTGGGTTCAGTTCCCAGTGTCCCATATGGTCCTTGGAGTATTGCCAGGAATTTCTTTTTTTTTTAATTTTTATTTTATCACCATGTGGAAAGTTACAAAGTTCTCAGGTTTATGTCTCAGTTATACAATATTCAAACACCATCCCTTCACCAGTGCCCATATTCCGCCACCAAGATCCCCAGTATACCCCCGGCCCCCGCCCCCCACCCCCAACTGTATAACTGATGAATTTCACTTCATTTTCACTTTACCTTGGTTACGCTCCATATTTCAACACAAAACTCACTATTGTTTTGGGAGTTCCTCCCCAAAAAAGACATCCCTACTAAGGAAGCATTTGATAATTAGTTTTCCATTAAAAGATTGTATGTTTTCAGTTTTTAGAAAAGGTTCGGATGTGTCCCAGTCCCGCATCCCGAAGCCGTATTAGTTGCTGCTCAGTGTCGCCAGGGCTCCATCTGGAGAAGATGTGGTGGCTGCACCTCCTCCGTCCGGATTCCTGGTGTTGCTGGCCCCAATTCAGGTCCGGAGCATTGTCTGGCCGCATTGCTCACCAGAATGCCTGGCTGCTTCTCTCTGCCAGGAATTTCTAAGAGCAGAGACAGGAATTAACCTTGAGCATTGCTGGGTGTGACTAACAAATGAGCAAAATGAAAAACAGAGCCCCAGAAAGCTTTATTTTCTCAGAATTTTACAGAAAGGACAATAGAAGTTTAACCCTTGATTTTTCCATCCCTGTGTTCTACATTATCAGCTTATAGTATTCTGATAATGTTTAGTTCATTGAAGGGTAGTTTTCACTGAGGGAAAAAATTAAGTTCCCATATTTTTTAGCATTAAGGATTATGATGTGAATTTACAAGTCTTCCCAAAAGATTTGTGGTGTTTGTCCTGGAGCGATGGGGTCTACCCATCCCCTTGAATCTGGATGGACTTTGGTGATTAGCTCAGCCAACATACTTTTCCAGAAGTGACCTTCTGCCGTCACAGTGGCAAGGCCACAAGAAGCCTTTTACCTCTGTCTAGGCCTCTGGGAAATCCCTCTTGGGAGTCTATTGCCCTGCTGTGATGAAGTCTGAGATGCCCCTGGAGAGACCCATGAAGATGGAAACTAAGCCCCAGAAAATAGTTTTTGCTGAATTCCAAACACAACCAGCACCAACTCATTAGTCCCATGAGTCTTCGAGCAATAGATCATCCTGTCTAATGATGAGGTGGAATCTCCCCATCCAGTCCTGCCCACCTTGCATAGATTAAGTAAAATAAATGACTGTTAATATGTTAAGAAACTAAGTTTTATAATGGTTTGTTTTACAGCAAGTTAGAATCTAAGTTTTCAAAACCTTCATATCTAAAATCAACTTATGGTAGCATAAATCAAACTGGTTATTCACTCTACATGCTGGTTTCCCTTTATATATATCTGATTTTATATAAGAAAAGGCAAGTGAAGACTATTTTCTGATTTATACAAGCAAAGGGAAAAGGCAATTAAATTGTTTTTTAAATGCTTTTAACTCTAAATAATAAAAATCTTATTATAAATTTGTTAGCATTTGGTTCAAAGCTCTGTGGAAAGAATTAGGCCCTCAAGCTTGTACAGTTCCATGAAGACCTTCTAAATATAGGAAAGTAAAACTGAAATTTATGTCAATTTGTTAATGGCATCACTTAAAATTATAAGTTAATTAACTAATTAACAACTTAATTAACTCAGCACTTAATTTACTTACTTGAGTTCACTTAAATTCCCTAGATGTGATTTAATGAACTTCTGCTGTAATTCCTGACTAATCACATAAATTGTGATCTATATTTCTTCCATTTTAAAGATATTTCTTGAAAATTAAATGACTAAAGGCAGAACCCTAAACCTTGAAGTGAATTTTCATTTTACATCTCTTCAGTAAGGAATATCTCTAGATTTCTAGAATATGGCTGTTTTCCCACTCTCCATTTTCACTTTTAAAAAGAAAATCATGGGGCTGGAGCGATAGCACAGCGGGTAGGGCGTTTGCCTTGCACGCGGCCGACCCGGGTTCTAATCCCAGCATCCCATATGGTCCCCTGAGCAACGCCAGGGGTAATTCCTGAGTGAAGAGCCAGGAGTAACCCCTGTGCATCGCTGGGTGTGACCCAAAAACCAAAAAAAAGAAAAAGAAAAAGAAAATCATTTGAAGGCTAGTTTGTTTAAAATTTGTCATTATAAGACTCATAAATTATCATACCAATGTGAGAAAATTTCATCATGGCTTATTATTAACAATTATTCTATAGTGAAAGAATGTATCAGGAAACAGATAATCATTGAAAAGTACAGAAGATGGGATTATATCCCATAAGCCTAGATTTTATTTTTCTAATCATTCTTTTGGGGGGAGTTGCAGGGCTGGACCACACCTGATTGTATTCAGGGCTTACTCATGGATCTTGATTTAGGAATAACTCCTATCACTGCTCAGGGAAACATACATGGTGTGAAGATTAAAACTGAGTCAGCCACATGCAAGGGAAGCACCCTGACCACTGTCCTATCTCTCCAGCCCTTATCATTTATTTTTACTATGTTTTACAAACATTCCAGTTTACAAAAGACTAGTATTTCAATTGGATTCTTCTTCACAAATATTTTGGAAAAACTGATTTTTCTATGACAAATAAAATTATAAGTGGTCCTTGATTTCATAGAGCTTTATATTAATGAAGGAAGGTAGGTTGTGATTACTGCAGAATTGAGGTTTAAAATGTGTGTTCTAGAGAGAGAACAAAAGGGAATGCCCTGCCACAGAAACGGGGATGGGTGGGGGGGATAGGGTAGGGGTGGTGGGAGGGATGATGGGACCATTGGTGGTGGAAAATGGGCACTGGTTGAGGGATGGGTACTTGATCATTGTATGACTGAAATGCAAGCATAAAAGTTTGTAAGTCTGTAACTTACAGTGTAATCTCACAGTGATTCACTAATAAAAAGAATAAAAAATAAAATATGTGTTCTGCATGCTTGGAGGAGTGAGTTCACACAAGCTGGAGAAGTACAAGGGACAGGGACAGTTATGGGTAAGACATTCCTTGGAGAGGGGTGAACGTGGGAAAGGGGCAGTGGTGAGCCATATGCACTTCATTCTGAGAGTGAATTTCTTGGGGGAAGCAAATGTGGGTTAGAAAAGGCATACAACTGGCACTGTTTTGTGAGGACAGAGATAACATGTCAAATCTAGAAAAGGTAGATCCCAGACCCAACTGTGGAAATCCTTTTCAGTTAAGGAGTTCACAGTAAATCAAGGGAAGCTGGCTCCAAGCAGACAATTTCTTCAGGTCATGCTTAGAGAATACACATTATTGAACTGTTTAATTTAAAGCATGAACTCCAGGGCCTCTGAGAACATTCATAAAAAAAGAGACACTCCAAATTCTTCAGATTGTGTATTTACATACATATTATATAATATGTACAAATACATATATATAACCATATAGTCAGATCATCTAAAGAGCATGCCAAGGTTTGCATGCCTTGGATTCAGTCCCCAGGGCAGAGGGGAAAAAAGTCCACGCAGATCAAGATTTCAATAGATGCATTTTTAACTTTTCCAAAGTAGTGATCCCTAGTCAAATAGCACCAGTGACTAATCCCATGGAAGACTTGAATACTTGAATAAGCAACAAATTGTTAACACATACTCAACATTCATTGAATACATAAATTCTGTTATTACTTACCTCATTTTGTGCAGAAGAAATTTAGATTTCTTAGCCTCAGGGCTAAAATGGTTAGGTGCCATGCACAAGGTTATCAGGTAAAAAGAGTAAGTACCTGACATTGAACCTTATTATTCTATGCCCTCTCTGAAAGAAACTACTCAAATATGGTGGGCTTCTCCTGCACGGAGACATAGGTAGATAACAATTAAAATCCACATCCACTACTCAATTGAGAATTAGGAAGCCTGTTCATTCTGAACATCCAGATTTCATTTTTTTCTCATCTGAAAGATGAGGTGAATATGAGCCAGTGGAAAGATGACTTTTTCTTAAAAAGAGATGAATATAATTTTGTCTACAAATTCCTACATATCCT
Organism: Sorex araneus; assembly: GCF_027595985.1. Classification (NCBI taxonomy): domain Eukaryota; kingdom Metazoa; phylum Chordata; class Mammalia; order Eulipotyphla; family Soricidae; genus Sorex; species Sorex araneus. Next base: position 89,012,618 of record NC_073302.1, on the reverse strand, counting down.
TACTAAGGGCAACTGCCAACAAATTTTGCTAAAACATGTCCTTGTGAATACAATAAAACCAATTTGTGATTGTCCATTCAGAGATGGAGAATTAAAAATTAATAAAAACAAAAAACGGTAAAAATAATCTATCTACACTTGAAGATCGAGGAATGTAACGTGAAAAGCAAACATTATGAAGTGTTATTTATTTACTTATTTGGAAAAGACAGGTTAATGTAACCGAAATTAATCACAGTATAATGTTTGTCATTATCATTCCTTAGAACTGTGGATAATTCTAAGGGCACTATTTTTTTCTAGTTTTGTCTTATTTTGGGACCTCATCCAGCTGTCTTCAGGGCTTACTCCCGGCTCTGTGGTCAGGGACCATTCTTGGCGATGCTTGGGCTACTATATGGGATGCTATGGCATGTGCAAAGCAAGTACTCTATCTGCTGCATTATTTCTCTGGTCCCTGAGGGCAATATTTTTACTTTGGAAAATTTCTAATTGTCCCTCCACCCCAGTACAACTGCATAAGAACCATTAAAGAAGATGGGGGGAGGGGGAGTACTTTAATTAAAATAGCTTACATGCTTGAGACAGAAGCTCCAACAGAAATACTCATACTCTTTATAGTCCAATTCAGAGACTCCCAGATACAGAAACAGTCTCCAACACCAAATCCCCCCATCCCTGTCTCCCAACAAGAATCTTAAAGAATATAAGCATCCATTCCCTAAATCTGTTACTTAAGAGAAATATTTACAGTAAAGTGTCAAACATCTTTTCTTGCCA